>NC_048911.1:6627501-6633486 GCF_011077185.1 Oxyura jamaicensis
CCCCCCCCCCCCCCCCCCCCCCAAGGGTGCGGGCGCGCCGGATGGGTGCTGCTGGGCTGCTGGGGTTCGGGGAGGGGGCTGCAGGGCAAAGGGGGGTGCGGGGCGCCCCCCCACGCGTGACAGCGGGCCGGGGGGAGTGAGGAGGAAGAGGAGGAGGAGGAAGAGCAGGAGGAGGAGGAAGAGGAGGAGGAGGAAGGCCAGGCGAAGCGCCGCGCTCCCAGCACCCTCCAACATCCTGCCCCGGTCGCGCAGGAAGGAAGCAGCACCCACCCCGGCACCCCGGAGCCCCCCCCAAACCCCCTGGAGCCCCCCGGGTCCCTCTCCCCTTTTTCCCCGTCCTCCCCCCTCCCCCCCATCCCCGGGGGAGCCCCGCGGCCGAGCCCGGCTGCGCCCCCGGCCCCGCGTTCCGCCCTCCGCCGCCCCCGGCTCAGCCTCGCCCCGCTCCGGCGACCTTTGCCCGGTCCCCGGTGTGGGGGGGGGCACCGGGCTGCCCGAGGCCGGTTTCTACGAAACCGGGCGTTCCCGGGGCCGGTGCCAGGCTGCGCCTCCGCTCCCGCACCCACCCGGGGCCGTGGGGCTCAGTTCCGGACACGGGGGGTCCGTGCGCCCCCCCTCCCTCCCCCCCAAAAAAGCCTTCTATTTGGGGCTGGGGGGGTCCTGCCCCCTCGCCACAGCTCGCCACGAAGGTCAGAGGCAAGGACGGTGCCCCCGGTGCTGCCTCAGCACAGTCCCTGCCCGGCCGAGCGTGAGGAATGGGGAGGCTTTGTCGGGGATTCGCGCCCCAGACCCCCGCCCCGGTGGGGATTACGGCCCCCGTACCCCGATACTGGGCAGGGCCGGTGCTGCCACCCCGCTGTGCCCCCTCCCAAAAGCCGTGGGGCGATGCCACCTCCCGAAAAGTGGCCTGGGGCTGCTGGTGGCGGTGGTGGTCCCGAGGGAACACCCAGCAAACACAGCGGGCACGTGGCAGAGCCAGGCTGGATGTGGTCGTGCCCCGAGGGCTCGCACCCCGCTGCTGTCCCCATTATCCCTTGGTCCCCAGCACCGGGACGCAGTGGCCATGGGAGATGTCACCGAGCTGATCCCGGTGACATCCCAGGCCAGCACGCGCTGGTGGCACTGCTGGGACGGTCACAACATCTTGCATCCCCTTGGCAGCCCCGGCCAGTGCAGCGCCTGCCAAGAGCACGCGGAGCAGTCGGGGGCATGGGGCCACCTCCTGTCCCCTTCACATCCCGGGGGATGCCAGAGCCCAGGTCCCTGCGTGTCCCTGCTGCTGTCCCCATGGGCAGCGCCCAAAGCTTCCCACCCCGGGCACGGTGCCTTGGGGTGACGGTGGCTCCGTGCCCTGTGCCAGGCTCCCCGTTGGGCTCCGTCCCCGTCCTGCGCCCCGCAACGCCTGGGGCTGCGCCGTACCCACCGGGGGTGCCCCCAGGGCTGGCTTTGGGCAGGAGCACCCCGTCCTGCTGGGGTGCAGCCAGGTGGGGACCCGGCGTGCTGGGGACACCGCTCCGTGCACGGAACAGCTACAAGTCCCGTGTCCCCCCACCCCGTTCCCACCTCGCCGGGGTGGCCGGCGGGGCCGTTTCCTGGCGAGGGGCAGCCCCTGGGGGCCGCGCATCCGGGCTGCACATCTGGAGCCCAGCTGCTGGCCCCGGCACCCGGGGCTGCCCGCGGCCCCGCCGGCCCCTGCCTCCATCCTTGGGGGGCGCAAGGGGGCTCCAGATGGTGCCAGCTCCCCCCACCCCCCCAACAGCAGGGGGGCAGCCCGGGGGGCGTCTGGCGGGGGCATTTCCCAGCTCTGACAGATGGAACGGCTGCCGCCGGGATTAGGGCTCCCCAGGGGCTGGATTTGGCACGCCAGGCGGGCAGCGTGGATGGCCTGGGCTGGGGGCTTGGGGGGGGTGGTCCCGTGGGATGTGTCACCGCCGTGCCCCAGCCCTGCGTGATCCCGACCCCTTTCTCTTGCAGCGAAGGCGTCTTCAAGTGCCCGGAGGACCAGCTGCCCCTGGACTACGCCAAGGTGAGTCTGGAGCTGCAGGCACAGCCGGGCACACGGCCAGGGCACCCTGCCGGCAGGGGAACGTCCCCGTGTCTCCCACCGAGGGTCTCTGCGCCCCCGCCTGGCACAGCCCCGGTGCCTGGCACGGGCGCCCGCGCGGAAGCAAGAGCCCTTTGTGCCGCCGCGCTGGGAAACGGAAACCCGCTGCCGACAAAGGGCGCTTGTTCGCGTGCCGGCGGGGGGATCCGGCCCCGGGCACCGTGCCCACGGCTCCCCGCTGGGCTTGGGGGGGGAGGAAGGGGCTGGTGGGGGATGCTGACATCCCGGTGCTGTCCTGCTCCCCAACAGATCTACCCCGACCCCGAGCTGGAGGCGCAAGTGTTGAGCCTGGCCATCCGCTGCATCCACAGCGAGGAGGGCTGCCGCTGGAGCGGGCTCATCAAACACCTCCAGGTAGGAGCTGGTGGGCAGGAGAGGAGCAGGGCTGCACCTCGGAGTGTCCCGGACCTTCTCCCCCCGACCGTCCCTGTGCTCCCCCAGGCCCACCTTGGCACCTGCGCCTTCAACGTCATCCCCTGCCCCAACCGGTGCAGCGCCAAGCTGAGCCGCCGCGACCTGCCCGAGCACGTGCAGCACGGCTGCCCCAAGCGCCGGGTCAAGTGCGAGTTCTGCGCCAGCGACTTCACCGGGGAGGCCTTCGAGGTGGGCACTGGGGTGGGGGACACGCCATGCGGGGGGGGGGGACGTGCAGCAAGCAGGGGTGGCGTGAGGGCACGGCCTGGCTAGGGGGGTAGCCAGGTCTCAGGGGGTACAGGGTGGCCATGGGGGACCCGGATGGGGGACAGCGTGGGGACACAGCCTGGCCGTGGGGGCAGATCCTGGCTGTGGCTGGTGACGCTGCTGCTGCGGTCCCCAGGGCCACCAGGGCACGTGTCCCCAGGAGAGCGTGTACTGCGAGAACAAGTGCGGGGCCCGCATGATGCGGCGCCTGCTGTCCCAGCACACCCTGGCCGAGTGCCCCAAGCGCACGCAGCCCTGCACCTACTGCGCCAAGGAGTTCGTCTTCGACACCATCCAGGTGAGACGGGGCCCGTGGGGACGGGGCCGCCCCGCCGGCTCTCGGCGCCACCTGACCGCCATCCCCTGTCCCCAGAACCACCAGTACCAGTGTCCTCGGTACCCCGTGCCCTGCCCCAACCAGTGCGGGACGCCCAGCATCGCCCGGGAGGACGTGCCCAGCCACCTGAAGGAGAGCTGCAGCACTGCCATGCTGCTGTGTCCCTTCAAGGAGGCTGGCTGCAAGCATCGGGTGAGTGCATCCCCAGCCCCGTGCCGGTGTCCCCATCCCCATCCCGCCCCGGTATCTTTATGCCACCATGTGCCCCCCGGCATCCCCACAGCCCTCTGATGTCTGTCCAGTGCCTTGTGGGGTTCCTGTTCTGCTTTGCCCCATCCACATGGACAGTTGGTGTTCCCATCCTGTCCGGTGTCAATTTGCCACTCTGGTGTCCTCGCCGTGCCATCCCGGCCAGGTGTCCCCATGCCATCCCAGCCAGGTGTCCCCATGCCACCCCTCTCCTGTCCCACCCCTTTGTCCCCGTGCAGCCCTGCTCCACCCCCCTCCATCATCCCCATCCCCGTGACCCCCTCCTCCTTCCCCATCCCACCCCCCGCTGACGTCCCCGCCGTCCCCGCAGTGCCCCAAGCTGGCCATGGGCCGGCACCTGGAGGAGAGCACCAAGGCTCACCTGGGCATGGTGTGCGCCCTGGTGAGCCGGCAGCGGCAGGAGATCCTGGAGCTGCGGCGCGACGTGGAGGAGCTGTCGGTGAGCAGCGACGGGATCCTCATCTGGAAGATCGCCGACTACGCCCGCAAGCTGCAGGAGGCCAAAGCCCGCAGCAACTACGAGTTCTTCAGCCCCCCCTTCTACACCCACAAGTACGGCTACAAGCTGCAGGTCTCGGCCTTCCTCAACGGCAACGGGAGCGGCGAGAGCAGCCACCTCTCCGTCTACATCCGCGTGCTGCCGGGCGAGTACGACAACCTGCTGGAGTGGCCCTTCTCCTACCGCGTCACCTTCTCCCTGCTGGACCAGAGCGACCCCTCGCTCTCCAAGCCCCAGCACATCACCGAGACCTTCCACCCCGACCCCAACTGGAAAAACTTCCAGAAGCCGGGGACCTCGCGCGGCTCCCTGGACGAGAGCACCCTGGGCTTCGGCTACCCCAAGTTCATCTCCCACGAGGACATCAAGAAGCGCAACTACGTGCGGGACAACGCCATCTTCATCAAGGCCTCGGTGGAGATCCCCCAGAAGATCCTCGCCTGAGCCCCGGATTCGGGGAGGGGGCCGGTGGGGGGGACAGGGGCCGTGAGCCCAGCCCGGGCTGACCCCCGCGGTGCTGAGCCCCCCGCCCCGGGGCTGGGGACCCCGCGGTGGCCGCGCCGGCGGCTCTCAGGGAGGCGGTGGGGGGGGCTGCCCCCGTGCCCCCCGCTGGGGCTGGGACCCCGCCGTGCTCGGTGCTCAGCCCCTTCTCAGGTGCCCGGGGGTGCCGGGGGGGGCTGGGCCCCCCACTTTCCTTGCTGGAATGCCTGGTGGCCCCCGCCAGCCTTGTTGGGGACCCGGCGGGTCCCCGCTGCCCAGAGCCATATTTTGTAAGCCGGTGCCCCCCGGGAGCACGTTTGTTATTTATTACCCTGGGCCAGGGCCCGACGCCCCCTTCCCTGCCTCTTTTTTTTTTGTTTTTGTTTTTGTTTGTGTTTTTTTTTGTTTTTCAATAAACTCTTCTTGTATTTATTACGGCCGCCTGAAGCTCCTTCCTGCCCCGGGGGCAGGGGACACGGCTGGGTGCCAGGTCCTGGGACAGCGGGGGGGGGGCTCCACGTCCCCACTGCCTGCCCATGGGGGGGGGGGGAGCCGGGGCCGTGGGGCTGGGGGGGGGGGGGGGGCGGCGGGGGGGGGAATCCCGGACCCACATCCCTGCGGCAGACGGGTGCAGACGGTTGATTCGGTAATCACCGGTGGTGGCGGGGGGGCACCAGGCCGCCCCCATTATCCTGCAGCCCCCCCCATGTCCCCCCCACAGCCCTTTGTTAGCACGGGGGCAATCAGGGCTCCAGGGGAGGCAATAATTCGGGGCAGACGGGGGGCGGTGGGTGGCTGTGGGGGTGTTGGGGTGGTTTGGGGGCTCGGCTGGATCAGGCCCCATGGGGACCCCCCCCCAGTCACCCCAGTATGATGGGGGGGGTGCTGCCCCCAGGCTGAGCCCACAGCTGTGTTAGTGCTGCCCAGCTGGACGTGGTTCCCCCTCCCTGATCCCAGCTGGGCTGGGGGGGACACGGGGCAGCCCCTCGCACCCCGCCCCCCCCCCCCAGGCTGTCCCAGTGCCACACCGGTGCCCAGTGCCAGCTGTACTGGTGCCCAGTGGCCACTCCCAGTGCCAGCTGTACTGGTGCCAAAAGCCAGCGCTGTTCTGGTCAATGCCAGCGACTGGTGCCCAGCCTCAGCTCACGTTGGTGCCCAGTGCCATCCCATACTGGTGCCCAGTAACAGCCTTTACTGGTGCCTGATGTAACCTTATACTGGTTCCCAGTAACAGTCTGTACTGGCCTCTGATGCAATCTCACACTTGTGACTGGTATTTGCCTGTACTGGTGCCCCAGCTGTCCCGTACTGGAGCCCAGTAACAACCCATACTGGTGCCTGATGCTGTCCCATACTGGTGCCCCACCTGTCCTCTACTGGTGCCCAGTAACAGTCTTTATTGGTGCCTGCTGCTAGCCCATACTGGTGCCTGGTATATTCCTGTACTGGTGTCTGGTGCTATCCCATAATGGTGCCCAGTAACAGCCCATACTGGTGCCGCACTGGTCCATTACTGATGCCCAGTATCAGCCTGTGCTGGTGCCCCAGCAGTCCCATACTGGTGCCCAGTATCACCCCGTACTGGTGCCCAGTATCACCCCGTACTGGTGCCCCCCC
>NC_048911.1:6633496-6671042 GCF_011077185.1 Oxyura jamaicensis
CCCCCCGCTCCCTCCGGTGCTCGCTGCCGCCGCCGCGCGGTGCCGGGGCTCGGGGCGCGGGGCACGGCCGGGGCTGGGGCCCCCCCTCCCGGCCGGCCGCGTTCCCTTCCCGACGGCTCCTCCCGGCCCAGAGGGCCGGGCACAGACCGAGTTTTTCCCTGCAGAGCCAAACCCCGCATTTTTCTTGATTTTTGGGGGCTCAGCGGCCGGAGCGCGCTCAGGGTGCCAGCACCAGAGCACGGAGCTGGGCTGCTCCCCCCGCTCCCCCGCAGCCTTTTGCTGAGCCTTGCACCAAACAACAACCCATCGATGTAGGAAATATGATTTATGAAATGAGCTGAAAGCCGCAGCTCTCGCACCAAAAGGCCGGCACCCACGGACCGGTGCTGTCATTGTGCTGCGCGATGCCCAAGAACTGGAGGAACCCACCCCAAAAATGACCACGACCCCGAGCCACCTCTTCCCCCTATTTTCACCTATTTTTTTCCCCCCTTTCTCCTTCCAATCTCCGGTGTGCAATTTGCCCTCAGGTGCTGCACGGCTTCGCCACGCAGCCGCTCCCCGAGCACCTCTCGCCCTTCGCGTCTCTGCGGGATCCGTTCGGAGCCGGGGAGGGCAAAATCCCCGGCAAGACCCGGGATGAGAAGCAGGAGCTGCTCTTATTATTCACGGGGGAGAGGGAGACGGATCGATGCGCTGCTAAGTTTAGACTCAAGGAGAGAGTTTAAAAATAGTTGTGGGAAGTTTATTGCAAAGGACCCAAACACGTATCGGGGGCACCTTGCTCGCTGCCCCAGCCCCGCTTTGACCCTGGCTGGCTCCCACCAGGCAGCCCCCGGCCCCACCAGCAGGGCCAGCCCCATCCCAGAGCGCACCCAAGGCCAAAGACCCCCATCGGGGGGGGGGGACGGGGGACGGGGGGGGACGACCTACCCCTCTCGAACCCGACAAACCCCTTGGGTTGTAGACAGGCGAGGTTTCGAGCCCGACGCCGGCGTTTGCGCCGCTCGTGGACGCGCCTTTAGCCGAGATGTCTGAACCAGGCATTAATATTGCATTAGGGTAAAGAATAAACAACACAAAGACAAAAGTGCTTTTCACGTCCTTTATTAAAAAGCTGCCCGGGCTCCCACGCCGCCCCCAGACCTTCCGAGGAATGCGGGGTTTGAGCATGAGAGCAGCGAGGGAGAGGGTTTACGGAGGGAGCAATGAAACCCCGGTGCAATTTCACCTCTTTGATTTTAACCCACCTCCCAGGACAGCAGCCCTCCCGGCTGAACCAACAGCTTGTACCCAATTGCCTCGAAATTAGCTTAAACTAATTAGATAAAATACTCCGGTAATTTTATTACAATTTGGCCTTGTCGAGCGCTGGAAGAGCAGTGTCAGAAACCCGGCGGCTGCGCCACGACCCCGCCGGCAGCCCGAGAGCCCGGCCAGGTCTCTGCATGCACCAGGGCCCCCGCGCTACGTGGGGCTGGACGGCAAATTTGGGGCCAAAAGGGAAGAATTAAACCTGGTTTTGTGGCATCGGCCAGGCCAGAGCGGAGCAGAGGCACCGGGCAGGAGCCACCTCCTGCCCTCACATTGTCCCCAAGCCCCCTCCCTTCAGCTGGGGGGAAATTTGGGGACGCGTTGTGGCATTTTAGGATTTGGGGTGAATTTAAATTCGGTGCTGTCCCGTTCCCAGCCTGGTGTTGGTTTATTTGCTACGGCTTCCTCTGTGCTAATTTTCTACACCTCCCGTAGCGCATTGCCTGCCTTGGACCCAAATCAATTTTGGCAACGTGAGCCCAGCACAGGAGGAAAAGACCAAACACAGCAACCGAACCGTCGAAAGAAAAGCACGCTCGACCTAAAGGCCAAGTTTCCAGAGGCTGACCCTACTCTGCCTTCCACCAGAGGCTGGGTTAGTTGTCCCTGCACGTAACTCCTCGGCGGTGGCAGCAGCTGCAGGTGCTGAGGTCCCCGCTGGGCCATTATCCCCGCGCTAGCTGATGTAAGAGGCTTTGGAAGAGGCTCTGCAGAACGGATTCCTCCTCGTGGAGACAGGCAGAGGCAGCAGACGCCGCCGTGGCTCCGGCAACCCCACGGAAGATGTTTGTTTGTCATCAGTTTAGACGCCCGTGTCTTTCGAGCACGTGCAGAGGGGGTTGGAAAAAAATAAATCAGTTGTTCTGATGTTCTCCTTGCAGAGGAAAACGTGCAGTCAGTCCCGTAAAGGAGCTACATGAAGGCTGGGGATGGAGGGAACCCCCTGGGCTCCCGTCTTCTGGAAGAGGTCTACGGATGTTTTGATCCCCTTTAAAAATCTTTATTTAGTTTTACGCTAAGAACCCAAAGTGGGAATTTATTGCACACGCTGTTGGTGCCAAGGCTCGAGGGCAGCGCTGGGAGCAGCCCCCACACCCCGAGCCGACCTCCCACCCCAGAGGAGCAGCCCCGTAGGGGCAGGGCGAGGGACGGACCTGACCCTCAGCACTTGTCCCACCCAGGCAGGACGGCAGACTCCTCACCTCCTGTCTGAGCAATTCTTTCAGCACTTCCCTGCCTCCGACTCTCTGCGTCGCTTCTGTTCCTCCCGACCTCCTCGGTGCTCGCACGGGAGGAGGGCAGCCAGCTCGTACCCCACGCACCCCGAGCCCCCTCCCCAAATTCCTTTAGGACGTGTCCAACCCCCACCCCATCAAGCACCCGCTGGGTATTTCTGTACCCCCCCCGCGGGCCAAGCTGCCTCACGCACTCGCCCTGCATACAAACAGCACAGGGGGCCCGGGGCCCAGGGCTCTCTTTCTCTCTTTTTTTTTTTTCCTGCTTTACTTTTTTTATTTTTCCTGCAGACAAAAAAAAAAATCTAGTCCATACCCGTAGCACATAAGAAGCAGCGTATATAATCAGTATGTGGTTTAATCAAATACAGCAGCAATTCCCCGTTGTCTCCACCGTGAGCCCCAGCAAACATTTCTGTTTGGTTTCTACGGGAGTGGCCGAGTCCCACGGAGACGTCTTTCACAGCGTAAGCTTAAAGAAAGAAAGTTCACAAGTGTCTTTACAAAACGTTAACTTTGGGCTGTAACAAACTGGGCTTGAGATTTTAACAGCTTCAAAGCTTCTGCTCAAAAGAAAAGACACGGAGATGGAAGCTTCCCCCTGGAAGGTTTTACACCACTTTCCTGTTTATCCCTTCTAGAAGCTATTTCATGCCAACCTCCGGCTGGCAAGGGTGGTGCTAGAAACCACCAGGATAACGAGATTCTGCTAAACCAGCGTGATGCGGTACAGGGGACAGGGTACGGTGCTGACAACACAGCATAAGTAGTTCCAAAAAACACCTGCAAAGAGCCTGCTCCTCCCTCAAAGAGCAGAATCGCCACCTGCGCGTACCCAGGGTCCGCGTACGAGCACGGAACCACAAACACAGTGCTCGCACTTCCTATGCTGAAGGTCATGAAGCGACTGAGCCGCTGAAATTAAAAAAAAAAAAGGCAAAAAGGAAAGAAGGCAAGTGCTGCGGTGGGAGCAGTGGTGTGAACTCCTGGAAGGCAGCTGCCTGCCTTGGCATCCCCGGGAGCCAAGGGGTGCTGGTCCCCGCGCCGCTGCTGCCACCGCGCTCAGCACCGCGCGTGGCACCGGCCTTTGTGCTGTCCTTCAGCAAGGAGGGGCCCAGCACAGGGTGTGAAATAAACGGAACAGGAACGGCTCCTACCGCACTGCGCCGCCACCGGCCTCGGGCTTAAGCCTCACCCGCTCCTCCCTTTGCCACCTGGCTGGGCAGCGGTGCCACGCGGGGCCACCCTGGAGGCTCAGGCTGGGCTCCCTGCGCCTCGGAAGGAGGCAGGTCGGCGGCTGGAGCTCTGTGCAGGTCTGATGGGGAGGGAGGAGAAAGGAGAAGCTATTAGCTGCTGCGCAAACGCGGTTAAAAAAAAAGCCCTGGCTCCTCGAACAAAAAAAAAGGAAGGGTTTCAGTGCGTTTTACTAGGAAAGCGATGCCTATTTTTTCCAAGCAGGCACCTGGCAACGTCCCACCTGGATGAGGCTTGGGAATCTTTTTGCTTCCCAGTCCTGCTGCGCCAGGGCAAAGGCTCAGAGGCCGTGGCTCTCTGCAGAGCAAGTCGCGGTGGTTCCCAGCGTACATCCATCGCTAACGGCCACGTTACCACCACCTAGGCAAAGACCACGACACGGGGGCTCTGCTCCAGGCTCTCTCTTAGGAGAAGAGCAGGAAGGCCAAAAAAAAATAAATAGCTTTAAATAAGAGTCTGGGGTCAGATTGGTAGCAGGCTAACGAAGAGAGGAGATGCCAATATTTTATTTAGTAAAAAGGTACGTATTCAGGTAGCAGAACACCTTACAGTAACTAACTTAGCAGGAAATGTTAAAGTCATAGCACAGCCCTGGATCGATCTGGGGAGAGGGGAGACGACAGGGAGACTGTAAGGGAAGCAGCTTCAGACTCGAACCTTGGCTTCCAATATAATGTATTCAGAAAAATATTGCAGGAAAAGCCTCAGGATTGTAGTTCTTTCATAGATGTATATTTACCAGTTTTCACAAAGACTGCAGGAATACGATTATAAACAATAAATTAGGACTTCATGTTGCTATCATTTGGCATAACACAATCAGGCAAGTTTTCCTTTTTAAATATAAGGCAACACAAGCCAACACATAATTTAATCCGTCTTTAGGCAAATTGCTTAACTTTGCTAAAGAGTTATCGCTAAAGACCGGCTCACAGTACACTTAAAGGAATTTAAATAATGACAGAAGTGTACTGACTTACGCAAGGAGTCAGAAAACGTACTCTGCTAAGCTTTGAAACCTAAATATTTGTTACAGCCCAGGACTACACATCTAAATTAAAAAAATACAAATAAATGTTTTCTAATTTTTCCATTTACGAAAAAACTTTAAGAATCTCTAGCCAACTATGACGTCACTTCAAAACTCGTAAGGTTTTTTTTTTTTTTTTTTTTTTTTTCTTTTTTTTTTTTTTTTTTTGAATTTTTGTATGATGTCTTTTAAGATTTTAAACCATGCTCGTTAAGGAAAGTTCAAGGAGCAAATACTTAAGGCTTTGTTTGTCAAAGGGCTGTGAGGGAGGCCAGTGGATGGCAGAGGCCAGTGGGTTCACCCATACACAATGCTACTCAAACCCACACTACCAGGCGACATTCATACAGAAATATTACACTTAAAAGTTACAGTGTAGAGCAATAGGGTTTTTTTTTTTTTTTTTAGCCAGTGTACATATAAAGAATCAATGCATTTATTTGTTGTTTCTTTTTTTTTAATTTCCAAACTTGATTGTGATCATTATGTTCAAGTATTAGCCTCGTCGACAGAGATGAGGAAATTTTCTACTTACAACAAATTCGGCTCTCAAAAAAGGAAAGGTTATGTTTCAAGACACGGAAGAGAACAAGACGCTGAGGTTACCAACAGTTAGTGTCCTACCGGTCACTGACTCGACTAGCTGCTGCGAGTGACTTGGGGAAGGAACAGAAGTCGTTAGGCACCGAGACTCCGGGAAGAAGGTACGGTATTAATAGCTCCGCTAATTCCCAGAGAGGAGAATGGTTCCATTAAACCAGCTGGGGCGTTTTGCTGTAGGATACGGGACTCTAAAGTCCCCCGGTGTCTCGTGGCCGGAGCTTCGCTTCGGATCCACCGCCTGCCGTTCCACCAGAACCGCTGCTGGAATGTGAGAACATTGAGAACGCGGCTCCGCGCCTCCGTTCGTCGCACCGGAGACGAGCTGGAGTTACGTCTCCTTGCCCTGAAATTCGTTCTAGCTACCGGAGAAAGCGGCTGAACCCTTTTTGGAGATGTCAGTGGGTCTGGATTCCCGGAGGCGAGCCGCAGCGCGGCCCTTCGCCCGGGGACGGCCAGACTCCTAGCAGCGAGGGGGTTCAGACGACGTTAGCTGGAGAAAGAGGGGCGGGGAAGGGAAAGGTGATGCAGAAAAAAGGCAGCTACCGACGGCAGCCAGGCTGCCTGGGCCCTAAAACCGCCAATCCCCCTCCCCACACCCTGTCCGTAAAAAAAAAAAAAAGTGTCGGTAAAAAAAAATCTGTCGGAGACTTCAGACTTTGGACAAAGTCTGAACGATAAACGCCGGCATCTCCGCAAGAAACGGCTGGAAAGCTTCTTCCTATAGTAATGCCTAAATACGTACCCCTAGCTAGCTCTTTTCAAACGTAGGCTTCTTTTTCAATTAAATAGGCCTCTAGACAGTGCAAATGGTCAATGTTTAATGCATTAATGAAATGGGCTTTCGGGTTGAAAATAAGCCCTGCTTCCTGACAAATTCTGTTGCTCTTAATCTTCAGAGGAAATTGAGATGGAAATGTAAGCGGCTACACTGCCTGGCTCTTCAAGGGGCTGGCGAACAGATGCAACTGTGAAACCCTGCAGCAACTCAACATCAGTCCAGCACGTAGTTACTAAGCAGAAGGCAAAAGCAGCACAAAGGGGATTCTGCGGTGAGGAAACAGCTGTGGCGTGAAGTAGTGTAATGAAATTCTTTGAAACAAAAGGCATGTTAAATATTTGATGCATAAAGGAGAGAGAGATAACATGTAAGCAAAGCTTTTAAATATACAGTATGTCTTCTTCCAACGGTTACTATAATGATCACACAAGTTTGCAAGTTAAAAATGCCTTGCTTATTAATTAAAATTAAGACTAAACCTCTAATTTTGTCTGTGAAAGTGACTGCAGCCTATCTATACCCTGGGTGTTGAATATGAAGATTTCGACTATCGGTTGGTTCAGGTGCTCGGTTCATGGGGGGCCGATGGACTTTTCCCAGCACGGCCATGCTCTGATCTCTGAAGCAAGACTGCTGGAAGTCCCCGCTTAGGTAATCCATGGTCTGCATCACATTATTCTGGCTGGATGGACCAGCTCCAGCTCTGTAATGAGTTCCTCCCGCGCAATCTAGCGGCGCTCCTGCCGGCTGTCCCCCGTGGAAAGGCATGGCGAGGTCCTGGGACCCGGAGCTGTCGCTGTTGGGTGTGGGCAGGATGTTATTCCACATGGGCTGGAAATAGTGCCCGTTGGTGTATGGCAAGGGTCCCTGCAAGCCGTTCACCGGCGGAGAGGGCGTGGGCTTCTCGAGGGGGGGCTTCAAGCTGAACGACTGGCCCATGCACAGTTCTTGAGGGTAGTTGGACGTTTTGCCGGGGAAGCTCTGCCCTGCCATCTCTCTCTGAGGGTGCTTCCCCGCCAGTCCAGCGGGCCCAGCAGCGTCCCCGCACATTTGCTGCAGATGTGCAAGCTGGTGCTGGTTCCACGCGACCGATTTGATTTCGTTCTGGTACGCAGGCGGCACCCTGTTAATATTCACCATGGGCACGTTAACGGAGGCAGAAGGAATAGCAGCAGCAGCATGGTCTACAGGGTTTACTACACAGGAAGGCATGGGCGTAGGGACATTGTGAGTAGATACCCTGGTACTTGCATTGATAAGCAGGTTGCGACTTATGGGGCTGGGGTTGGCGATCTGTCCCTCACAGACTGAGGTAGTGCTAATGCCAGCTCTGGCCTGGCAGAACTGGTTGATCTGGTGCACGATGCTGCTCAGGTCCGGTGGCTGGTTCTGCTGCAGGGTGGCAGCCATAGAGAGGGGAATGGTTGAGGTAGACACGGTCACATTCGGCGGCGCGTCTGCATCCGGCATCTTTCTGCTTCCATGTAAACCCGGCTGCAGCAAAGGGTTCGGGGGGTGCTGCAGAGTCTGGTGTGCCATGGGCTGAGGATGCTGCAAGCCCTGCGGCTGCTGCATATTCTGAGGGTGCGGCAGCGCCTGCGGCTGCGGTATCCCCTGAGGGTGCGGTAAGCTTTGTGGCTGTGGTATACCCTGAGGGTGCTGCAAAGTCTGTGGCTGCGGGATGCTCTGGGGGTGCGGCAAAGTCTGTGCATGCTGGAGAGCCTGCTGGCGAGCAAGCGCCTGGGGGTGGGTTAAAGTGCTAGGTGCAACGTAGGGGGTGGAAGGGGGATTCATCATCGCTTCCGGCAGCAGACGTGTGCGTGTCCCGTCAAAGTCCTTGATAATTCCTTTCGCTGGAGATTTGACTATGGCCAGGAGGCCCGTTTTCGTGGTGGCCTGAGACGGGTAAGGACTGTACCTCTGGCCCGAAGTATCAAGTCCGTTCACAGTACGGCGTATGTGTTTCCTCTGGGGAACCTTGACACTGTTTGGAAAAATCTTTATGGTCAGTGGATTGTTGGCGACCTTCTTAGCATAAGCATCCAATTCTGCTGGGGTAGGATACTGTGCAGATCTCATTTTCTGTGTAGTGTCCCCTGCGGAGAAAGGAAATTCATCAATACTGACTCTGGCAAGCAAGGGACCAACCCCAGGACACGACAACCACGCAGCAAGGGGAGGAAATCTCCAGGGAACGGAGAGGCAAGGACTTCATCTTCCCACACCAGTGGAACGTCTACCAGATCCCTCGTTCCCTTTATTACCTGGAGACCAACCGAACCCCAGTTCGACTTCAGGCAAAAACTGCCTAGGGGAGCAAAACCAAGCCAGTGTTTTGCTCAGAGCACGTTTACAGCTGGACAAAACCAGGTAACGTGCTCTAAGCATTGGAGCCTGCAGGACTTATTGTGGCTGGTGGGCCAGTCTTTCGTCTCTTAATTTAAGGCTGCCTCCCCGTGACCCTTCGAGCCAGCCTCAGAATCTTTAGCGCGTGATTCAGGAATCAGAAAGTTATGAATTAAACATTAAACTCACGTAACGCCGAGGTGGGAGCCTTACAAAGCACTTTGGCTCAAGCCTCCATTTAAATCTCAGCTCGTTTCTAGATGCTGCCATCTGAGAGCACTCTGAGTGTCTTTTTGTCCATTAGCAAGTCCTTGTCAGTCCAAGTTCAGCAAATGGAAGGAGGCTACGCGTACGTTATTTTATGGCTGGCAATTATTCCTTCAGCTGAATTTTCAGCCTGGCACCTTCCTAGGGACAGCAGCCCGGTATCAAACAGCAGAATCGTGTGATTACCTCACAAGATTAAAACCACGCTGCTCCGCAGACACAGACAAAAGACTTCTGGAGACAGAGGTGTGGTTTCGCTTGGGCTGATTTACCAGATACCTACCTTGCCTACCAGCTTGAAGTGCTTTTGGGAACAACTTCAGAAATCTGGGGAAGTGCTTGTGCCTCCCGTTGCAATCTCGCTCCAAGCAGAGACTTGGGCCCTTTCCCTACCACAAGACTCCTACTTCAGAAGTCATTTTGTAATCTTCAAATAATGGCTTGCAGCTTTTACAATCCGACTTTGCTTTCCCCCACACACACACCTTGCAAACAGGAAAAAACGCCCATCCTTTTTGCTCAACTTTTCAGCATCCCCGTGCCCGGAAGGAGGTGAAACGCAGAAGCCAGCTCCTCCAGAGCCCAAGAGCATCCCAGCCCTGCATCTGGCTCTCTGACCTGCGGAAATCGAAGTGCTTGATGCTCTCAGGCAAGCAGCCTTTCCTTTTGAAAATCCATCTCTGATTCTTCTAAGCAAATTGCCTCCAAAAGGCTCCCGAACGCAGCTGAAGCCCGAGGAGCAGCCAGCTCGCACTCGCTGTCTCTGCGTCCTGTGGCTTCCAGCCTTCCCGGGCGAGGAGATCAGTGCTGCTCTAAGAGCACGCACCGTCAGAAAGCACGGGCCAGGAAATGGAAAATAGGATGAATACCGAAAGGAAGGATAATTATAGAAATATTAAAAATACCTTTTGTGAAACGAGAAGCTCTGCAAGCGGGCTGCCGGGGGTCCCTAGCACAGCACGCACCGCGCTGCCGCTTATACTCGTCCCCTCTGCGTGCTGTCCAAACACTGGCACACAGCACCCTTCTTCTTAATCAAAGCACTCGTTTGATATTAACCTGAATATCCCCTCTGTTCCTATCCCCGTATCTTCCGCTGCAGGCAGGTGGTTTCTGTCTGTCCTTTTGAGAGCTGCTGTGTCCCTAACGGGGAGCAGAACCTCTGAATCGTGTTCATCAGAGGCCAAGGCCTCCACGAGCTTCCCAACCTTTAATTTTAGCATTGTCCCAAAGCCACCGAGTTCTGTTTCTTCCCCCCTGGGACGACCCCTTGCAACACACCATGAATCAGAGCAGAGCCACCAACAAGGGACAAAGGAGCACACACCTTTCTGTGTTACGGTTTAAGTGATGGTTGTGGCCATTTTCACATAAAGCTTTCATTCTCAGGTGAACAATTCAGTCGGTACTTTGAGACATCTTTCTCATCAGAATTTCCCTGCCTGCTTTAGACTTCTATAGGCACACCAGCAAATTAGGTGGAAACCATTAACGCGGGATGGACACACTAAGTTTTCTTTTCCTCAAGCATCCATCCTTCTGTTACACAGCAACGGCGAGGGAAGCTTTTAGGAAGGAACTGACTTTGGCCAGGCTGCATCTACCGGTTACAGTCCTGAATCCGGATGGATTCCTTCCTCCAAAGGGTGAAAATAACCCCTCCGTCAGGCTGAAGCGACACAGCAACGTCACGTTAGGTACCCTACGAAATGGTAAACCATCTTTTAAATCCCTTGGATGGGATCGTTTGGAAGCAGCCACCAAACAGATCTCTTTTTGTATGCGACTACCATCATGCTCCTCTCACCGTGAACTACCTCACCCATTCTACTTAGGCCTGACCGAGACGATGGGTCCCAACGTGCTGCTTAAAATGTTGTGCTTTGCTGGTAGGTCCACGGGCAAGATCCGATGATTGGAGTAATTAAGGCAACAACAAGTATCATGAGAAAGGAGAAACGCATCACGGGGTGATCAGGAAGTCTGAATATCTGACCAAAATACCCTATAAACCAGAAAAGAAGGATTAGGTCTTGTAACTAAGGGAATGGAAAACCAGAATAGACTGAAGGAAAACGGTGGCATTAGGAAGAACACGTGGGATCTGGGGGCAAGCGCCAGAACTCTGTACCCGGCCACCAAGTGACAAAGGAGGACGGCGGATGAAGAGGTTCCGTGAAGATAACAATGGGACGGTGAGTGCAAGGCAGAATGCTTTTTGTTGAAAAGCAATTATTTCGTGTTTACTACAGGGGACAGCTGTGCACGCGAGCAATTACCCCCCTAAACTGATCACGCTCCTGCGAACGCCGAGGCAAGCGGCTCATCTGCTCACATCCTTGTGGGTGTCGCACCACGCCGGAGCTATTTTTGCCAGGAGATGAGATCCACTCCTCTGCCTCACCTCAGCGCTAATGCAACATCTTTCAAGTGCACTTCACGCTAAGCCTTTAAACCCCACAGCTTTTAGAATTGCCTGTGGTTAAATTTTCATTAACGTTAAATAAAACACAACCAGGCCTTCAGGATTCCTGCCCTGTTGAGGGCGTCTGCAGCGGGACAAGCGGAAAGCAGCCGTGCTCGCCTTCTGCACAGAGGTCTCGGCTGCAGAAGACTGTACAGAAGGAGCCTCGGCTCTGAGACCGGAGGTGGTTTTGGCTGAGGATGCTGCCTTCGGCCTCAGCTGCCCGCACCGCCTGTCCTGTGATGCTGCCATAGGTTGGGATTCAAAGGGAAATTTGAAATCTGAAGTCCCTTAGTGGTTCAGTTTCAAAAGGAAGAAATACGTGCGATCAATCCACAAAGCTCCTACTCCACGGACCATCTTTAAGAAAAATGCCTCTTATTTGAAAGTAAGAAAGAAAAAGATAATTGAGCCAGTGCGGAATTTTAAGCGTGAATAGAAGTCTGTTCCAGAAAACGGCACTTAAATCATTAATACAAACACGGTACGTCTGAATAAAGGTTATCAGGTGGAGTTCTGTGCCTTTTGCTAAAGCAACAGCGCCATTATTAAAGCTCCGTCCCACCCCCATCAAAAGTCACGAGTCACTGTTCATTAAAAATACTCATTAACTCAGCTTTCCCTTGGCCAGGGGCTAGACCACTCGTGCATATACAGCGCGTCGAGAAACGCACCAATTAATCTTACACACATCTGCAGCAGGGGTGAGCGAGGTCTGTGTGAGCCGTTTCCTTCTCCATATAAATCAGGACAAACTGGAACAGCTGAGCACTACCACCGCCAGCCAGTGCCTGCCAGCTACTTTTGTCCTGAATTCTTTTAAATGCAGTGCCCCGAACACTTCACTAAGCAGCAGGCAGCGACGCTTTCGGCACGGGGGATACGTCGTTCTGCGGAACAGCGCTGGGTACCATCAGGTTAAAACACTGCCCCCGCACCAGCACGCTGCCTTGTAAGCCGTGCAATTAGCCAACACCTGAATTATGCACGGCTCGCGTGAACCTAAGCGATTTGCTTTCAGGGCTGAGCTTTCCAATCCACCAAAGACATCTCTGGTAATGCCAGAGCTGAGGCACGGCCTCGCCACGGCAGCCTGCCTGTTGGATAAGCACGTTTTAGTCAGCAAAACTCAGACTGGAAATGGAAAGGGAGAAGGGGAAAGCCTTGCTTCGCGCCTTCTAATGAGGTCCTTTTGTGAGTAAGGATTTTTACTGTTGCCACAAGTGTCATTACAGGCTCCAAGCCTGTGGAGTCGGCATAAACGCTCCGCAAGAGGTGCTGGGGAGCACACGTGTACGTGAACAATGTCACGCCCCACCGGCAGGACTGGTACGTTGAGAATGTCACCCTTCACTGCAAAATTAGCTTACCTACTTTCAGCTGCATCTTACCATGTGAACAATTTAGCTCTAACCGGAGGGTTAATTACATGGTTTTAAAGAGCAACGAGTCCACGAGCAAACCGAGGGTACCGAGAGGGTACCAGTGCACATTTCGAATACAAGATACATCCCTGTGAGCCACGTACACAGCTCTTACGTAGAAACCTTCTGAAATTTCAGCTGAACAATCAGGGTACAACGATAAAGAGCAGAGACGGTGTCAGATTTTAAAAACCTCTAGCCAGTAACCTTGTATTCCCAAGCGTAAGTTCTCCTGAAAACACCACTTCGGCTATCAAAAGGAACGCTGGAGTTACCAGGCATGAATTATCACAGTACTCTGCAGACGTATTCTGGGAGGCACCAAGGAGACATCAGAAAGAAGACTTTGAACTTTAGTAATTTGGGCTAGCTCGCTCATATTTGCAGTATATGCCCCAGGTGTGTAGAACAAGAGCTGACCTCAAAAGGTTTGCATGAGCCCGATCTAGCTTTTACTGGTGTCTACGAGTAATTAAACGAATCGGAATGAAAGAGTCGGGAAAAAGTTGTGTTAAGAAGCAAGTCAACCGGCACACTTTTAGCACAACATGTTTCCAGCGGAGGCATGAATCTCACAGAAACCTTGCCTGCATTTTGTCTCGTGGTGGTTAAAATTACCCTTCGGAAAGCCTTGCTGCACGCACGTGAACCTCCACAGCGCTTTCTCGTAGCCATTATTGAGGGATGCCTTGAAGGCACAACAAAACGAGGCCTCTAACATTAAACGGTTTTTCCACTGTACCCTAAATGTTTATTTCACAGCTGTCCCAGAGCCAGATTTAACAGTTAACCACATCCTGCAGACAAAACGTCACTCACATTTCTGAAGTCCAGTGTTCATCTGCGTGTAAGAAAGAAGCTGAAAGGAGAGGTCACCTGGTCCTGGCAGACAGGCCAGCATGGCAGACAGGCACTAACACAACATGGGGCATTCACTCCTCTGCACACTGCAACAACAGAGAGACAATTCAAAGTTATAATACACGGAGGAACACGGAAAAGAAAGAGGCAGAGCGCCGTCCCTGGGTGAAGGCCTGACCAAGCACAGACGCACGGCCACTGGCCCGTACCGAATCTCGTGGCAGCAGTGGAAACGCTTCGAGAAGAGGGTCAGCTACCTGCTTAAACCAAAGTACCTCCGCTGTCTGACACGCACAGGGGGATCCGTAACTCCCTCTTGGATTTCAAAGGTGGTTGTTAAGGACCTCAAAGAAACCACCCTCTTCATTTGGCTATGTATTGAGAGGCACGGGGTCAGCACTTCTGGCCCCAAACCCCCAAACCAAGGCATGAAGCACCGAAGCTGTTTATATGCAAGCTCTGCACCGCTACGCTCGAACCCCACCATCGGTGTATGAATACAAGGGGGGTGCCAGCAACAAAACCAAGTCAGGATCCAAGTCCCCCAACATCACCAGGGCTGGGGAGACAAATTTGGGTTGGAACAAGGTCTCTAGAGGCCACCTGGCCCAAGCCCCTGCTGCAAACCCCCTACAACAGCAGGACACTGTCAGCCAGCCACGAGCGCTTTACACAGCTCTGGAAAATGAGCTGGTTGAGCCAAGCTGGAGAAATCCGTCCAATTTCATCCTCGCCCAGATCTCCTCAAGCACCAGCGCTGCTCGGCAAGCACTAGACCACGCACACTGCCAGAAATGGGAGATGTGCAGCTGTGAAACCTTGCAAAACCAACTCCACACCCGGATTTCTGCTCACGCTCTGCAACAGGTGGAGTTCTCAGAGTCTTTCCCGAGGTACTCAGACACGAACACCCATCACATCCACGGCTTAGAGGAACTTTAGCAACTGAGAAGTTGCTTGCCGTCCGTGGATGAGATCTGCTCGTGGCTGTAAGTATGCAATATTCAGGGAAAACTTCACAGACATCCTGTGGGCAGCAATTTCTTGCCTCAAATTACACCCAGCAAGACCAAAAGAAAAAATAAGATTCCAGCTCCTTTTAATCAGGAGACAAAACCACCGCACATTGCCTGAGCTTTACCTGCGCAAGCAACAGAAATGCTCGGAGTCAGCAAGAAAAAAAAGGTATTTTTTCTCCTCATTTCATCAGCTTTGTAAGACGGGAAAAAAAACAAGAGCTATTTCTTAGTGGAAAGCAGGCAACCAAAATTAAAAACCTTCACTGCAGTCGGAAAGCCACCAGATCACATCCGCCTAACTTCTGCTCTAGTAAGGGGTGATGCCAGTCCAGGATTGCTTCTTAACCTCATGGCCAAGAGAGTTTGGTGTCTGTACCATCACTGATGGCAAGCCCTGAAAGAGAGAAAAGCCTGCTGCAGAGCAGCACGGCACCCGGACTGAGCGAGCAGCAATTCCTCCAGCGAGACAGGGGCAGGGTCTGCTCACCATCAGCATCGGCGTCCAGGACAGCCCCAGCACCGAGACATGGATTTTAATATTTTGGAGCGGGCTATAAAGGCAAGTTGCTCCTGCAGATAATCACTTCAGGCAATGCCAAAGGTTCGTAGAAGATTGGGGTGGCAATAATAATTTTAAAGGAAATATCTGACTTTAAAAAAAAAAAGATCATTTTAAGTGGAAGCATAAAACCATTCTCTTCGCCTGATTTGCAGTAACCAAATTGATGCCATCTAGGTCACTGCTGAGCATTAAAAAAAGGAATTCAGACTTAGAAGTGCTGGCCATGACTCCGTTACTGAATTCTGTATTATAATTAAAATCCTGCTCCCATTTTTGTTCTCTATGAAACGAATGCTTTTATAAAACCGGTATCTCGGTATTTGACAACAGACGCATTTGAAGTATCTTTACAAATGCATTATTTTCTTTGTTAGAAATTAATCGACGTTTATTCCTGATGAGATTTCTCCTACTGACCTTCGACAGGAGCGAGTGCAGACAGGTCCAGCAGATCACGGGGCTGAGACGAACGGAGATCTGCTGCATGACCTGAAATCTGCTGCACCAACTGAAATCTGCATCGGGGTTAAGGCGAGCATCCCCGGCTGCCTCGCACCATCGTTACGCCTCAGGTCAGCAGCTCGGGGTCCTGACACGGGGGCTGCAGAGCCCGTCGCCCCCTCTTGTGCTCGGTTTTATTGCCTCTAATTAGTCCAGAGCAGGAGACAAACTGAGCTTGGCACGGCAATAATTCCTACCAGAAGCCTTGGCTCCACGGCTGCAACTTGTGTGGGCACCAGCACCTGCGAAGCTCCCCAGGCTGCCTCGGTCCTGCGAGCACGGGAGCTGTGTTACTGGGGGAACTGGAAGGGACACAGCTGGTCAAAGCACTTTGCACTGTGCCAGGCTCGGCGACACCGTCCTCTAAGCTGGTCCAACTGGGCAGCAGGCTGACCAGTAGGCTCTGGCAGGCAGCAGCGGAGGGCAGCTGTAAAACCCTTACCTCCAAAGGTTTTCAGTCGCATTTTAAAGCGGTTCTGTGCATCACCAAACAGAGCTGAGCGAGCTCTGTCTTGAGAATGTACGTAAAAAGATAACGTGCGGTTCTAGGGAAAAACAGTCATTACATTAAATAAATAAATACCCTTCTTTGGAGTGATTTTAATCTAATCTGGCTGCAGGATATAATCCTAACAGCACACGGACTGCAGTATGCTCTAGGAAGCAGCAGGTTTAGACACATGAATAGATTTTTTCTCCTAAGATGCATTAATAATTAAAACATTTTAAGCTTAACACGGATTTACAGTGCTTGGGATCTCGCAGTAACTATAATGTTGTTATAGCCAGCCTTACCTTCGTTTTTTGGTCTAAGCAGCGCAGCGCATCCTGCGGAGGGCAAGCCAGGGCTCAGGGCACGACAGAGAAACTCACCTCTACCCGCTGCCAGGGACAGTGCCCTGCCAAGGGTCAGCTTCAGTAAAACTTACCAAAATACTGCCTTTCTGGACTGAATACATTGCAAAAAAAATTATACATAATTTTCTGGCTGATATTCCAAGCGTACCATTGCCTCTGCCAGACCCCACACCAGGGGGAACTTTTACAAGGCGGAGTAAAACCTAGGTGTAAAGCGACTCAGCACTGGTAGGAAATTTCTAATAGTCCAACACAGTTTTATCGTTACATAAACAGACCCCACACACGGAGTTACGGCCAGGATTTTAAATACGAGTGCCTGAAGCTCTCGAGAGGCCTTCCAGTGTAAGCACACAAAGGAAACGCTCCCCGTAAACCACCCCCGGGCGGTGAAATATGGGAAACCAAGCTGCTTTAGACGAAAGCAAGCTGGTGAAGTCTAAAGTTAGGTTCGTGAAAGTAAACACGCATGTTTGAAATTCCAAGATTAACTGCGGGCTCGGGGCGGGAGGGAGCAGGAGCAGCTACCCGCACAAAGGAAAAGCTCCGAACTATGCCGAGTTTCCAGCACCCCGGGGTCCCGTAAGCTGTTAAGCACTCGTGGCTGACCGACACGCTTCGCTTCTCCTCCTTATTCACAAGGTGGCCACGTGAAATTCCCTAACTGGAGGCAGGATTTACGGAGAACCCCGAACACAGGCTGCACGGTCCAAATTCACCATATATATGTGTGTATATATATAAATGCTGCAAAGGAAACCAAAAATGAAGGCGGGTTGTGAAGTTTCTTCGGTCCCAACGTTTGCAGGCGCTTGCCAGGGAAGATAATTGAATCTGGGCCAATCTTCCTGCTCCGAGGGAACCTCGGCGGCTCATTTACCCCCAGCAGGCTGCTCGGGACCCAACGAGACTTGGCCCTTTTCCTTCTCCTGAAGTAACCTAAATATAGAGGGGGTGAAAAATTGGTTCCCATCAACTGCACGTGTTGGAGCCCCTGCCAACCTCGGTGCTCAGGATGGTTTCTTCCAGCCTGCCGGGCCTCGCTCGGCAGCCCCAGTGGTGCTGCGGCTCCCCGCCTCTCTCCAGCCCTGCACAGCCCTCTCTGCCCGGCCACTGACTGCACCCTCTGCTTGCTCAGGGATGCTGAGAAGCCGGAGGGAGATCTTACCTTTTCCTGGAGAGAAATTAACAAACGAGCACCGCGCTGGCGGCCAGCTGGGAGCTCAGCCCCTGAACGTTTTCTCAACAGAGAAGTGCCAATAAGGTGCGGAGAGGCGGCCTTTTGAAACGATGCTAAATCACGACAGCATCGGGAGTGTTTGGGGGTAAATAAATGGGAGCACTGAACAATGGGAAGGCGCCTTTTGTAAGAAGCGGAGTGCTCCGTCAGCATCTGCCAGTACCAGACCTCTTGGCTTCACGCACTGGGGTGGACCTTTTGCAGAGCCCTGCAACAGTTTCCATCAAAATCAATTCCTGCTCCTCGCGGTTTAATTACCTATGATTTCGCTTGTAAACTGTTTCGCCTTTCAGGCTGACCTCCATTTACAACGTTACTCAGGCAACAAAATTAAATAGTTTGGAGTGGAGAGCAGGGAGAATTTAAATGTACGGGGTGTGCTTGGGGAAAGGGGCAGGCACCTGCTGCAGCACAGCTCCCTCCTCGAGCCAGGATGGCAACGCTAGGTGAGGAAGAAAAAGCAGAAGCTTTTGGGTAAGAGCACTTAAATGAGGTGCTGCTCGTATCACGCTCCTCGTGCCGCGCGTGACACCGGTTCCATCAAATCCCCTCCTCGGCTGAAGCAGCAGCGAGCTCAAGGTTATGCTCTCGGAGTTTAAAAAGCTGGTTTTAGGTCGGTCCCAAGAGATTATTTTAAAACACGGCACAAGGCAGCTGCTGGAGAGTAGAAGAGTTGGCTTTAATTGTACGATGGGTTTTTACATAGCTTCTGACCTTTCATCTAATTGAGGCCTGAAGAAGGAAAAAAAAAAAGAGGAAAAGAGGAAAAGCTACGCGTCACTTCGGTTATTAAAATCCATCAGGCTCAGACTTTAGCCCTGGGATAACCGCAGCCAAAAAATTGACTCGCAAGTAATTATCACTGCTATCTGCAATAAAAGTTAATTGGACATAATTGAACTAAAGCCCTAATCTGAATGAAGCTGTTGCTGGCAAGAAGCCTGCTCCTGCCTGCACTTTGCAAATGAAACTGCTAAGCAGGGAAATGGACAAACACGGGGCTGCTCCCACAGCCTGCAAAGCGCCGGGCAAGTCTGCAAACAGCTCGTTAGCTGCGCCAGGGTGAAGCCATTAGCGGGGCCCGTCCTCACCAAAAGTGCCTTCTGATGATACCCAAGCGTGACAGAGGCAGAGAGTTTCCAAAGCTAGTTTCAGTTTTACGGACCTCATCATGATATCGACCGAAACCTGGTGTTAATGTCACGAAATGCTGGCTTGGTGCATCGCCCGTCGCTGTAAATAGCGGTACAAATAATGCACTTTTGGGGTGTGAGGAGATGCTAACCCCAAAGGTTTCCAGCGTCGATAATTCACCACCTTCGGGCAGTTCGAGAGCCTTTCCTGAGCTAGGACGAGCTGCTTTCATCTCTGCGCAGCACACGAGGAGCTGCACGGTGCAGGTGGCTGGGGGAAGGGGGTGGTCAACGAAATTCTCGCTGCTTTGCCCATTCTGGTTTGCATTTTTGTTAACTAACAGACCAGAAAACGGCAGCCGTCTCCCGTCCTGCTTTAGAACTTCCTCCCAGTTTTAATTATTAACACCCTGCCCTTCACCAAAGCGTATCAAAGCACTTCACAAACATCACCGAACCCGCATAACCACTCCGAGACGGGCAAAAATTGCACACGACTCATTTTACAGAGGCTTAAGGGTTTTTTTTTTTGACCAGATTTGTCTTACAAGACGGGTCTCATGATTATGGAGCTGGCCTATGATGGGAGAGACTGAGGTTTGTAGCTGGCTCACCACGGATCCCTGACGTAATTTTGGATGAAGCATTTAATCACCCCATGCCACGGTTGCTTCTTTTTAAAAGGATAGTAGCGGGTGAGTTTTCTACCAGGGGAGAATGCTGGGAAGACAAATTAAACCGCAGAGCATCCAATACCCCCTTGACGTATCACTTACAAGGTCAAAATCTGGGAGGGAACTGGAATCAGACCACACTTTGCACTCCTCAACTCCATTTACTCACCGCTGCTCCTCTTCATTTTCATTTGTCAGGACAGAGGAGAATTTTAGCTCAAGAAAGCTGCAACAGAGAACTAGTGATATAAATTCCCTTTCATGACCTAAATCAGTGGCTTATTTTACTTTACTCAAAGCCTATCACCTCTTTTTAAGCCTATTTTTAGATTTAACTCCCCATTTTGCAATGTGGCAGGAGCTGATAGACAACACAGCCCCAAGTAGGTCTTGCCAGGTGTTGCAGGTCTCTTCTAAAGGCTAAGGGAAGATGTAAAAAAGACAAGTCGGAACGTTTGCAGGGCCTGGCCACAGCTTCAAAGGAGGATTTCTGGCTGTGCTTGAAACACAGATGCCAGTGGTCAGCTATGAGACAGATGAGATACTGCCCTCGCCATGGGAACTCGAGCAAGAAATAGGAAAATCAGCCCATATTCAAAAGGGATTTGAATAACTTTGGATCTGCCTCCTCTGAATTTTCACTAGACTAAAGCACTCTGACCTTTAATTAATTTTCCTTCTCCTTTTAAATGGTAACTTCCAGCTCCGAGGCTTTTAACGCTGTGATGGCGGCTGACGGGGGTGCAGGAGCGGTCTGGGATGTACCCGAGCTATGTTGAGCAGCGCTTAAATCTGCACCGTTATCTAGGAGAGAGAGCACAGGGTGCTACAACGGCTGAACTGCAGCAGTTAACATCAGGGGCCGGGTAAATACAGCTTTGTCATCGATGTCAGGGCTTGCCCAGGATATTAGGCTTCGATTCTTATTTTCAGAAGCTTAACTTTCCCTGAAAATACCACGTTTTTCAACAAGGTACTAAGAGAAGCAGAGAAACATCCCTTCCTCAGAAGCATCCGTTACCTTCGGGGCAAACTAAAGCCCCGTTCCTCCTACGTGCTTGAGCACCATCTCTACTGTAACGGGGAGCACGGGCTCAGGAATCCCACACGCCGGTAAGTTAGGGGTATTTAGGTTAGCCCCGCACGCGGAGCACACCCCGAACAGGCAGCCTACAGGATGCTGCTCACACACAGCCCAGCGGAGGCACGTTTCACCAACAGACGCTCTCCCTTCTCGTGCACGACTTCCTTCTGCCTTCGAGCGATAAGAAACCCAGCTCCAGGCTGACCCTGTTCCCAGAGCAGAGGGCTCGCCGTTATAACCTCAGCAGCAGCACGCTGCTGCCTGCCCTGTGCCTGTTACGTGCCCCTTTCCCGGGCGTTGAGGTGGCCGGGAGAAGCAGGGGGTTGTAATTTGGGGGGTTTATGTTACCACCAAGGCCATGCACGAGTTGGGTGCTTCCTTGTGTGCTCTCAGGCAGCATCCAGAGCGCCTCCCTCGCGATTTCTCCTGCAGCAGCACTGGACCACATGCCTTAGCCTAGCTGAAAAGGAAGCTTTGCTTAAGCACAGCAAACAGCCACCGAAGGGGAAAGGAAACGTGAAATACTTCCCTCTCCAGTGGCTGCCGTGCACAGATCACCGTTATCTTTAGCTTCTCATTCCACACTTACCCTTTAACAGACCAGAATTGAAGTCTTAATGGTGACTTACAGAGATACTTATGGTTGCACAGGACAGAAGAACGACAGTTTGTCCTTTAAAAATATCACCAGAATTTACAGGTTCTGACAGTTCCCCGAGCAGGAAAGTAGCTCTCCTCCTCCGTTCCGTACAAGCCGATTATTTAATATTTTTTCAGAGCCACCTTTGAACAAATTTCACCTATACGCAACGCACAAAGAACAAGCCAGATGCGTTTTTGAGATGCCAGATATTGAAAACTCCGTTTCGAGTCCCGTCTTAAAAATAGACTCGCTTGAAAACGAGAAAATATTTGCAAATAAGATGAGGCAGAATGAGCTGCGCTTCATGCAAAACCCAAAACGGAACTGGTGCTAAGAACAAAAAGTGACTCACCCGCTGAGCAGGTGTCGGGGTGCGGGGTGGACACGGCGGCCGGTCGCACGGGGGCCCCGGGTTCTGCTTTGCGCTGGCCATGCACGTGTGCCTTTCTGCCCTGCGCACTCCCACTGCGGGCTGCCCGGCTGAGGGCTTAGCTGTTCGGCTATCGAGTTAAGGTCCCACCTATGGTGCAATGGCAACAGCCCGTTGACGAAGCAGAGGCGTGTACAGACGATTTTTGAGATAGGGGATTGGAGATGTGCATCTAAGCCGTCACGGTGCCGGGGCTTCCTGCCGGACCCCGGCCGAATCAGCTCGTAGCTAGATCCACGACCATTTGCAAGCGCGAGATAAGACCTTCTTTAGCTGGAGATGTCGTGCAGCCCTGCTGTAAGGATGAGAAGCGTTCCAAGAAGTCGGACAGAAGCCGCCACACGAGCACACGACACTCACCAGCAGCCAACACCAGCCGCCAGAGGCACGCGGAGGGGATGGACCGATGCTGCCGTGTTTTCCTATCGACTTCCAGGCGAGGGATCAGTGCCCCGACGGCTCATACTGACACAGACCTCCCGTCCTTACCAACCTGCCACCAAACTCGAAGGCCATCTAACTCAACAGAAAAAAGGATAAGAAATGCATTCTGTGTGAGCTATCATACAACAGCCCGTGCTCTGCTCGCTGCCTTTCCAAGAAGGATGGAAAGTGGCCAGCGGCGCTGCTGACAGTTCAAAACAGCCACGGGGAAAGCAACATGAGCGTGCAAGGCACTTTCAAAGGCTCTGCGCTGCACAAGAACCAGAGATTTTTGTCTGCAGGCCCCACAGAACAGCTCCGAGCGATCTCACCTACTTCTTTGAGCAGCCACGAACACATCACCGCCAACAAAAGCTGACACTCGAGGGGATTCCCTTTCCCACAGCAAAGTTTACTGACTCCAGGTGAGCAGGAGCCTTTTGGTTGCTTGTGCGTCCTTCCCCCTTTGCACTCACCTTCTTATGTATAAAAAAAGAAAGAGATGGTGATAGATAAAGTGCACGGACAGGCCACGGATGCAGCTGTAACCGCGACATCCCTTGGATGCTAAGCACAACCTGGCTGCAGAGGAAAGAGCCCGGCCAGGCGCGTACCCCAGAAAGTCACCGAGGCAATCCCCCAACGGTTGCTTCATTTCCAGGCAATTTCTCCTCCCTGCCGTGCAGTAACCAAGCTAGCTGCGGTCAACGAATTCCAAAAGGTAAAATTTTCTACCTTCAATTAACTGCATTAGCACTGTTTATAACTGCGCGATTGATAAACGCTCTGCAGAAGCTGTAATTAATGTCTTTTTTGTCTTGGAACACATCGCGAACCCCTCGGCACTCAGACACTTAATGAAAAGCAATTTATCAACCTGCTTTGAATAGCCGAGCCCGACTCCTTAATGCAAAGAGAGGCACGCTTTGCTTAAGGCACTGCAGCTCTGTAAAAGCAACGCGTGCCGCAGAATCACAAATGCCACCAGACACAGTTTGGGTTTCACTGGGGATGACACCGGCCGGGACGCTCGTCGTGCTGAGGAACAGGAGGATCTGGGGCTGAGCCGGGATCCTCACCCCGGGTACAGCCTAGAAGCAGATTTGCAGACGTGGTTTTCCAGGACGGAGGTCAGGAAGGTGTTTTTAGGACGCCGGATGAAGCTCCAGAGTCCCCTCCCGTGCCTCACGGCCAAGCAGCGCTGACCCGCACGGGGACGCGGCATCTCGGTGTTATTTCAGTCCAGACATGCGTTCGGCTGCTCACAGACAAAAATAAAGTGCTCGCGGAGCGTTTGAATGCTAATTTCTGAAATTCGGTGTTGCTTTGTATGTTTGACATATGCAGAAAATAAAACAACTCCACCACCACCAAAAAAAAAACAGCGTTTAGAGGGAAAGGCTTGACATCACAGGATTTCATGTCGGTATTAGCTGCTGGGGGGATTAGCCAGCCTTCAAAGCCTAAAATCTGAACTCACATTTCTGGAAGCACAGGCTCCAAATAATACAGAAATCGGTCTGTCCTCCATATGGCAGCCCGAGTGTAAGGATTACATATTTCCATTGCACACGTGAGTCTGCTCCCCGTTCCTGCAGTGTCTTGCCCTCTTCCATTTGTCTTTTGATTCAGATAAAAGCCAGTGCAGATCCTAACCGCCGATACGGAGAAAGGCACAAGACACAGTGTGACTTTGGATGAAGGAAGGAAAAAAAAGGACTCGGGTCCAGACTGCTAGAGCATGTCAAGAGATTGTCTTTGAAACTACAGAACCAGAAATGAAAGCGCTGCTTTTTTATTTGATTTGATCAAAGCAACTGGGGATGGAGGGGGGGGGGGAAGAAATCACATCCTCCAGTTGCAGGCTAAATTTTAACTACTTCACACATAATGCAGGACCAGCTGATCCCATACAGGCATAAATAAAGAGGGAAAACAAAGAGGTGAAGTCACTCTAGCTCTGAATGCGCTCTTTCCACAGATCGCCGCTTCAGGGTCTGCCAAAGAGCAACAGGAACCCGTTTCAAAGCAAGAAAGGCACAGGAAGCGTGTACCCAGCGCTCTCGCCAGGGGCACACATTTTAAGTCTCCAGTGAAGAGCAGAGGAGCAAGCTCCCGACGACTCAGAGAAAACGCTCACAATGCAGCGGCTATTTGGATAAATAACCTGCTCCTCCCCCCCGAACTCTGCTCCCCCAGATCCGACTGCGAGGTAGCAGCGGTGTGAGACAATCCTCCGGAGGCAGGCTTTGTGTTTCTTGCTGAGAATTACCGGGAGGTAATTCCTTCTCCTCGCCCAGAGCATCCGCTCTGATCCACGCTGGGCACAGGAGAACGAGGCTTTGCGGAGTACAAACCAGAGCACGGGTTCTTGCAGGCCCCGAACGGCAGCAGAGGAGAACCAGCCAGCCACAGCTGCCACCCTCCCTGATAGGAAGGATTATAAATACCTGCCGGGTCGGCTGTGTGCTTGTGGAAATTACTGGCTGCAGAAGGTGAGCCGTTTCCTCTGGGCCAGAACGATCAGGCTCGTTGCCTTTCGCTACAGATGAAGCAGAAGTCGTTTTAACACGAGAGGCAGACCGCAGTCGCGCACAGGGGATCAAACAGCTCTCCAGATGTTTATTTTAAATGAAATGCAGAAGCCAGCATAAAGCAGATTTTGAACACGGAATAATCCGCACCATAATTTGCATGAGAAAACTAGGAAAAAGAGGGAAAAAGGTTCCATCCTACCGCTCTGAAACTCTCCAGGAACACGCAGGGCCAGAAAGGACGTCCTGATGAGAAGGGCAGGAATCAGGGAGCACAGAACTGAGAAGCAGACCTGTTCCTAGGCTCTTCAGCTGACTCCTCCAAGTACAAACAGCCCCACACCGAAGCCTGACGGCTGTTGAGTGCATTTCTGCCTCCCGCGCTACGTGCTCCGATGGCTGCTCCACGCACACATCCTAGGGCATCTCACGTGAAGGAAGTCTTTGACCTTCCTCACCAAGACTGTTCACAATCACGGGCTGAAAAGCGTCTAAAAAATCTCAGCCCTACATCTTTAAACTCCTTCCCACCTTGCTCCTTTAGTGAATGCCTCCTGATTGTGCGAAAGCAAGAATATTCAGACCTCAATCTAGTAGCTTGGGTGTTATGCTGACAATGTCTCCGGAGAGCGGAAGAGAGGCGAGGACAGATTTCCAATAGCTCAGATGCTGCTCTGTAAGAAAAGCTGCTACACAGCAAGAGAGATAAATAAAGAGGGAAAGGAACACGCCGGGGAACTTCTCCCAAGGTCACATCGGGATGCCGAGCGCTACCCGTCTGCAGGGGGAGATTTAGATGGCCGGTTTAACCCCGTCCATCCATTTGCTTGTCGGCGGCCACGGTCCTCATTAAACCCAACTGGTTCTGAGCATGAAGGGAGGACGTAGGGAAGATGGTGCTAGCTAATAAATACAAAGGGAAAGGCAACGGAGGCGGTCCCGGATGGGTGCTCTTTGCAGGGTAACGCAGCCACGCAACGCGCAGAGCCTGGGTGGAGACAGCGCGAGGCTCAGCGACACGGCGCATCCCCAGCGGAGCCTCCAAGCAAGGCTCGTGGCTCCTGACCTGCAGCGAAGATGAAATTCTGCAACGTCCAGGCACGAGCAGCACCAGGACACCAGCAGGAACCGGAGCTTTTAGGACTCTGCTGCTACGCAGGGTCACCCGCCCGTCCCAGTTCCTCACTGCTCCAAAATAAAGGCTGTCGCCACGCGGCAGATCACCGAGGACAGAGCGTGCCGTGAAGGAAAAGCCCTGCCCCAAATATTATACCGGTTACTGCTGCGTGCCCTCGTGACAGGAGTGCTTCTCGCCCGTCTCAGCGGTCTGAAAGACACGCTGGGCAGAATTTCAAGCTACGACAAAGTGATCTTATCACTTCTGCGCCGCGCTCGCTACACAAGCCCCTGATTCAGCAGCATGTAAAAAAAAAAAAACATCTTCATTTGCATGAAAAGCACTCGCTGATCACAAAGTCTTCTGTTCAGCACTCCCCTTCCCATCGGCGGCAGCAAGACGCGAGAGCACTGCTGTCATTCTGCTGGCGACCGAGGTGGAATATTCTGCGTGTGCTCCCCACCTTTCAACGCAATCTTTCCCTAAAACTTTAATCGTCTTTCGGAATCACACAGAGGCTGCACACATCCAGTGCCAAGGCTCTCGTGTGCGATGCTCTCACTGGCGCTTTCAATAACCGTGCCGCACAAAGGACGTTTCATATCAAGGCGCAGCCACCACAAACACCTCCGAAATGTCTCGGCGAGTCCAGTCCTCTCCAGTCCGCGTTCACAGCGCTCGGTGCCACGACACGCGGCGCTCAAAGATGTACTGCAATCGAGAGGAAGGTGAAGTCATGCGGGGAACAAGGTTCTGATTGCAGTGAGATTAATCTCTGTCGTGGGAAACCCAATAAAACACGTATTTTGTTATCTTTTGTTGCGAAGAGGCTGTTAAAGCTTAACTGCGTTAGCAAAGTTTTGCCTTTGGACTAAACCATGAGCCCGAAGTCTGGAGGTAACGCACGCCGGCAGATATTAATCGGTTCTCTCCTGATTCGGAGGGAGAAAGTCCACGATTTCAGCAGCTGAAGACTTTATGCAACAGTCCCATGCCCCTTCCCGATCACAGCTGGGTCACTGAGGCCAGTCCCAGCCTCCGGGCAGTAAATACCAGCTCTCACCTCCAACTATCTGCCAGAGTTCATCGCGTCCCACGCACGCACCCCGAAATCACGCGGGACCCTGAGCTAAATCAACATAAATACCTCCCATCCCGGCGGCGACGCAGCTCCCATTTGGAAACATCTTCTTTCATGTCAATCCAGCGCCGACGAGTTCGGATCCGATCCCGAAGAGGTGCCGGGGCTGCTGCTGCCGCCTCCCGTGCGTCGCCGAGCATCTCGGCCGGCGCGTGGCCGCGAAGCGACGGCCCTACGACGGCTGCTGCTCGGAATCGGGCCGCTCGGCATCTCGTGTGCGCTGCATTTTTGAGCACGCTGCTCTAAGCTGCTTTGCTAGCAATTTCTGGCCCGCTCGGCGTGCGAGATCGCAGCCCCGGCCTCACAAAGAGCAGACCTGTAAGTGACATCTCGAGGATTAAACTGATTGAGATGCAATTTGCCTAGCAACCATTCATTAAGCAGAGTTCACAAACAGGCCAGCGATCTATTCCACCTCCTTATCCGAGCAGTAAACAGATAGCAGTCTCTGCTGTGTCCCCTCTCCGCCGGCTCAGACACATTGTAAACAGATTTTTCAGAAGTTTCGACTCCTACGGTAAACGGCGGAGAACAATCCTGCCCTCCAAGCGCCAGGGATTCGGTTCCAGCCAGCGCCTTACAGCCTCAAGCAGCTCCGGAAGGATGACAGCGCAAATCAGAAGGCGAATGGTAAAACATCTCCCCGGGATTTTCCCACCTGGAGCACTAAGAGCCTGTCCCAGTCTTTAAAGCAAAACCATCATCACGGGAGCATTTGGCATTGCTGTTCCGATCGCCGAAAAAACCTCAGTGAAAATCTTATTCCCCCTCCTTCGTCTTCTGAAAGGAGTCGGGAGGCACTTCCAAAGTCTTTGATAAAGGTTCCCCCCTTCAGAGAAGGAAACAAAAGTCACGCTCTCCCTCCTGATCAGCATTTTTCCTCATCAAATAAGCAAGACAAGGCCAGTGCCATCAGCAAAAACCAAGCCAGCTATTTCAACTTCAAGAACTTAGCTGGAAAGTTTAAGCGAAATGGGGATTCTGTGGAATTGTTTCCCCCCCAAAACCACCTGATACTACCCTGCCCTGCTCCAAAACTGCACAACAAAGCTGAGCTCGGACACGTTTAAGACTGAATACCTCTACCTGCACGGCTTTCCTTTTTGCTTCGGGGAAATCACTGCGACATCCAGCACGCTCTTACAATTCAATATGCAAGAACGAAGAATTAAACTGGCCATGAATAATGAATCTCATATAATACCACTTCCCAAGGGGAGGCTGGCTGAATATTCCCACGGAGGAGACGTCCACCAGGCACATCGTGACCGGCGGCTGTCCTTTTGTGATAGGCTCTGAAGCCCCAGGTAACTTCGCGGCTGCTGCTCAGTTCTGGAGAAGGCTCTTCCCGGCCGTGCCTCCCTTCTCCTCCTTCCCTGCCCATCAGGGTTCAGGAAAGCCTGATGAAAACGTGCAAGTGTCGTGAGAGCTGTTGCACCGCTCATCTGCGCTTCGGAGCTCGCAGGCTTCCCAAACGCTGCCCATTAAAAAGTAGAAAGCAATTATCTCACTTCCCAGCGGAGGATAAAGCAAGTATGACGCAACAATTACTTACAAGATAGTATCAGGCTAAGGTTGGGAGAAAAAAAAAAACAATTAAAAAGGTTTGCAAGGGCTAAGGAATGCAGCTGGCTCTCCCAGAATCTATCTCGACGGGAAGGATACCATCAGCTCGCAGAGCAGACCCTCCTGCTTCGGGTTTACTGTTTGGGAGGCTACGGGACATAAACTGCAGCAAAGCAGCCTGTTCCCATCCCTCATAGGACTCTGCCTCACCAGCTTCTAGAGAAAAAAACAATTGAAAATAGGCTTTTAATAGAAACCATGGATTGTTTCACCTAATATTTACTGAAGTCCCCGTAAAATTGGGATTCGGCCCTCGGCACTTTCCACTGGACACCCGTGGGGTCAGCTCCATGCTAGTCATCGCACGATGCACTTGTTCCACACGGAAATCCTCGGCTCCCCTACGTTTATCCGAGCAGCACGGCACACAAAGAGCCTCCTGCTGCAGAGCACGACTCTTGGAGGCACGTGTTTGAAATCCAGCTGCGCTCGGTGATGGTTAAAGCAGAGCCGGGCACTGCTGACGGTGACAGCCCCAGGGTTGAAGCCCCTGCTGGAGGATTCGGCGCTCTTCTCCAACGCAAACACAACTCGGGGGTCCTTCTCCATGCAAAGACACGTTGGAAATGCGTTAGTTTAATATGAACTTTCTACTAAAAATTACGAAGCAATGAAACCTGTGAGCTGGAAGGTGCCACGAGTGTTGCTTCGCTGCCGCGCTCGCTGCCTGAAGGAGCTGGATGCAGAGGCAGATGGGGATGGGGCGCAGCACTGCCGGCTGGTTGGTGTCACCCTGCCTGTCCCATGGCACCAGGGCAGCCGCTCTACCACAGAACGGCCCCTTGTGAGCACTGCCTGGCACCCGTCCGCCCTGCAACAGGCTTTGTGATCCCCCGCAGACTTCTGAAAGGCTTCTCTGTTTCAGCAGGAGGTGGGGATGGCGGCTGCGCCCCGGTGCTGCTGGGTTTCAGCACACCGCATGGTCCCCGAGGAGCCTCCTCTGGCTGCCCCGAAGGGAGCCGGGAGGAGCAGAACCCCCTCTCCAGGTGCTTTTGGGGTTGCTGCTACCAGCAGCGAGCTGGTGGAGCCCGTAAACACATCATCCCGCTGAAAATCCCAGCTCCTTCTCTCCTGAGATCCTGAGTCTCCTGAGTCTTCTGGGTACCGGCGCCGATCTTCGCCCGTTTGCGAGCACGTCCCGTTCTGCCTGCCACAATTAATCACCTTGCCAGGAAGCATCCTGCAAGTACCCGGAGTTTACAGAAGCCAAGTTTAACCTTCAGTCCCTATTAACGTTCACAGAATAGAAAAAATTAACCGGGGTGCACCAACAAACCAAAGAAGTCTGTAGCTGCATTCCTCATTATACAGCAAGCCGCGCCACGTGGCGGTATTTCCAAGCACCTTGCTGGTGATAAAACAGCAAATGCACCACGGCTTCCATTTTGAGGAGCAGATGCAAAAGCCAACGGAGCCGAGGCTGTCTGCAACAAGGAGCGAGGGTGGGAGAATTAAAGGAAATGAAGCGCCGTACTTACGTGACGGTAAAAATGTCGCTGATTTGAAAAGCAGTCACCTTAGCCATTTGGAATTTCACCATCCTTCTTACTTTTCGGGGCTTAGCCTACTTTTCCCAACCTGATTTGCATCAGCCAAATAGGCCTCCTGCTGGGAGGCACTAAAATGGCAGCCCCCCCACGGAGACGGGCTCCCTTCACCCAGCGAGTCTGAAGGACTAATAAGTATTCCTGAAACATTTTAAAGCCATTAATGGTGTTTAGTAAACATTTATTTAGAATTAGTGCCACCGTTAGAAGCCGCCTTCATGTGCTCTGCTACAGCGTCTTAGGAAAAGGTCGGGCAGAGCAGCAGGTACCCCCCGAACGCCTGCGCTGAGCCCAAAATCCGAGGGCTCTGGCGCTCCTGCCCTGCGCCACGCCACTGCTTTGCCATCCCCGACCCCAAAGCCCCTCTCTGGGTATCAACGTGCGATTCCCCAGAGCGCAGGGAGCCTTGCAGACCTCGTGGCCGGGGCTTGCAGGGGGGAATTTGGGTTCCTCTGACCACCTGCGGCTGGAGGTGGGCGCCCGGTGCCACGACTGGTTCCCAGCAGGGAGCTGTGCAGGATCAACGTGTGTTTCATCCTGTTTGGGTGGCTGAAGGACAAATCCACTCCACGCTTGGCAATTAATCCCACCAGCTGAAAGAAGAGCCCGCTACAACACCATCCACCTCGGTGTTACCGACACATCGAGGATTCGGGCTGTGGTACAAACACGCCGTGCTCTACACGGATGTCTGGGCGATGCGTTATCTCTTCGGAGCCATCTGCACAAAACCAGGTAGGGTTTTATCGAAGCTCTGGAAACCAGAATAAATCATTTTCTCCGTATCCGTGCTCCTGACAGAGACAGACGCTGCAAATCCGCCAGCCGGCGAGTGCGGGCTTGTCTGGTTAGCAGAAATAAAATCGTATCTGCATCCTATCTGATTTATTTTTAATAAAAAAGAAGGCAAACCAGACCTTTAATATTGAAATCGTCTCAGCCAGCACCTCCCCGGCCCACAGGAGACATCACACGTAGTGTAAAATTGTGAAAATAAAACCCGGATGGGCAGCGTCATTTCTCCGAGGAAGAACCATCGCAGTCGAGCCGCATTTTAATTGTCACACGTAATGAAAAGCACCCGATTCCTTCTTCATTTGCTGTCCTTACTGCTAACAATTTGGGCTGTAAGGCTTCACGGGGCGTTTTCTGACACCACCACCGTGGCCGTGCCCCATCAGGGGATCAGGAGCGAGCCCGGCTGCCACCACCACGTGGTAAATAGCGCAGACCCTTCTCGCAAGGTCCCTACCAGGTTCCCGGCACCGTTCCCCGAGGCACCTCTGCCTGAACACCCCATGGTGGGGAAACTCACAGCACGCTGGCACTGGAAACTCACCGAAGAGGAACGCTGATCCCTTGGGACATCACGGCCACAGCTTGAAAACCGCCTCTCCCCGAAGACCCCTCGCCTCTATCTCTGAAAGCTACCAGAGGGCAGTAAATAAATTATGTTCTCCAGAAGCGCTGCGAACAAGAGAAACTCCTTTACCCGCGCTGAATTCGGTCCTCAGCCAGCAGCCGCGTCTGAGCGTCCACGTGGGATCGCTGGGAACTGTGTTTTATTTCCCCGACACCCTGGAAGTAACTGCTAACACCTGAGCTCACCGCAGCGAGACTGCCGCGGGTCTTACTGGGTGCTCTAACACGTGGATTACGAAAAAGGAACCACCAAACCTTCGGGTATCTAACTTTCCTCCACAAACAAAGGTTTCTGCGCTTTCACGGGCAGGGCTGCATCAGAATAAAATCAGGTTTAATTTGCTCTTAAATAACCGAGCAACTGCTTTTATTTTATTGTATTTCAGCGGCAGTAATTCACAAATCAAGCGGCTTTGCCACAGTGGAAGCGGCACAGCGGCTGGGATTTAACCGTCGGTGCAGTTTCCCTCGTGCACGCTAGATGGAAGTACGGAAAACCTTAATTCTTCCCCTGTCTTGGCTCAATTTTAAGCGGCTGAAACGTATGGCACACGCCGTCACATTTGGAGAAGCCTTTTCTGTCCTTCCTCTGCAACTTGGCTAATTGAGACGCTGTCAGTAAGGAGGTGCCCGGAACTATTAAGCTAAGCTGCGCTGGAAACGAGGAGTAAATAGGAGAGAACATACATCAGAAGTATTAACCGTAGCATTCCGACCTCTTTTTAAAGCACACGTATTCCATTTCCAGAGCATTTAAAGAACCAGCACTGATGAGATCCATCACAGAAATTGAATTTAGGTTTTCGAAACGTTTGGCTTATTTTCACAGAACTGTAATTCTATAAATACCACCTTGGTGATGAAGGGAAACGAGAGATGGGAAGGTACAAGAGGCTTCAGGAATGTTGCTGCAGCTTTGGCTGGGAAACAAACAAATTTCTAGAAGATACTGGGGGAGCTACGGGGAGAAACAGCACCCCAGGGTCTCGCAAAAGGATCTAAGCACAGATGAGAGCAGCAGAGCATCGAATCTCCCCGAGATTTTGCTACACAGAAATCTCCAGGAAAGTATCTTAAAAGTCACCTGTTCCAAAACGAAGCCATTTCTGAATTTAGCCACCGAGAGAAGAACTCGCCTCAGACAATGGCACCACCAGGAAGAAAGGCACTGGGAAGAGCTGCTCTCCCTTGCCTGCCTCGGCCTTTTCACATATTGATTTTCCTCCACACTCGTTCACAAATGCTCAGCACAGTTGCGAACAATCTGAAGTCGAAGGACGCACGAATTCCCAGCTCTGGGAACACATCGCCCATTCCAGGTAAGAGCTGACGGCTCTCCTGGAAGCGCAGACGAGGCTGGGGAGCGGATAAAGGGCAGCCAGCAAATGCCCGCGGTTCCCTTCTGCAACGAAGCCAAAGCATCCCCCGTTACCCCCTAAATGTCTCTTTGCTCCCCGAACCATCAGGCTTTGTCCTTGGGGTCCTCGTCTACCTCCTGAAACTCAAATAGGAATAAGCTCGAGGAAAAGCGGCCAGTTACAGCTGCTACAAGGCAGCCCCGCTCGCCCCGCAGACGGTCCTGGCGGTACCTGCAGGGCTGTGGGGAACGGCACGCCGGGGGAAGGCTGCTCCACCGCTGCCCCAAAGCAAGAGCTACGAGAAATGGTGACAGAATAAAAGGAAGAATTGAGACAAATGACTTGACTGGAGTGCAATAATAAACTGGGCGAAGGGCTCACCTTTCCAGGTATTAAAAGTGTGTTTTTTTTCCCCATTCCATACTGAAAAAAGAACAAAGATCAGCAGAGAAGAAGTTACTTCAGGAGTGGGGAGTTTCCATTTTTCTGGAAAAGGCTGACACGACGCCCTTTCCATCCAATGGAATCTAAAATATACGGATTCATGGCATTGGCTTGAGACAGCAATCCTAAGACGCTTTTCAAAGAGTTCTGCGTGCAGGAGCTGCCTATGGAGAGGAACAAAACGAGCAGGGAGACAACAGCCACAGGAAAGGGCAGGGCTGCGAGACGCAAGTCCTCTGAAAGGCACGTTCCAAGTTTTTAAGCAAGCTGACGGCAAGAAGAGGGATCGCAGGATACAGCCGAGGATGCAGGGGGGTCAGGAAACAAACAAAACCCACGGCGCTCGCTACTGACTCCTGCAGACAAGAGCAAACCAAACCACGCATCATTTCTTCCTCTCCTGCCCTGCACTCTCCCCAAAGCCCCAAGTGGTTTTTCCCTGCCTCCATCCACCCGGGACGGTGGAATGAGGGGGGAGGCAGAGCCTGGCTCCCATCCTAGCTGCGGAGCACAGCATGGGGAAGGCCGCCCGAGTCCGAGAGGCGAAATCGCAGAAAAGAAGCGAACACGAGACCGGCTCCGAGCAGCAAAGCGCGTCACCTCACCTATTTCCACTCGCTCTCACGTGGTTCCCGAATTAGAAACAATCAGAACCCTGCTGGAAACAATATACAGCGCCGTAATTGGGTTGTCTGCGCTACGGACGTCAGCAGCGTATCGCCTGCTGGATCGCTTTTTGAGTGTTTTTTTTTTAATACTAAAAATAGCGTGGCTTGCCTGGTTCACCTTCTCTTCATCGCATCACTACAGGCGGCACGAGAAACTCAAAGTCCTCACTCACCGCACGCCGGCTGCGAGCTGGGGGTGTTCAGGATCCGCTCCCTCCGCAGGCAGGATCCGGCGCCCGGATCCGTTCAACAAAATCTCCCTGCGAGCCTCGTCTCAGACGCGCTGTGTTGACAGAACTCCTGATTTCTAACACATTTCCCTGGGGCGTGCCCATCAATGCATCTCGTCAGAAGCCTGGGGCAGCTCAGCTACCTCCAAACCAACGAAGAAGCCAGCAGCTCTGTTCAGCAGCTCTGCGTACCCATGGCTCGCCGCCGCCCTGCGTGATCTGAAAACTTTAAAGCTTCACCCCACCAAACGACACTCTGGGGAGATTATCCCGGTAACGAAATCTCGCCGATTTCTTCCCAAAGCCTGGGAACTTGAATCTTCAAGCACAGCAGCAACAAGTTCGGCGCTGGGAATCCACAAACTGAGCACCGTTCCCGAGCACTACGGAAAATCCTAACAATAAACCACGTAAAAACCAAGGAGGGGGGGGGCGTGATGGCAGACAGACAGCACTGGAAAGGGGTCTGCGGGGTCTGGATCAGCCGTGGGCCACTGTCACTGCCTTTATAAAATGCCCGGTTTAAATCAAAAGCCTAAAACATGTAAAAAGGCAGCTGAAGATCCCGCCAGTCTCCGGCATTTCCAAACTGAACCAGGCTCAGGTTGACTGAGGCCAGGCTCCTCCTGTTTCGGATAGGAAGTTGAGCTTTTGAAGAATGCAATCCAGGGGCAAATATCTTCGGGCACGTTTAAAAACAACCTGTGAGGCTCCCGATTGGCAGGACACCTTTTTAGTGACTCTGTTCCTCGGTAGCTGACTCAGTATTTGGAAAACAATTTCTTTACAGAAAGAAAAAAGATGAATAGCGTGACAACGTCCTTCGAGCGTTCACATTCCAACTGTTGATGTGCAATTAAAAATTGCTCACAAAGCCCGTTATGATTAAGGTTTTACCACGACTCACAAAATCCAACGGGAAAACGGCACATCGCACCTGCGACGCGTTGGAATTCTTCGCTTTCCAGTCGGAAAAAAAGTTTCAAATGCTGAGCGCAGAACGCGGCGGGGCGATGCAGTCCCTTACCGATTTCACAGGCCTCTGAAACCCGTCCTCACCTCCAGCAGCATCTCACCCCAACACCAACCCCAGGGGCTCCAGCGGGCCGAGGGACCGGCAGCCTGTTCCTCGAGCGGTGGCTGCAGCGTCTCAGGGACCCGCTACGTGCTCCTAAGGCGGTTATTGCAAAGTTCCAGCCGTCTGCTAAATAAATCAGGCAAGGCGAGCTTTGGCTATGCTCTCAGTGGGGTGCTCAGTAATTCCATAAATCCCGGAATCCTGGAAATGACCAAGCTTTAAAGAAACGCGAAATGGACATGACTTCATCGCCCCAGCTTCGTAAATCAGCGCCTCCCCTCGCTACCAGAGCTCGCGTGCTGCAGATGAGGGTGCTGAGCAGCACGGATGCTGGGGGACAAGAGGCTTTGGGGGTGGCAGGAGCGTGCCTCTGCCCTCTCCATCCCCACGAGCCAGCCAGGAACGAGTCAAGGGCAAAATCAGGGAAGAATAAACGTGAATGGACGAGCCACGGCGGAAGGGAAAAGCGAAGTGTGCTCAGGGAGAAACAAGAAGTTTCCATCCCACGTCCCGGTGTTGCGGCGCGTGCAGCTGAGAACGCAAGCTAAAGCTTGCATACTTCTTAAAGCAGCCTGAATTTCTGGAAAACAGAGATACCTCACTCCTGGACAGAGTCCTCACTTCTCCTCTTCATCTCCGGTAACTGTTCCCAGAAGCAAACGTAGATAAAGCAGCGCATCTGTCAGAGGACAGCTTGAAACAAATACAACTAAGACCGAAATCACGGCAGATAGCCAAGTTACAAAGAACAAAAGGGGGGGTTAATTTCATGTTTGGAGAGAAAGACAGTACTACGTGGATGTTCTCCAGCGTACTTCTGATGCTGTTAACAGCAAGAGCACCTCAGGCTGTGCTAAAGCAGAAAAAGCGTGAATCTATTTGCAAAGTGAATTGAAGGGAGGGAGGGGGGATCAAAAATACCATCTTATTAAACGGTGTTCGTTGGGTGCTAAGTGCATTATTTATTCACTCGAGAAATTCCCCAGATGAGAGCGGGTGCCCTGCGTAAGGTCACCGCTTCACGTCAATTCCAAAGCAGAGCTGCGCCTTATGAGGATTTAAGCTCATGCCTGTCCTTTCATCTCGGCACAAAACGAGGTCTATATTTTTTTTTTTTTTTACCCTTCAAAAGCCACGTAACGCAACAAATACAATACACGCCAAGCATGAGGGCCCAGAAAACATGCCAGCATCTTTCAGCGCTCGTCTTGCCCGTGTCATCCATTATGTCAGATTTATCTGCTTTTGCTTCATGCTGGTCCCACCGATAGGCATCATTCCTCTCTAGACCATCAGGCCGGGTAGACTTGAACTCGATGTGGCTTCTTAAAATAGCAGAGAAAAACTACAGCCTATTCATCAACTGATCCCCCAGCTCCGGCTCTGCTTTGGACTCTCCCCGAAGAGGGTCAATCTCTGATTTCCTCACCTCAGAAATCCAACCCGACCGCACCGTTTAAACAGCACTTGACAGAACAGACAGAGCCTTTCTTTTTTGGAAGCTTTCCCCCCTGAAAGCTGTATTTATTGCAGAACAATCCTATATTTATTGTAAATCCCACTCTCCTTTTGTCCTGACTCATGCTTGTTTTGGATCCAAAACCTCCTCTACCAAAACCTACCGAGCAGTCAATTCTCCCCTGCTCGCTTTCCGTTGCTGCTGCCTTTTTTCTCCCCTTTTCAGACCCTCTGGACTTGCTTTGCACCGCTCCAGACCCACCTGCCTGCTGCTTCCGCATCCTTCTCTCCCCGGGCTGCTGCAGGCGGTGAGACCTTGTTCTCTTCATCTCTAATATCTGTAATATGTTTCAACAACGTCTTCCCCGCTGCCTTATAAATCTACTTAAATGAATGCACTTCCTAGCTAAGGCAGCCCCGCTCCTCCTCGCGTTTTTAACCTCTTTCAGCATCAGCCCTTTCCGCCTTCATTAAGTCAAGGAGCCTCACGCGAGGAGCCGGCCGCTGTGACAGCATGAGCCTGTAATCTGTGCTCACAAGAACGGCTTTCACGTGTATTTTCAGAAGGGAAAAGAATGAAATGCCCACTGAACTTAGTCCAGGATGGCTTTTCCCTCTACGGACTCCTTTCTAAGTTTATTTTGGATGAAAAATTGCAAGTGCTGCTCTGCTGCTCCCCATACACGTGAAAGGACTAACGCTGGGCTCTAACAAGTTCAGATTCAGGTGGAAAAGACCCGCTCAGAAACGCGCGCGCTGGGAGGAAAAAGCAACCATCAC
>NC_048911.1:6676042-6682917 GCF_011077185.1 Oxyura jamaicensis
GGGGGGGGGGGGGAGAAGGCCTGAGGGGAGGGTGAAGGGCTCCGGGGTTTATGCGTTTCGGGATGAGATAAGGAATAAAATGCGTGAATCGTGACAGAAAAGCGGCTCGCTGATGAGGTTTTTTTTTAATAAAAGTTCTGGAGATATCATACAGGAGGCAGTGGGGGAAGCGCTGAGGGGCGAGGATGGGGAAATCCAGCCCGGCATCTCTCCCAGGGCTCCTTCGGGTGGCTGACGGTGGCTGGGTGAGGTTCAGGCTGGCGGCAGTGCTGGTGAAGTAAAGCAGAGCTCCCCGCACGGGGACCGAGGACTTGCGCTGACAGAGCGGAATCACAGAATCGTAAAATCATTAGGGTTGAACCAAACGATCTTGGGGGTCTTTTCCGACCATCACCCTACCACCAATGTCACCTCGATGGGTTTGGTTCCAGGTAGGAACCCCCAAAGGGTTTGGGTTCCAGGTAGGAACCCCCAGAAGACCCCTCCAGCTCTCTTCCTTCAGCCCAGAGGTGTTGGTTTGTAACAGCACACAGGATTTCACCCCAGTTTCTGGAAAGAAGCTATTCAGCACTGCAAACTTGAGACCGAACTCAAGCCCACAGACACCAGCCCCACACACAGAGTGGGGCACAGCACCACTGAGCTCCCCCAGCCCCGTTTGCTCAGCCTGCGAAAGCCTTGCACACACCCTGACCTGTGCCAGCCACTCTCCATCCTCACCACCTCCTAATCCTGAGCTGCTGCCCCAGCTTTGGCCTTTTCTTTTGCTCTGATGGTCTCTAACTTCCAGTCTGCAACCCTGGTGCAAAGAGTAATGACTCTGTAGTAATGTTCCTGTAATAAACTATTCGAGTCCCTAAGAAAAGGGTTGCCATCTGTTTTTGCATGACTAACTAGCCCTTCTGAAGTAAGCACCTACGCAATGCTGCTAGAGGCATCCTCAGACCAAATCCCTCAACATTCATTCATTAGCCAAACATCCAAATGGGTGTAAAGCCAGGACACCACCGGGCACCGAAACCAAGATGTGTCGAGGCAGGAAGACACCTGTTCCCTGCTCTGCGTGCCCCTCTTACAAATATGCTCCAGCAAATGCTCGTGCGTCCAGCGAGCCCTTCTCTGACCTCTCTGCTCCCTTCACCAGCAGTCAAGGAAGCAGCTCGCATACACACCAAGAACAGATCACGGTCCAGGCTCCATTTCTCTGCTGCTTCAATAATCCACTCAGAGAGGATGTCACCAGACCCATCCCTCCTGAGCGAGCACCACCTGCCAGGGGCAGTGAACTGCCTAGGAAGCTGAAGGGAAGGATGCCAGGGTAAAAAGAAGGAACACGTTTTTACTAACTGAAGCATAGAAAAGGTCAAAATGAAAGAAGTAGCTGGCAGTCATCTAAGAGGAAGGTGCACACATGCCTGTGGCAAGTGCTCCAACACAGGAGCTGGAAACCACTGGCCTTTATGATCTATAGTTTCAGAGCTCTGCCACACCCCGTTATTAGAGTGTTTCTGCTAGCCAGCAAACTCTTCCAACTCAAGCTCCCTGGGCAATACTGACTCCCTACGCTCTGCTCACAGCCATGAACAGGGGGCAGGGCAAGGAGCACGGCAGAAATGAGAACACCAGGTGGACTGGGGTAGCCTCTTCCTCCTACATTACCACTGCTGGCATCACTCAGACTTCAGAAGTGACGATAAACGTGCCAGCAATTCTCCACTGCAACCCTTTGTCTGCTAAAAGACAGGACATGTTCCCCCCACACTTCAAAGAATCACAGTATTCACCCTTCCCTTTTTGAGCCAGACTCTTGACTCAGGTCATTCTGAACTTCCAGCCACAAACTCCTGGCAGCAAGGCTGTGGGACACAGCCCACAAGCAGACGACAGCTCTGCAAACGCGGTGCTAGAATCACACATGCGACAGGTTCTCTGATGTGCGTCCCGTTTCCGTACGATAAGGCCTCGTAGAAGATCTGTAGAGTTTATTTCCGTTTGGGCCATTCCCCAGAGAATAATATATTCTACGTCAGCCCACTCTTGACTCCATCCTCCTGTTTCTGGATTGAGCAAAGGTGTTAAGATACCTGCAGCAGAAATTGGGACCGGTTTCTCTGCATGACCACAGAGCTCAACGGCTGTCAAAGCTTTACTCAAAGAGTTCAACTCTTCACCTCCACCTTGAGCTTCAAGCGGATATCACAGAGGAAAACGTTCATCAGGTCCTGGCCAGCCTCCTGAGCGATCCTGCTGATCACCGTACCTCTTTTTCCAATCAGCATCATCTGTATTTAAACCCAGAGAGAACACCATCACTCTCGTTCTTCCTGCGGGGAAGAGTCATCTATGAAAACAACAGCGCAGGCACAGAAGCCTATAGAATGCAGCAGCCAGAGATGTCCGAAGACCAAGCCACGGGCAACTGATTGCTTCAGAAAGGTGCAAGTTGTCACTGAACGGCCTGTGACTGGCACAGACCTGGCTCTTCCCCACGGAGAACCCACAGCTGAGGGAGAAGGTGTCTAACACAGCAAGGGCGCAGACGTGCAGGAGTGAGGGAGCCTCCTCTCACGCTCCCCAGCTCTCTTACTCACCATATGAGACTTTCTTGGGACCAAGAGGTTCTGCACAATGAGGAGCTCTCCGCCTGGCCCTTCCTCCCACAGCTCTGTCACCTGCAACAGCAAGCACAAACCCAGCAGCTCAGCTCAGAAAACAGCTCAGCTCCCTGGCACACACACACGTGGCCCGCACTTAAAACACACAAAGGGTCTCGCTGCCTGACACACAAGTCCCAAGCCACCTCACACGGCCTGTGAAGGGCCTGGCAGGTTTCACAAACTCAAAAACGAGGGATTTTCGTCACACTGCCAACAAAATAACTTGAAGGCAAGTCCGCTTGCACACGCTTCCCACCTGAGTCACACCGTAGGGCACCTCCAGGGGCAGGTACTCCAGGATCTTCTCCCTGATGATATTGTCGCAGATCTCTTGAGGTGACTGGCTGGTCAGCACCCCGCTGTGAAACTCCCAAGGGCCTGGCTTGGCTTGCATCAGGAGGTAGCGCTGTCAGCACAGAACACCCACCACACCCGTTAGCTGCCACGTACCACCCTTGCAGTACCACAAACCTCTGTGCTCCTCTCGGAGCGAGTCGCTATGAGGATGCTTCTGCTAGCCAGGGCGGTAGTTTGGTATCTTTGGCACGGAACGGAGGAAGGGAAGCTTCTGAAACTCAAACACCGCCAAAGGCCACACCTCCCTAAGTCATTTGTATGAGCTACAGACGCCTGTAGTACGGCTTGCAGCTGCGTGATACTGCAGTGGGCATCCATCATTATCAACCGGCTGCTATTTGGGGAGCCTCAAATAAGACAAAACTCTGAAGATGTCAAAAGAGAACTCTTCCCCCAGCACGGGCCCACCCCAGGCCAAGGGCAGCAGCTCTGCCGGCTCCTCACAGGAGGAGCAGCTCAGTACGAAGCCCTAGGGTACCACAAGGTGCTTCAAAGCCTAACAGCAGTTCAGACTGCAGTTACCTTCAGCGTATCCACCTCCTCTCCAGTGAGAGCTGCCAGCATGAAGATCTCCTGGAAGCGTGGCCAGCCTTTCCTATCTTTCAGATCGCTGCATTCACGGGGCTTTGGCCTTTGTGCATCTGTGACAAGACCGGACTCAGAAGCCCTCGTGTCACTGCTGCTATCCAAGCCAGAGCCCTCCCGGGCTTTAACTGTTTCCTGCAGGCAAGGAGATTCGTGGGCCCGGTTCTCAGGGGGAGAAGCCTGAGCGATTTTAAGAGCAGTTTTTGCTGAAGAGCTCGAATTATGTTTAAATGGAGACCTCACTTCCAGCTTCTTTCCGTTTACAATTCCCTCTGTTAGCTCAGTTACGAGTTCCAGCAGGATGTACTTCTTCTTCAGCAGATCCACCTGGTATGAGAGAGAGGTGTCACAAACCTGTCCTAAATGAGGCTGGCACCTGGGCCCTGGCTGTGAAGGAGCTGGAATAATCCCCCCGGCGCCAGCAGCTGCACCAGACAAGGCATCTGCAACCGAACCAGACAGCTGGCCAGCTCCACTGGTGGACCAGGCTGATTTAAACTCTGTTTTGCAGCAGACAGCTTCAGGGACACGCGTGCGTGCAGCACAGACACACAAATATTCTGCAGTGGAGAGAAAAACCAGTGTCCTCTGACATACCCCGTCTCACTGACCCAGAAACACACCGCTGCTGAGGCAGGGCACTGTCTGAAGACACCGGTGTGACTTTCTGCTAGAAGGCAGGACAAACGAGCTCCTCATTTACCTTGTTCAGAACCAGGACGCTGGGGACGTGGGGAAACTCGGAAAGACACTTCAGCACCTCTTGGCTCAGACAGTTTCGTGTCCAGTGATCCGACACGTCCACCAAAACCAGAACTGCCAGGAAAGCGTGGGAAATAGAGTGAACCTGTATCGTCCAAAACCTTAGTTTCAAGTTTCTTTACGGCCTGCGGTTGAATTGTTTCCCTCCTGCTGCTGCTCCTCTCTCTCCTGGAGGACAGCATGCGGATGGAACCAAAAAGAAGCGTTTCAGTTGATAAAACACCAAGTCCAGTTTATACTTGCTGTCCTGAAGACGTCACACGTTCCAAAACGCAGCATCCACGCCCAAATATTAACTCCAGCTTCAGACCTCGGCATCAGACTACGCTAATCCCCTCCCTTGGTGAAATAATTCAAGATTTTTCAATGCCCTTCCCTCCTCCCTCCTAGTTCACGCTCCCAGGACTGCCCTTACTGCCCAGTAACGCATCCAGGTACCGCAGTTAGAGGGCTGGAAGATTCTGGGGCAGATAAAGGGTGCGGCCTGAGGCAAAGGAACTCGAGTGCCCACCTAAATCTGCGTGTTTCATGCTGTCCCAGGGGTCTGTCAGCATGGCCTCTTCTAGTTTATGCCTGAAAGAGGAACATAAATGGGTAAGCCAGACATGAACTGGACAACAACCATCCTCCTTCCCCCTGAAGGGGAGGAAACAGCATTTTCCATCATCCTAGCTCAGGCAGAGCTGCCTGGCTGGCTACGACAACCCTCACTGCACACACACGTGGAATCAAACAGAACAAGGCTCGAGGGATTCGACAGGCTCTGCGTGCTGCTGAAACAGCAACAATAAAAAAAGCGAGAAACCAAAACGAGGCTAAAAATCGAAGTTCCTGCCACTTCTGCTTTACAAACTCGCTCACTGGACATCACTTGCTGTTCTATCTAACCTTGGATAGAACCCCATCTCTCCCTGCAGCAGCAGCGATACCTTTTGGCTTTCAACGGACTAGTGAGGCCAGGCGTGTCCAGAATGACCTAGAAAGAGGAAGAACAGATCCCGTAAGTGTGCCTGCAGCTAGTGGCAAACCTAGAACTTATATCTGCGCGATTCATTTTGGAAGAGATACAGAGAAGAAAATCCTTCACTATCTGGCTAACGCTCCCTGCTGCCTCAGGGACAACATTTCGGCAGCGCTGGAAACTCACCAGCTGGGTGTCCTCATACGTGACGACACCCTGGGCTTTGCATCGGGTTGTGTGCACTTTCTTCGAGACAGGGAAAACCTGTAAGCAGTTAAAAGCATCGCACACCCAGAACATGAGAAAGAAGGGATTCAGCAGCGTGAAGTTGGCTCAGTAACGCAGTGCTCGTTACCTTTCTGCCCAAGAGCTGATTAGAGAGCGTGGACTTCCCGGCATTCGGTGCTCCAATGATGGCAATTCTTAAAACCTTGGGGTTCTGGGGTTGGTCAGGCCGGTCCCTTAACAGCCGTTTTTGCTCCTCTGTGGGGGGAAAAAGGAGCCCGAATGTTGCTAAAGCCCCACCACCAGCCCCAGGGACGGCACCGGGCCGGTACCACTCACCTTTGCTGGTGGCCACGGGCGGCGGGTGCTGGCCCAACGCACAGGCCGGCTTCTCGGCGGGGATGCCCAGGATGCTGTCGAGCGCGGAGCTGCTCCCGCTGCAGCGAGCACCGAGCGTGGCGGCCCTGAGGGCACGGCTCTCCAGGAGACGAGCTGAAAAAGTGGCAAAAAATCCAAATCGTACTGAAAAAGCCCCAAAACCGAGGAGGACCGTTCCCGTGAAACCCAGCCGGCCCTCGCAGCGCTCCCCCCTCACACAAGGCCGCTAGGCCGGACACGGAGCACCGCCTGCGGCCTCACCCGGCCTCACACCCGCGGGACCGGCCCTGGTCCACGGGCGCGGGCCCGGACCCCAAGCCCCCAGTCCCCAGCCCCAGCCCCGGCCCCAAGGCCCCGGCCCCAGGTCCCCAGCCACGGTTCCGGTCCCAAGCCCGGGTCCCCAAGCCTGGGTCCCGGGTTCGGACCCCCACCTGCGCCCCTCGGACGCGCCCCCACCGCCGCGGCCCTGAGGGCCCGGCTCAGGGCCCTGCCCGCCGCCGCCACAGCGCCGGGCGCCGCCATCTTGCCCCGCCGCGGGGCAGGGCGGGAGCGCCGGAACCGCCCGCGCCCATTGGCTGAGAGGGGACGGGGAGCATAGAGAGCGGGAGGAGCGGGACAGAGCGCCGCGCTGCGCCGCCAGGGATTGTGGGGAGGAAGCGGGAGGCTGGGGGAGGGGGGGCGGGGCTTGGGGGAGTGGGAGGAGCTTGCGTGTGGGCGGGGCTTGGAGGGAGTGGGCGGTGCGTGTGGTGGAGCGCCCCCTGCCGGCCCAGCCGCGCGTTGCAGGAGCGCCCAGAGCCCCCAGTGCTCCCAGTGCTCCCAGTGCTCTCAGGGCCCCAGTGCTCCCAGTGTCCCCCGTGCGCCCAGTGCTCCCAGTGTGCCCAGTGTCCCCAGTGCACCCAGTGCCCCCAGTGTGCCCAGTGCTCCCAGTGTGCCCAGTGTCCCCCATGCGC
>NC_048911.1:6682927-6705151 GCF_011077185.1 Oxyura jamaicensis
CCCCAGTGTGCCCAGTGCTCCCAGTGTGCCCAGTGTCCCCCATGCGCCCAGTGCTCCCAGTGTGCCCAGTGCTCCCAGTGTGCCCAGTGCCCCCAGTGTGCCCAGTGCTCCCAGTGTGCCCAGTCCCCCCAGTGTGCCCAGTGTCCCCAGTGTGCCCAGTGCTCCCAGTGTGCCCAGTGTCCCCCGTGCACCCAGTGCTCCCAGTGTGCCCAGTGTCCCCTGCCACACAGCCCGGTGCAACCCAGTGTGCACTGTGTCTTTTACAATGCAGTCCCATGACCTTTGCTGAAACCCCCCAGTCCATCCCAGTGCACCCCAGTATCACTCCCCAGTCCATCCCAGTACCCCCTGCAGCCCAGCCCATACCCCTCAGTGCTCCCCAGCGAGCCCCAGTGCTCCCAATTCCCCCTTGTAAGGCACCCCAGTGCCCCACTGCACCCCAGAGTGCACCCCGCAACGCACCCCAGTGCTCCCCACATCCCCCGCTACACCCCCCAGTGCCTCCCAGCGCTCCCCAGTGCCCCCTGTGACGCACCCCAGTTCTCCCAGCACCCTACCCACACCCCCTGCCCCAAATTCCCCATAGGGTGCCCTGGCCCACCCCGCACCCCGGAGCCCCACCAGACCCCCAGCACCCTGGGTGGACCCGAGGGGAAGGAGAACCAGAGCCGCAGTTCCGTGAGCGCCTTTATTGCCCCCAGACCCGCTCCCGGGGGGGGCTCCACCTGCCGATCCGCGCCGAGCCGTGCCGCGTGCCCGGCCGTCGGCAGAACCATTACCATTACTAAACTCAGTAATGGTAACGGTTTCCCCGCCGGCCGCGGGTCCCTGGCTGCATCCAGCGCTGCCCACACCTTGGGGTGCCCCCGATGTCCCTAAATCCCCCCCCCATGTCCCTAAATCCCCCCCCCCCCCAATTCCCCGTCCCCTCCGTGCCCCTCGTCGCGGTCCCACGTGGCGGCTCTCGGCGCGGTGCGGCCCGGGGGAGTACATCATCTATACTGTAGTGTCTCATAGCCAACTTACAGTATACGATGATATCCAGCCCGGGGCGGCGGGCGGCGAGGGGAGCAGCGCCTGGAGGAGAGGAGAGCAGGGTCAGCGTCCCCTCTGTCGTCCCCGTCCCTCCCCCCCGACCCCCTGTGTGGAGCACAGAGGGTCCCCCCGCTGCTGGCACCCGCCTGGCGGGGTGCTGCCGGGCCCCCCAACCCCGCTGGCTCTGCGGGGTGCTGGCTCTGCACCCGCTTTATAGGAGCTGCCGGGGCTCATCTGCATATCTCGCATCTGCAGGGCACAGCGGGGGCGGCCCTGTAACCCCTTCGCCCCCCCCCGGGGGGGGGGGGGGGGCTCACCCCCCCCAGCAGTTCCGTGCCAGCCTGGTGAAGCTTTGACACGTTGGGGACACGAGGACAGGGGGCTCATGGGGGTCATCTTGGTGCTGGAGGCAGGGGGGTGGCCCCCATGAGCCCCCCCCCTCCCCCACGTACTCCATCCCTGGCTTGTGCACCCCCAAACTGGGAGCTACTGGTTGCAAACTGGTGCTCAGTGGGTGGGCTATGGGTGCTGGGGGTGGCAGCCCCATGGGGACAGGGGTGCTGGGCCACCCCCCAGCCGCGTGTGGCCTGCCAAGAGCTGTGTCCCCGTGTCACATACAATTCCCCAAGGGAGGATTCCCCCGGCCACGTGTCCCCAAGAGGGCTTTGTCACCTCACTGTGCAGGACTGTGGCCATCCATGTCCCCTGGCCATGCGTGTCCCCAAACCCCGCCTGTGCCTGACTCTGGTCATACGTGTCCCCCGGCCACGCGTGTCCCCAGCCCCGTGTGTCCCCACAGGGCCGCATCCTGCAGCCAGCCCCGTGCTGCCATGCCCGGGTGTTTGTGCCAGCAGGGCAGGGACGTGCTGGCATTCCTGGAAGCCACCTGCGGGGACGTGATAAGTCCCCGTCTGCGTGGGCACCCCGATAAGCAGCCGTGGCTGGCTGATGGGGACCCTGCCCTGGGGCGTGAGGTGTCCCCCGGACCTGCTGTCCCCCCCCCGTGTGGTGACAGGAACGGGGGCAGCGTCACCTGTGCTGCCCCCAGCACGGCCAGGCCCTGGCAGGAGGTGGCACAGGGTGCCAGCACCGGCCTGTCCCCAGGCAGCACGAGGACACCAGGACTTGGGGACAACAAGGGACTGTCACCTGCTCTTTTTGCCCCTTGCTGTGACCCAGGTGTCCTGGGGGGGGGGGGCTGTAGGGCTCCCCAGACTGTGGCACAGGCACCCCAGAACCCAGAGCTTCACCAAAGCGTCCCCAAGTGTCCCCATCGCTGCCAGCCCCGCTGCTCGCTCAGCACCTGTGGCACCTGGGGACAGCCCTGCCCCATGTCCCTGCACCCCGTGGCACCAAGCAGGGCCAGGGGGTCCCCAGCAGTCCCCAGGCCCAATGGGGGGACCCCGGGTGCCGCAGTCCCGTCCCCCCCCCCCCCCCCCCCCCGGGCCCTCAGGGCAGTGCCTGGCTGCAGATAAGGAGCCACCGAGACGTCCCCACCCGCCCTATCGGCAGAGCCACCCCGCTGGGGGGGGGGGACATGGGACATGGGACAGGGGCCAGCCCGTGCCCCTGCCCAGCCCCTGGGGGGACACAGAGGAGCTGGGGGCATGAGGGGGCTGCAGCTGCACCACAGGAGGCAGCAGGACGAAGCCCCCATTTCTGCCTGTCGCTGTCCCCATCGGTGTGCTGAGCACAGAGCCACCCCATTGTCCCCCAGAGCAGGGGACAGCACCACCCCAGGGGTGACACGGGACAGAATCACAGAATATTTGGGGTCGGGAGGGACCCTTAAAGGCCACCAGGTCCAATACCCATGCCATGGGCAGGGACAGGGACACCTTTCACTCGGCCGTGTTCCTCCAAGCCCCATCTAACCAGGCCTCGAGCATGGGGTCACCAACATCTCGGGGGGTTCTGTCCCTGTCCCTCACCCCCAAAAATGCCTTCCTTACATCCCACCAAGCCCACCCTGCTGCAGCTTAAAACCATCGTCCCTCGTCCCATCCCTACAGGCCCTGGTGAAAGATTTTCTCCATTTTCCTCACAAGGCCCTGTGGGCAAGGCCCGGCCTGGGCCTGCTCAGGGACACTGGGGACAGCGGTGGCGGGAGCTGCTGGGGGCAGAGGGGGCCTTGTGGTGTCCCCACAGCGCCCAGCTCCATGTGGTAACGGTGGTGACATGGATGGAGCGGTGCGGGAACAGGACGAGGCCCGAGGCCCATCTAGAGCAGCCCTGGGGATGGGACAAGGAAGCTGTGGGGACACGGTGATGGCGGAGAGCCCCCGAGCTCCGCAGGGGCAGCAGGAACTGGGACCATGAGCCCCGATGGCAGCAGGAACACCCAGCCCCAGCAGGGTCCCACAGCACCCAAGCAGCCCACACCGGCTGCCAGGAGGACGAAGCCTCTTGCGCTGCCCCAGGCCCCGGGACGTGGCAGCAGGGGGACAGGAGACACAACTTGAGAGCCAGGGCACGTGGTGACAAGGCTTTTATTATCGTACAGCAGTGACACGTCGCAGGCATGCACACGCACATGCAGATAGGGCGCCCTGCCCGGCACGCCCGCCGGCGAGAGCCAGATCTGGGCCGGCGGCCCCGCGGCGCCCGCACGAGCCGGGGGCTGATAAGGCCGAGCCCCCCCTGCCCCAGGGACAGGGAGGGGACAGGGAGGGGACAGGGCGCTGCTGGCCCTGCAGCACCCCCAGCCCCGCAGCAGGTCACCCCCGCAAAAGGGACTGGCCAGTTCCTGTGGCACCCCTGGGGCAGGGGGTGTCCGGGTCCCCCCACACCCAGCAGCCACCCTGCCACAAATCGGGGTGTCACCGAGCCGCGGGTGAAGCAGCCTGTGCAGGGACAGATGGGGTTTTACGGACACGTTTGTCTGCTACAGTCACACCAAGCACAGGCGGCGAGAGGGTTGGGGACAGGGCACGGGTCAGTGGCAGGCCTCGGGGGGCAGGCACTATGGGGACACACAGGGAACAACATTTTACACACTGCCACCAGGGACAGCAAAGCCACTGGCCACAAGACACCAGGGGACAGAGCTTTTGGGGGCAAGGGGTTTTGCAGGAACACTGGTCCCCAGGCCAGCTGTAGGGGCCGTGGTGCCAGAGGGGGACGTCCTCACTGCGGTGCATGAGATGCACGGTGGCACTTGGGGACAGCAGCCTGAGCAGCTCTGCCTCCCTTTCAGGATGGAGCAGCTTTGGCACCATGCTACTTTTTGGGATTCTTGCAGGGCTGGGAGGGGATCCAGACCACCCCCAGCCTGCCTGGCCCTACAGCACGGCCACCCTGCAGGGGTCCCTGAGCTGGGGAACCTTTGTGTGCCCTGCTGGGGAAGGGACACGGGAGCCAAGGGAGCTGGCTCAGGGCTGAGCAAGATCCCAGGAGGAAAATCCCTGAGGGAAGGCAGCAGGGGAGCGGGCACCATCCCCTGGCAGTGCCCCAGTGCCACCCTATCCGGGGTGTGACTGCCACCTCCGGGGAGCCCTGCCCAGGCAGGACACGGCGTGCTGGGCTGGGCTGCTGGCACAGCAGGGCCCCTGTGGGCCAGACAAACAAAGCTAGCCATAAAAACAGCTCGTGGGCAGCAGCAGGGGTCGGGGCAGTGCCCGGGAGGGTCGCTGTGGGAGGGCCTGTCTGTTCTCTTCCTACAGCTCGACGTCCTGCCGAGCCTCCGCTGCGAGCTCGGGGTGGCCGCCCGAGGACAGAGAACAGCGAGGCACCAGGACTGCAGCACCAGACAAGCTGCCAGGAGTAACTGAGGGTCGGGGCCAAACGCCAGCCAGATACAATACACAGTTAGTTAGAAAATAAATCTCCTCCCACCCTTTGTAAGAAAAAAAGAGTGGCTGACTGAGCATGCATCCTTCTGGCCCTAGAAAATAAGGCACCAGAGCTTAAAAACAAAACTCTGATTGTCTTTGATATAAAAGGAATTCCCAAGTGTTGAAGGCAGTCGATGTCGAAGTGCATAACGGGGAGGGGTCTTCACTAGCTTTGGGTCTCATGCCTGGGCCCCGGTGGCTTTCTGGATCAGGGGAATCTGTAGAAGGGGAAGAGAGAAGCTGTTAGGGCTGGTGGAGAGGAGGCAGGGAGCTGCCTGCACAGCCTGCGTGCTGCAGCTGAGCAGGACTGGGGCAAGAGGCTCCCCAGCAGCCTAAACAATTTAGGGCAAGTCCCAGCACCTCGAGAGCCACAGCAATTGCCAGCTGTGGGTGCCTGGCTCACCTTCGTGAGGTCCACGCCGGTGATGGCACGCACGGAGGCAGGGATCTCGGCGAGCAGGCGGTTCACCTCGGATGTCACGTTGCTGCTTTCCCCGCTGAGAACAACGATCTCATCCACTTTGGAGAGGGGAGCAGCCACTTTGGCTGCAATCTGGGGAAGGAAGGAGAGCGGGATGAGCACAGAGCCCAGGAGTCGCAGGGCGAGGACCCTGTGTGCACGTTCCCAGCCTGGGAACTCGCCACCTCTCGCCCGGAGCAGGGGAGAGCCGCCCCCTCCTCACCTCAGGCAGGGCGTCCAGCACCAGCGCCAGCTGGGCAGCCTCCCCGTAGCGCTGGAGAGCTTCGGCCTTCAGCTTCATCCTCTCGGCTTCTGCCATCCCGATGGCCTCAATCACGAAGGCCTCCGCCTCTCCCATCTTGCGGATCTTTTCTGCCTCTGCCTGAGCCATGAGGACTTGCCTCACCCTGGAGGGGGAAAGCCAAGCCCTCCAGCAGCCGAGACCCTCACATCCCACCCAGCTGCCCTCCCTCTGTTAGTGCTGTGCGTCCCCTCCAGAAGCAGCCTCAGCACTTTGCTCCCACCTCACCCTGACCCAGCACCCAGCCGGGGACAGGACCAGACCCTCCGACCAGGTCGGGGCTCACTCACTTCTCTCCCTCGGCGATCTGCTGGATGCGGTAAGCTTCGGCCTCGGCCGGCCGCTTCACGGTGGCGATGAGCTCCTTCTCCTTCCGGATGATCTCTTTCTCTTCGACGTCAATCTGCTTCTTGCGCTGCACCACCTCGATCTCAATTTCCTCCTGGCGGATCTTCTGCTGCTCCCGGGCGCTCTGGAGCTCGTAGGCCAGCTGGGCCTCCGCAGTCTGCAGGCAGGAGAGGGGAGAAAAGGGGTCTTGGCCGTGATCTCCTGGGTGCAGACATAAGGACCCTTGGCAGGCTCTGAAACCAGACGTGGCTCCTGCTGTGGACCAGGCCTCTGCCCAGGGAGGATGTCCCGGTCCCCAGTGCTGCACTTGGGGTCCTTCTCTGTGTGCTTTTCCCACGGGGTTTGAGCACAGCCAGCTCTGGGATCAGCTTGGGTGACCCTCCCCATCCTTCCACCTCCTCCTAATGTAAACAGGGCAGGAGAGGAATCTGCTGCAAGGAGATGCTGCAGAGACATGTGCTCTCCATCTCTACCTCTGCTAACACACGGAGGAGGAAGCTGGAAAGCCCCAGAGCTACCAAGGCCACCGCAAACCAGGGAACAGGGCTGTCGGATGCCTCTCACCTTAATGTTGACCTCCTCGGCGAAGGCAGCTTTCTGCAATTCAAAAGCACGCCTGGAATCTGCTATTTTGGTATCTGCCATGAACTTGACATCCAGCATTTCCTTCTTGCACTCTGCCTCCTGCGGAGAGCAAACAGAGAGCAGAGCTCAAGAGCGTGCAGCTGGACTGAAACAGGCAGCTCCGGGGAAGCTCAGCACGTCTCTGGACTCACCCGAATGCCAGCGTCTCGCTCGGCTTCTGCCACCCCGATGTCTGCATCCCTTCGGACAGCCGCGGTCTGAGTCTTCCCCAGGGAGCTCAGGTAATCCACTTTATCGTAGACATCCTGGAGAGGGGGAGATAAGCCACGCTCACCTCACATGAGCGGCTCCATCTCGCTCCCTTCCTGCTGGAGCTCACGGCAATCCCTTGTCAGGGCAAGGTCAGAAAGGGACGTGCCGGCCTGCCGTCAGCCAGACTCAGGTGTGACAGGGAGAGGGGGGCTCTCCCGATATCTCTCCAACTCCTGGGAGGCTCGGCTATCATTGAGCAACCTCCACCAGCCCTGTCTGGGGCTCGCAGGACAGGAGCTGTCACGGAAAGCCCCGGCAGGCTGTCACCTACAGCTCTGCAGTCACATACAGCAGGGGACCCAGGGCCAGGCTCCGCTCCTGCGTCACAGCACGGCCGGCTGCACCCCAGCCCCGTGCCCCTCGCCTGGGCATACCTTGATGGTAAAGCTCAGGATCTCGATACCCATGCGACCCACGTCTGGAGCTGCCACCTCCCGCACCAGCTTGGCAAACTGGTCCCTGTCCTGGTAGATCTGCTCCACCGTCAGGGTTCCTGCAGAGGGAAGGCAGGAAAAACACTTTATTAGGATAAAAAAAAAGCCACATGTAGCAGCACGGGGCTAAGCTGAGCAACATCCTCACTGCCCAGAACCTCTCCAACACCAAGGTCAGGCCTGGGCACGAGGCTTCGACCCTGTGCCCAGCCCCGGCAGCACACGCCGACATCTCCAAAGCGCAGCCACCACGCACGGGCTACCTGTGACCCCCGGGGACTCGGACATCTCTTACTGCAGGCGCTGAAAACTCGTTTATCATGACACCCAGCAGCACAGCAGGAGCTGCTGTAAGGGAGGAACCACCTAAGCTGTCCCATCTGCAGGCAGCAGAGGAAGCACGCACTGTGGCCTGCCGCGGGGGCAGCGACGCTGCTGGCATCGGGCAGCATGGCAGGGGGAAAGCTGCTCGAGGTGCCTTCGAGAGCCCCTCCACACCTAGGATGGAGCGCAGATGCCCCTCCAGCGTCTGAAGGACCACGTTCTTCACGTCCTGAACGTTCGTCCCCAAGAACTGCTCGCAGGCCACAGCCAGGAGCTCCTTCTCGGTCATGATCTTCACCTGGAGACAGGAGACAAAAACCAAACGGGCTGAATGCGCCTCTCCACGGGGGGGACGCGCACCCAACAGCAGCAGCAACAGCAGCAGCAGCAGCACCACCACCACCAGGCTGCCAGGGCCCTGTGCCACCGGTGCTCCGAGCACCGAGCCGAGCAGTCACCGTGTTGAGCCAGGTCACCGGCCCCACGGGTGGGCTCCTGCTCCCTGCTGCTGGGGGCAGCCCCACGGGCACACCTGAGCCCTCCCGAGCCATGGCTGCAGAGTCAGAGGCCGGGGCAGGCACCTCTCCACACCCTGGCCGTGGCTCAGCGCGGAGAGGTGCTCCCTGAGGCCGCCCATCCCGCAGCAGCCACGGCAGGTGGGGTGACATGGGGACAGAGCTGGGCCCAACAGGTCCCATCTGAAAACAACCCCATCAAAGAGCCCCGAACTACCAGTTCAGCCCCTGCACCAAAACCAGGCCTAGGAAGAGAGTAATTTCTATCACCACCCCTGCCCTCAAACCATTTTATTACCCTTCTCTCCCTGCTCCTTCACTAGAATTACTCTGTGACATGGGAAAGGTGGAGGACAAGGAAGAGTCTGGCACGCCCAAGGGACACCTTGGGAACAGGGGCTCTGCTCGGTGTTCCCTGCAAGGAGAGGGGACGAGGTGGCCGCAGCACACCAGGTTATGGCCTGCCCACGCCTGGGAGCTGCCAGCCACTCTTGGTGTCACCCCCTTCGTGCGTGGTGGCCAGCACCCATCCGTCCCGCTCCCTGCAATCTGTTACCGGTCCCCAGAGGTGGGCACAGCCACCCCAGCTACGCTGTCACCTCCCAGCCAGCTCCAGCTGTGATGGCATCCCCAGGCTGAGACGAGCCAGGGTCTTGGGAAGGTCCTGCCGGTCCTTTTTAAAAACAATCCGGGTTAAAAACCCCTGTGGATTTTTACAGCTAGGCAGTGGAGATGCAGCACACGCCTCCAGCTCACATTCAGAGCCCGGCAGGTGCCAGCCACAGGGAGCTGCGGCCCCAAAGGGGGACAGCTCCTGGTGGCCAGGCCCTTTTGACGTCCCTGTGTCTGGCAGCAGGGCGCTGCCCAGCACCGCGGGGTGCTGAGCGAGTCCCACAGCACCCTCTCATGGAGACATCAGGGCTGGGCGCTGCCTGCTGGCGGCGAAGGGCTCTGGCCCAGGAGATCCCGGAGGCACGCTACGTCCTGCCCCACGGACTGCCGCTGCCCGGCATCGTCCTGGCTCAGGGACCTCCAAAAAGGGGCCCTCCGAGGGTCTCACCGTGAGCTCTTGGTGAGTTCGCGATCTGCAGAGCTCACCCTGCTGCCTGCGAGTCCCGAGCCCTCGGGTCTCGCAGCCAAAAAGCCAAACAGCCTCGGCCAGCGTGGCATTTCCCTCCTGCTCCGTCCCTGAGACCTCTGGGCTCCCCCTGGGCCCCGTCCCTGCACCGCTTTGCATTTTCCACCCCAGGGGGAGTTGGGAGAGCTGCTCACCGGCTGCACCCAGGCGCTCGGGCCACGCACAAGGCTCAGCTCTCAGCAAACCTCCTGCTGCTCACAGGAGGGTTTATAGACACCAAAACCCACGGTCACGGCGTGCCTGCCAGCAGTCCCACCTCTCCAAACAACCCCACCTTTCGGGAGCGACAGAGGAGACAGCGCAGAGCAGGCACAAGGGGAGCAGGGAAGGGTCCTGCCCCTGGAACAAACCCCTGCAGTGGGTTTATTTGGGTGCTGCTACACCCCGCTCAGCCCCAAGGAGCCTGGACTCAGCTCAGCACGGTGCAAACCAAAACAGGGCTGAGCAACTGGGGCTCAGCTCATTTCCAGTGCGCTCACTGTCCTCTGCAACAGTCGGTGCGACTTCAGACGTCTCCAAATCAGAGTTTGGCTGGCAGGGCAGCAGTGCCTCTACAAACCAACCTCCAGGACCAATACTGCCGTGCCCAGCTCCGGCCAGCTGCGTTCCCCACAAGGGGTGAGCAGAGACAACCCAATGAGCCCGAGGCTCAGAAAAAGGGGGCAGAAGACACAGCTCTGCTGGCCTGAGGCAGCGTCCCCTGCACCCCAAGCGCCCAGCCGACCTGGGAAGGAGGCCACTGGAGTGCTCCTCACGTCTGGCTTTAAAAAAGAGCATCCTCGGGAACATTCAGCGCTTCTGTTATCGTAGCAAACGTTTAAAAAGCTGTTTATCTGGTGGTAATTTGCTTTTTTTTTTTCACAAGCAAAATTTTTAAGAGAAAAAAATGTTTGTCTCGAAAGTTCTCCCTCTGGAATTCTGCAGAATTCAGAAAAACTCTGCCCCACACCTCCCAAGCCCAACTGCCTCCAGCGTGCTTTCAGCACGGTAATTCACAGAATCACAGAATCACAGAATTTCTAGGTTGGAAGAGACCTCAAGATCATCGAGTCCAACCTCTAACCTAACACTAACAGTCCCCACTAAACCATATCCCTAAGCTCTACATCTAAACGTCTTTTGAAGACTTCCAGGGATGGTGACTCCACCACCTCCCTGGGCAGCCTGTTCCAATGCCTCACAACCCTTTCAGTAAAGAAGCAAATTCCCCACGTCTCATAACCCCAAACCTTACAGGGTCTTTAAAATGAATGAATTGACAGCCGGAAAAAACCAATAAGCGAATGGTGGGAAGCAGGAATAACCTAAAGGAGATGAGTTTGGAGCTGCATTTTTAATCAAGGCATCTGGAGGTCCAGCCTTCTGCCAGCATGCTCTGCCTACTTTTTGTAGGCAATGGAAGAACGCCCCAGAACTAAGCCAAAAGGGAATGCTTCACAGAAATACCTTCTATGAATGGGTGTTTCCAAATACAGGACAGAAAGGACTACAGAGTTATGAGATGTGGGGGATGGAGCCATGGGTTCATGCATTTTGCCAAGCATGCGAAGACCGCTGAGGTTAGGAGACACGTTAGTACCTGAATGGATGGAAAGAGCTGAAAAAATGAGAACATGCTGGTTCACACCGGCCACCAGCGAGGAAATGCCCTCAGCCCCTGGAATTATCCGAGCTGTGCTGCTCCTGTCTCAGAGGCTCCAGCAAGAGCCACCCTTGGAGCCAGGAGGAGCTCAAGAAGCTCCCGTGAGGGGGCTCCTGGGCACGGCCACATTCCCAACAGCAGCACAGCGATGGGCCGGCCCTTTGCCTGGTGCAAGCATCCACAAACTGCTCCTGGCCGGGTTTACGTCCTCAGCTACGCACCCAGACCACGCGCAATTACTCCACGGCATCAGTCCAGAGCAAACCGACGAGCCTCGGGAGGACTCTGGTGCCCTACAAAGCTCCGGGTGAATTCTTTCCGACGCTCCCAAGGGCTGCGGCAGCCCCAGCGCCCTTCCCGGGGGAGCCTCTTGACGCACGTGAGATTTTGGGAACGTCACCGCAACGTTCTCCTGCCAGCATCCTGCCCAAGGCACAGGGACAAGCCGTATCGGGGCAGCACACCCCAAAGCCTGGGGAAATGCAGGTGTTTGAATCACCAGCAGCACGAGCTGGATTTCACGTCTGCAGAAGGCCTGAAAGAACCAAAATCCCTTTCAAGCCGGAAATTTGATACACAAATTTTACCGCCCAGAGGGACAGAGCTCTTTCTTTAAGCTTTAACTCACCGTGGCGAATTACAAGATCCACGTGCTAATGATAACGATAATAACCACCCAAACGCAACACAGCGCTCGACGCCGTCTCAGGAGGGAACGGCTCGGTCCTGCGGTGTCACACACGGCTCCAGGGGCTCCGTGGCACACCAGCATCGCACACAGACCGGTCGCCAGCGCACACCTCGTTTGCCACGCGGACAAATGAGACACCAGAAAAAGAGGGATGATTTGGGGGAGAGGAGAGGTCGCAGCCCCTGTACAACACAGGCACGCGGCGGTGTGCTGGAACCAACGAGGACAGCGTGGTTATTTTTTTTTACAAACATTTGTTTCAAAGCAGTTGGCTTCTGTTCCTGGACAACAGCAACCTTTTAGGGGGGGGAAACCAGACGTAAGTTAGAGACATGCAATTCCTGAAAGGATGGTTTGGAGTTACTGTACCTGTGCCACACCCGTGACAGTTAAAGCTACCCCCTCCGCCGTCTCTACGTCCTCACACCTGGGCTGTAACGTCATTATCTCTAGGGAAATCCTGCCAAAAAACGTAAAATATTTGCACGTTTCCAGGTAACACACGCTCAGCTCTCCCCTCGCATCTCCTGCCCCAGGCCACCTGCAGCACTCGCCGCAGGTAATGTCAGACAGGCACGGGAGGCAGCAAGGGGCCGCGTCTGTCCCTGGTGGCAGACAAGACGCTTTGGCCAATTAAAGATTTCCAAATAACGTTCACAGGCGATTTATCAGCAGGGAAAGGCTGGGAGCCAGGCTGGCGACGGGACCGTGACCCCACAGGAACGTGGCCAGGAGCTCGCAGCTCCGGGACCCCGAAGGGCCGCCCGTGGGAGGCTGGTGTCACAGGTTTAAGAGCACAGCACGGACCCCAGGTGTGCCCACCCAGCATCACCACCCCCAGGGTAACCTTTACACACCCTGCCTGGCAAAACCCAGTGCTGCAAGAAGCCTCTGCCCCTGCTGGGTTGGCATTAACACGGACCTGCTTCCTCAGCCGCCTCACCCTACCTATTTTTCCTGTCCTGTTACCCGGAGACGGATGGGAGAAGCGAGTCTCCAGCTCCCTGGGGCTGTTCCTGCACAGCATCAGGCACCCTGAAGCTCATGCTGCAGCTCCAGCCCCTTGCTTGACCAGCCGGGAGCACAGGCAGGGAGCCCCGGGGCACAGCACCCGTGTCGGTGAGCGTCAGGCACCCGAACCACAGATCGGAGCTGGGTACACACCGCAGAGCCACTCAGCTGCGAGTGCTCACCCAAACCCCTGCAGGTCCGAGCCTGCCCTGGCCGCGGTCCTAATTAAACAGGAACACAAGCTGGGAGCTGATCAAACGCATCCCTCCGTCCAGGGTGTGTGTGGGCATCTTCTGCCGGATGAATCAGCCAGCAGGAGAGCTGAGCCTTCCGAAGGCCTAACCCGTACCTTGATTTCATTTAAATGCTGTGCAAGCCCCGGGGAGGTTTGGTATCAGCGTTACGCTGCTTTGTAGCTGCTCACAGTGCTGAGCAAACGCTCACCCACTGTGCTGCAACTCAGCCAAGGTCTCCGTGCTGTACTGTTAAACGTGACAACATCCACAGCGGGCTCTGCCTCCACGTGGGGGAAGAAGGGCTCAGTGGAAAGCCACATCCCAAACCAGAGAGCCGGCTACAGCTGCAATTTCCCCACGGGTGCACAGATTTCCTTTCGAAGCGGCACACATCCTGGCTTCCCACCTTCCCCAGAGGCTGTGCACAACCCAGCCTGGCTGGTCTGTGGCTCCGTGAACAAGTAGATGGCCCTTCTGCTCTCCACCAGCCACAAGATGCGATGGGTGCTGCCGAGGGAAGGGTTCCAACCGGAGCAAACCCCTGCAGCGCCGTCAGGAGGAGCTGGATTTGGAATTTGCCAAGCGTGCATCTGTCTGCATTACCCACAGAGCGAGGAGCGCGCCCCGGAGAAGGGGAAGGAGAGGAGGGTACTGAGATTTGCACTCTCCCATTAGAAAACCAATAGTTTTTCGTTTTGTTTTTGTCATCCTGCTGCTGCTGCTGCTGCTGTTGCTGCTCAAAACAAAGGCAGAAGGGTTAGACGCGGCGTTAGGAAGCCGGTGGGTTATTACCTGTGCGACCCCCGTTACGTACAGTGGGACGCCCTCCGACGTCTCAATGTTCTCGCAGCGACAGAGGATGGTCATAACCTCCAAAGACAGTCTGAGCAGCGAGGAACAAGGGCAGGACAGCAAACACACAAAGCGGTTACCAGACGGTCAGACACTCATGGCAAAGGACAGGCGGGACTCCCGGCTCTCGGCTTTTCCCTGTTCCGTCGGCGTTTCTCCCACTGCCCGCTCCCAGGACCGCGCAACGCTGGCCCAGACCAGCCCCCCTCACGCTGCAGGCAGCTTAAAAAGCACAGCAAGGTGCTGCAACGAGGCTGGACGGGGTCTCATCGCCCCCCCCCCAAATCCCAAGGGAAGCTGAGCCATGGATCCCGCCCGCACTGCCCCCCCGAAGTCAGCTGGAATTTTCTCTCACGGTGCCTTTCACCCACAGAAATTCCTTTTTGTAACCGTGTAAATGCTTCGATGCCAACATGTAAAATAGGCTGGAAAAATAAAAGCACCAGGGATCTGGCTACACACCCCTGGCGAAGGTGATGATGAGAGAAGGTGCTTCCAAGCGCTGTCCTGAGAAGCTGAATACCACCTTTATACGGGCTTTTCTTAACAGGGACAGGATTTTTTTAATTTTTTTTCCCAATCCTCAAGGTTGCAGCAGGGCAAGAGCCCAGCTCCCTGCCAGCTCTAACTGCTCCTTTTGTCCCCAGCTCAGTGCTACCTGGCGGGATGCCGCTGATGGCGACGCAACCGCCGCCGTCTCCTTGCTTTCAGCAGCGGCAGCTCCAGAAAAGCTGTCCTAATTTCGGAGGAGGAAATCAGCCTCAGCTCTGCACGTTAATGCAGCCGCGCTCCCTTTACGGGGCACAGCTTACGGTATTTGGGAAAGACTCTGGTTTGCAAAGGAGAATTAAGCCCCGCAGACCGTGGCATGAATTGGGCATAAAGATTTCCCAGTAAAAGATTTGTTTGGAGGCTGGCGGTGCTCTTTGAGCCGCGTTTTCTGGGCAATGCACGGACCTCCAGCACATGGCAGCTCGCTCCTGGCAGGCGGATCTTCGCCCTGGACTCACCCCTCGCTGCACTTAGTAAGTCAGCCTCCTGAATCCGTCTGCACCTTCTGCAAACGGCAGCTCAGGGTCCTGCACTGCTCTCTGGGCTTCTCTCACCACGAGACGAGCAGGAACAGAAGCCAAAATTTGAGGATGAGGGTAGATCGAACGCACTCCTCGAGCACCGTGCCAGAGCGCCGGGCCTTTCCTTCCCCTCCCACCTTACAGAGGCATCGCTAGCGACCCTGGGCCAAAGCAGGGGGTGTTAGCTGGGGTCTCTCCATGCAGCCAGGGAGCTGTCGTAGCCCTCGAAGCAATCCCACGTGCCAGCCACCCAGGAGAGCACCTAGAGGCGTCGTGAGCCCGCTGCCAGCAGCAGCCAGCGCTCCCTGGAGCCACGCAAGCTGGGTGAGCCCAGGTGAGCAGCACCTGCAGGAGGGCATCGTCTGCAGAGCAAGGGCAGCAGCATGCTAGCTCTGCTGGTGGTGACGCAGGAACAGGGAGAAGAGGGGGCAAGGGCAGGCAGTAAAGGTTAGCTGCAACCGCTGGCCTTCGCTTAGTGCAGAGCCCCAAAAGTCACGCCTTTGGGTTCTTCCCTATCTTTTTTTTTTCCATAGACAGAGGAAACCTGCATCAGGGAGCGTGAGGGAGGTGTTAGGACAGAGGCACACTTAGGGACATGCCCACAGGTCCTAGGGACGAGGAGCTACGTCAGCAGGGCAGCAGCAGTAGCAGCACGTCCATTCGGAGCGGGAACGAGCAGCAAGCAAAAACCCACGACTGAGGAAAGGGAGAGAAAGGAAACGCCGTGGTTTTAAACAGGAACGTGGCCCGCTCTTGTGGCAGCAGCAGTCAGCACACCTTTAGGAAACCAGGCTACGGGGGCAAGGGCCCCCCTTTGCTGTGGGGTGAGGGTCTGGGGCCACCCTGGGCAGAGTGCAGCAAATCCTCACGGTGCTCAGGGATGTGTGGCTGTGAGCGACCCTCCGTTCACCACGGGCACGAGACAGGGCCCACGCTGCTCCTGCCACGGCTGTACTCGGGGAAGCCTTCTTCTGAAGGGCCCGGAGGTGGCTGCAGAGGAAGGCAGAGGGCTGGGCTGATGCTCAGCCGTGGTTTCTCAGGTCCTGTGCTCCGAAAGCTCCTGCTGACAGCCCTGCTGGAATGGCTCTGCCTAGCCCGCACCCCAGACCCCTCGGATAACGGAGGTGTGCTTACCTCTGGGTGTCGGTGATGCACCACCACGCCCAGGCCCAGCCTCCGTACACGTACTGCTTCACGTCGGAGCCGCAGCAGCCACCTGCAGCACAGAGATTGAGGGATTTTATACACGTGTCAAGGAAAAACCTGCACCTTAAGAGAGTGAAGCACGAGCTGAACAACTTCACAGCAACCTTTCCCAGCCCCTCGGAGCAGGGAGAGCTCCTTGGATCAGCAGCCCTACAGCAGTGGGTGCTGCGAGGCCACCCTCCACATCTTCCAGGTGAATCCCGGCACGCTTGCGGTGTCTGATAAATAACAAACACAGAAAACTCTTTCCAGGACCCGCACTGAAGGGATCAGATGGTCCTGGCATGGCCCTGGAAGGCAGCACTGGAGCTGGAGCTCCCTCGTGGCAGCCGTAACGCGGCCAGACACGGGGAACCCTGCGCTCTCCTCCCCTGCGCAGCCCTTCCTTCACACAGCAACTTTCCCAAGGCGACCTTTTTGTAACTGGCTGACAAATCCAGAAATCAGCATTCACAATAAATGAGGACGACGAACAACAACACACAGAAAGCTGCTGGATTTCACACCAGGCTTTATTTTAGTTTGGTAAGGCGGCGTCAGCAAACAGAACCACCGTAAGCTGTGACGCACCGGCTCTGGCATGGAAGGCCACGTAAGAAATCCATCTCCTTTCCCTCACCAGTCACCCACGCTGCAAGTCAACAACCCTTAAACCTCCCCAGAACCCAGCAGGTCAGCGTTAGAGGCACGGAGAACCCTCGAGCTACCCTGCAAACACCTCCTGCTTCTGGCTCGCACGAGTACTGCGGTGCACGAGGCTTTGACGGTCCACCACGGAGCTGTGCACAGGGCATGGGCAGCCCCCAAATCTCCTACAAGAGGCATTTCCCACCCTGCAGGGTGGCAAGGCAGAGCCAGCGTGGGGGTCTCGTGCTCCGTAGCACGGAGGAACCGCCTCTCACGACCTTCTTCTGTAGCTGGAGGGCTGCGCCAGACAGGCAGGGTTACAGGAGCTGGTGACACAGCCCTGCGAGGCAGTAGCTGCAGTGCTTCTAACATTTCTTGGTGGACGTGAGCCCGGCCAGCTCGGCCGGCCAGCCAGGCCCTTGTTTTCCAGGAACAGGAAGGGAGGTGTTGCCTGCAGCTCCGCGTGGAAAGGCGTTTGGGTCTGCGGGATCGACGTGGTCCTCTGCTACGCCGCTGGGAATTGTTTCATAATCATGTCCTGAGAAAACTCCACGCCCTTGAGCCACCGCTGTTACAAGGAAGGAACATGCCTCTGCACACAGGGTTTTTTTTTATTTCTTCAGCAGGCAGCACAAGGAAATGCCTCGTTTAGGATCACACCCGAAGCCAGCCCCACGCTCGCTTCCCAGGACTGCGTAGCGCCGCTACACAGCTCTGCTTAAAGAAGTGCTCAAGGAAAACAGGGAAACCTAACACGTTGACCAGGCTGAAGAACAAACCCTCTTAAAAATGAGATGTGCAGGGGATGTGGCAGGGGAGTTGCCTTTCCCAGCTATAACGCGCCCGCTGTTCGAGCAGCCCGGGTCCCCCACTACTCGGCCATCGCCTCCACGAGCAGCCACCGTGCCTCTTCCAGGGGCAGCGTGCTACAAACGGAGGATTCATGGCCTCTGCCCAGAGGAAGGGGTCCCGTGTTCACGCAAGAATCCCCAGAGCCAAGAGAAAGCACGTTGTCTGTTTTTTTTATGAGTTCACATTAACCATTTGAGATAAACGGAGTTCTCTGGCAAATGCAGGAAACCTGCCCTAATGGACAGCACGCGAGGAAGAACACAAGCCCCGAGGGTTAATGGAACACGGGGCTCAAAGCCTCAAGGCCAGCGTTGCAGGACAATTTAAGCCCGTGAACAATCTCCGTGTCCTTTGATCTCCCGAGGTAACTTCAGGCAGCGAGCTCGTAACGCGAGCAGGAAGCGGTGAGCGTTCAAGCAAACCATCGCAGCGGGCTGCTGGGGTGGCTGTGCTCCTTCACGGGGTCTGAGAACGATGCTGCTGCCTTCACGTGCACGGGAGCTTCCATCTGGCACTGGAATTGCCACCTCCTGCTGCCGGAGGTGGAAACAAACGGCTCGGTCAAGTCGGACGGACGCCGCCGGGTTGGCCGGAGCATGGGGCTTGTGCTGGGAAACGTCACGGGGTGCTAACAGCCGGGTGCAGAAAGACAAGGCACAAACTGGTAACTGGAAACAGGTGCTGAAAAAAGGCATCGTGGAGAGGAGAGAAAAAGGCAAAGGCATACGTAGAGCATCTCGTGTAATAAAGCAGAGTCTAGACTACAATCAGCGTCTGGTTCCTGGGTCCTACCGTGAATATAAATCAGGCTTTGTCCCGCTGCAGAAGTGGTGCAAGGTTAACAAGAATTTATTTAAGCAGACGCAGCATTCTGAGCTGGACCCATTCAATGCTTTGATGGCCACTACAGCAGGCGAAAGCAGGTTGTGCTGGTTAGCTTGTTTGGGAGACAAACGGAATCAGAATCACTCCTTTAAACTACAAGCATCAATGGTACCGAGTGAATGTAAAACCACACCTTTAGTTTAACTCATCTTGTAAGCAGAAACCCAGAAGACTGAAACCACAACGGAGCTGCACGACAAAACCGCTGAGGTGCTACCCCAGAAATCCTCCTGGGAACAAAAAGGGAAGCCCGGAGGCCATTCTGCCTGCCTCTTTTCCTGCCATCCTCTCTGAAAAGCCTCGAGGATTTAGCAAGCATCTGCCAAGGGAAAGCTGAAGCTCCAGCACCTGCAAGAAGCTGAAGAATTAGCTCCTGAGAAGGAAGTCGGTGTCTCCTCGGGGGCTACAGAAACCTCCGTAGGGTTTCTGCGCTCATGCAACCGACCGTCCCCACCTAAGCGCCGCTCTTTCACTTTGCCAAACCGCATCGCGTTTCTTTCGGGCCATTTGGGCAATCTGTTGAGTTCATTTGGAGCCTAACCCTGCTCTCCAAAGCTCTCAAATCCATTCCCAGCTCGCTGCCATCTGCAAACTCAATGAGCACATTCTCAATTCCGTTATCCAAGCCAAAGCAAGGAACCTGATAAATCCTCCCAGCTGAGCAGTGAGCCACCGTTAGGTTCCCTGGCAATGGTTTTCCAGTCGCTCTCGTATCAGTTCTGTAAGATGTGAGAGCTCAGTTCCTCCTCACGCTGCAGGCCTCTTGCGGAACAGGGTCTGAGGAACTTCCAGAAGCCTTTATTTCAGGCTTTCAAAACTCGTAAAAGCGCCTGTTCTCTTTTTAGGGTGCCTTGGCTCAAAATCATGACCTCTTGCGGAAAGAAGAGGGATGCGAGCGCTCAGATTAGATCTGGAAGGGTGAATTACCCCGAGTGCTGGGGCCTGGCATGAAATGTTTACACAAACTAGAAATAAATGCCAGCTCCTCTTTGACTTTGAAAGAGACCAAAGAGCCCCAGAGGGGCTTAACTTAAAAGTTTGAGAAACCGAGCGGGATGCTATTTCTCAAGCTGACTTCTGAGAAATCACAAGCCAGCGTAAGAAGCCTCAGTAAAGGCAAGGTGTGCCACAGCTGCTGCTCTTCCTCACGCTTACCTCACCTGAGGGGGAAGGCAGATGAGCTGGATGTGGCTTATATTCATCAAATACGTGTTGGGTGTTTTCTTCCGAGCAGTATTTGTTTTGGTGTTCTTCCAAGAAATAAAGCTAGACTGGGCTGCCACTTCCTGGCTTTTATTTTTTATTTTTTTCTTCTCTTTTCACACCATGAACTTTAGCTGGAACAGCCGTCTGTCCTGCCCCAAAAACACTGTGGTCTGCACCGACTGCCCCCGTAACACGCCTGCAGGTGTCCAGCTCGAAGGTGCCACGCTGCAGCCCTTCCAGCCAGGATGGAAAACGGCCAAGCTGCAGAGATGTGGGCAAAGCTGCCTGCCCACGAGAGCTGCAAGATGAGCACAGGCATTAAATATTGCATCTCCTCATTACGAGGCTCTGCGGAAACGTTACAGCGCCGTCTTTCAAAATGAGCACATTGATCGTGAGCCACAAAAGCTGCTTTCACCCAGGCTGTAACCCAAAACCAGTGTCACGGATTGGAGAGAATCTATTTATCTAGTGGGAAGAGCCTGACGTCAGGATGAGCAGATATTTTCTGCTTCCCCGAACTCTCGGCTGGCTCCAGCCGTGCTCAGAGCAGCCAGGAAGGGGCCGGGCACCCGGCAAAGGCTCCCCAGGGCTTGCACCGAGCCTCACCGGCAGCTCCCATCACCATTGCTCTTTGGCAATGCCAGAGCCACGTCCCAGAGGGACCGTAAGCACCTAGGTATGGCTCCACGGAGCATCCGTGCCACGCCTGGCCTCTGCATTTCCTGAACGGATTGCCCGAGCGCAGTTTCTTAGAAGGAGAGGAGCGTTGCTCAAGAGGGGCAGGACGCGAGAGCCAGCAGGCAGTGCCCGGGAGGCAGCTTCCCAAATAACGCCACAAGGCTCCTGCGTGCACGCAGGTCCCAAGGCACAGCCGACCGCTCCTGCGGTGCTGGAGGAGCTGAGATGTGCCACGAGGAAGTGAAAAGAAAGAGCACGACTCCTCAGGAGCAACAAAAAAACACATGCCAGAGGAGGCACGTGACAAGCACGTGACAAAACTTCCTTCAGCAGGCCCAGCTAAGTTTACAAGAAGGAAAACTTTCCACTCGGCTTCATGATTTCGAGGTGCCTTCCTGCAAAGCACAGCTTTGCAGATAACAATCGTATGATAATTCAACACCGCAAGCCAAAAGCCTCCCGTTAACATTATTTGCTGCTGGGTTATCTCCCCTTCCCTCCTCCCTCCCCAAACCTGCCATGATTTGTGCTTTCTTCCCAGAACTTGGCTGTGTGTTGAGGAGCATCCTCGGCTCGCCGGCCGCAGGAGAATGCGAGCAGATGCCACAAATTCCTGCCGGCCCACCCTCCAAGCCACGCTTTAACTTCAGAAAGGAACGCGGGTTAACCCGAGCCGTTAAAGCTGAATGCCATCCTGGCACGGCCCCTCGGTTCCTCCTGCTGGATGTGGCGTTTCACCAAGCTGTGCTGCTTTTGGAGGGTCTCTTGGAGGGAGGCACAGCATCAGGTCTAGATCCGTGAACCAGATCCCAGCTGGAAACACACAATTTCTTCAAGGTTTTCATGTTTTTTTTTTCCCAGCTTTGGGACTACAGACGTGCAGCTCACGGACCAGGAAAGCTGCAGGAAACGCCGCTGCTCCAGCCAGCTGGCGGTGCGCTTTGTGACCCCTCAGAAGCGGCGGTCAGAGGGCACGTTTGTTTCCGAAACTGCAGCCTGCTCCTGCCATCTCTTCAGAAATTCCCATAATTATCCGAGAGACGAACTGACAGAGCCCAACCGGGCTGCGGCCTGCTGGATGTTTTGGCCCAAAAGCATGACGATGTGGTTTCCCCGCAGAGCTGCGACCGCAGCACCCCCCCGGCTGTCCCCCACATCTCCACGCGAGTTCAGGTTCGAGCATCGCAGCTCCTGCCTCCAGGCCAGCCCAGCGGTGACAAGAAGGACGTAACGTGACCGAGGGTACAACGTGACACCTGCCTGGATCCAAACCCCATTATTTCCCTGCACGTGGCCCCACAACGGCGGGGTACGCAGCCCTCGCAGCGAGCCCTAACGCCACCCTGCGAGCCCTACCCCACGCCAAAGGGGATTTTATGGCCGGTTTAATTAACGCCAGCCTAAGCAACCGGCTCACCTGGTGGGCATCAGCTGCTTCCAGCACCAGCACCGACACCCGGGGTGCCGGTGGCTCCTTGGCCACCCAAACCGAAGGCTGCTGGCCCCGGTGTCACGCCGTGTCCCCACTGCTGTCACCCACGGCGGGGGGGCACCGCGGCAGCCCCTGTGACAGTGCCCCCCGCCACGTCCCCCCTCGTGGGGCACCCCAAACACACCTCACCCTCCCCTTGCACAGCCTCCCACCCCCTCAGAGACCCCCGAAGCCCCCCCAGGACAGGACCACCGCCCTCACACCACCTCCCCGCTGTCCCCCCACAGCCCCCGTGGCAGGGTCCCCCCTCAGGACGGGACCCCCGCACCCACACAGACTCCCCAAAAGCCCCCTCCCCGCCTCCCCCAGCCCCCCCCCCAGCCCGTACCTGACACCACCAGCGCCTCGTTGGGCCCCACCGTGTGGCAGTTGCCCATGGTGCCGCCGCCGGCCCCGCCGCCCGCTCCCGCAGCGCCCCGCGCCGCCCCGCCCGGCCCCGCCTCGCGGCCGCCATCTTGGGAAGGTCGGGGCCGGGCGGGGGGGGG
>NC_048911.1:6705251-6740423 GCF_011077185.1 Oxyura jamaicensis
GTGCAAGGGGGGGGTACAAGGGGGGGGTGTGCAAGGGGGGGTGTGCAAGGGGGGGTGCAAGGGGGGTGTGCAGGGCTGGGTGTACACGGTGTGTGCATGGCAGGGTGTGCAAGGGGGTGTGCAAGGGGGTGTGCAAGGGGGGGTGCGCAGGGGGGGTGCAAGGGGGTGTGCAAGGAAGGGTGTGCAAGGCAGGGGTTATTGCAGGGTATACAAGGTGGATTGTGAAAGGCAGGCATTATGTTATGGTGCAAGGCTGGGTGTGCAATGCTGGCTGTGCACGGTAGGGCAGGCTTTGTTGCCGGGTGTGCAAGGCTGGGTGTGTGCACTGCAGTACTTTGTGTGTGTGCACAGCAGGGCGTGCTTTATTGCACGGTATGCACGGCAGGGCATGCTTTATTGCAGGGTGTGCTTTACTGCAGGGTGTGCACGCTGCGGTATTTGCTGGTGTGTGCACAGCAGGGCAGGCTTTGTTGCAGGGTGTGCAAGGCAGGGCATGCACACTGCAGCATTTGCATGCGTGTGCAAGGTGGTGCGTGCGCTGCAGAACGTGCATGTGCAAGCAGAGCAGGGCACGCGCTGTGTGAGGCACAGCACGTGGATGTCTGCACGTACGTGCAAGGCAGAGCGTGCTGTGTTGCAGCACATGCCCATCTTTGCAAGGCTAGACGTGCTGTTTCACTGCAAGGGCGAGGTGGTGGGATCTGTGCTCGTGTGCAGGGATGGTGTGCTGCCTCGTGGGCGTGCACGCTGCACGGCAGCTGCCGGAGGGCAGCTCAGGGTGCCCAGCCACGCTGCTGGAGCAGGAACCCAACCTGCACTGCTCACACGGCCACCACCTCCCCGATCCCAGGGCACCTCCTCCACCACCTCCACGGTGCCATATCCCAACCCCGCTCACAGGCGACGCCGTTTTAGGACGCTCGCTTTTATTGCACCGGGGACACGGGGGGACAGCAGGGAGGGGGTCACGGCGCCAGCCCCGCCAGCCTCTCGCTGGCCTCCCACAGCTCCCAGGCCATGGCATCGTCGCGGGCCTGCGGCCACGGCTCCTGCAGGCGGCAGTCGGCGAAGTAGCGGCCGCTGAAGCGCTCGAGGCCCTCCTGCGTGGCGCAGAACAGCGAGGTCTCGGCGCCCTTGGCGGCGTCGCGGAAGAAGAACCAGGCCAAGGGCACGAAGAGCGGCTTCAGCCAGAGCGGGAGGTGGCGGAACAGCTCCGTGTTGACGAAGCCTGGGGCGAGGGGAAGGGGCAGCGTCGCAGCTGGAGCCTGGTGGGGAAGGGACCCCCCCCCTCGGGTGCTGTTTGCCCAGGGTGCTGCCCGCGCCTGAGCCTGGACTGGCCTTGAAGCATGGCCAGCAGCGCATGGCTCTGCAGTGCACGGTGCTCCGTGCGAAAAGGATGCTCTGTGCAAGGAGTGCACCGTGCAAAGGGATGCATTGTGCAAAGGGATGCACCGTGCAAAAGGCGAGCTGTGCAGAGAGATGCTCCATGCAAAAGGATGGTCCTCACAAAGGGATGCGGAAGGACACACCATGCACGGGGACATGCCATGCAAAGCATGCACTGCACCAAGGATGTTCCATGCAAAGGCTGCGCCGTGCAAAAAATGCACTGTGCAAAGGGACGCTCCATGCAAAGGGGCGCTGTGCAAAGGGCTTCTCTGAGCAAAGACTGCACCATGCACAAAGCAAAAAGGCCGCGCCCTGCACGGGTGCAACGCACACACCGCACAGAGGAAGCACCGCGGGCGCTGCGCCCGTCCCCACCCCGCTGCGCCCAGCGGGGCCCTACCTGGGTGCACGGCGTAGGAGGTCACCTGCGTGCCCTGCAGGCGCGTGGCCAGCTCGCGGGCGTGCAGCACGTTGGCCAGCTTGCTGTCGCAGTAGCCCTGGAAGGTGGGCAGGGGGCCGGGGGGCGGGCGGCCCAGCGCGGCGGGGCACAGGCGGCCGGCGCGGTGCGCGGCGGAGGCGACGATGACCACGCGGCTGGGCGCGCTGCCCTGCAGCCGCTCCAGGAGCAGCTGGGTGAGCAGGAAGTGGCCCAGGTGGTTCACCTGGAAGGTGAGGCTGAAGCCGTCCTCCGTCGTCCCCCCGGCGCTCACCCCTGCGGAGGCAACGGGCAGGGGATGGTGCTGGAAGTTGAGGGGGGGGGATTTGGGGATGGGGGGGTTCCCGTGCACCACGGGGCTCACCGGCGTTGTTGACCAGGAGGTGCAGGTGGGGCTCCTGGCGCAGGAAGGCGCTGGCGAAGCTGCGCACCGAGCGCAGGCTGGCCAGGTCCAGGGGCATGAAGAGCACCTCCGGGTTCCCCGTCTCCTGTGGGAGCAGCCGGGGGGTGCTGGGGGTGATTTGGGGTGCCCCATGGGGGTGTTTGGGGGGGTACTGGGGTGTATGGGGGGTACTGGGGGTGTATGGGGTATACTGGGGGTGCTTGGGGGGTATTGGGGGTGTATGGGGGGGTACTGGGAATACTTGGAAGGGTACTGGGGGTGTGTGGGGGGGTACTGGGAGTGTTTCGGGGGTACGCTGGGTATGTGCTGTCAGGATGTCCAGGGAATGTACCAGGGGTGCCCGGGGATGTCCCATGGGGGTGTCCTAGGGGTGCCGGGGGGGCGGATTTTGGGGGTGGTAGGGTACACTGGGGGTGCACCAGGAAAGCCTGGGGGGTGCATTGGAGGTATCCAGGGGGGTGCTGGGTTGGGGGTACTGCATGATGTCCCATGGGGTGTATCGGGGTGTCCAGAGGGTGCCCTTGGGGTGCAGCTGGGGTGTATGAGGGGCACTGGGGGGTGCACTGCGGGTGTCTGGGGTGGGCACAGTGGGGAGAGGGTGCATGGAGACATCCATGGGGGTGCAGGGTGGTGCCTGGGGCGTTACTTACTGCGATGCCCGGGGGCGTCCCCCCCCTTGGAGGGGGGATTTACGGGATTTAGGGGCGTGTGTGTGCAGGGGGGGGGGGGTGCTCTCACCGTGCGGATGCGGCGCGCCGCCGCCTCCCCGCGCAGCGCACAGCGCGCCGCCAGCACCACGCGCGCCCCGCAGCGCGCCAGGCCCCGCGCCGTGGCCTCGCCGATGCCGCCGCTTCCCCCTGCAAAGCACGGGGGGGGGGGATATGAGCCTTGGGGGGGCCGTACCGGGCCGTAGCCGGTCCGTACCGTGCCGCTCACCCGTGACGATGGCCGTACGGCCCCGCAGATCGGGACGGGAGCGGGGCTGCGCGGGGGCGCGCAGGCGGTAGCGCAGGAGCACGCCCAGCGCCAGCAGCAGCCCCGCGCCCAGCAGCGCCCACCCCATGCCCGGCCCCGGTTCCTCCGTTCCGCGGCCCTGCGCCGCCTGCAGGAGCCTCCCGGAGCCTCCCGGCCCGGCCCCGGCCTCCCGGCAGCCCCGGCGGGAGGAGGAGGAGGAGGAGGAGGAGGAGGAGGAGGAAGAGGAGGGCACGAGGTTGTGCTGCTCCGCTCGCTGCCGCAGCTGGAATTCGCCCCCCGGAGCAAGGCGAGCTGCAGGGGAGCTTTCAGTGGTTGCAGCGGGGTGGGGGTGGAAAAATGGGTAAAAAAAAAGAAAAAAAAAAAAAAAAAAAAAAAAAGAAAAGAAAAAAAAGAAAAAAGCAGGGCTGGAGGTGTGCTGCCCCCCGCCCTTAAAACGGGGAAAATGAGGTCGCCAAATGAGATCCCCCCCCCTCCCTCCCCGGGTGGTGGGCACAGAGTGAAGACAGACAGGCAGAGAACGGGATGTGAAGTATTTGTTTTTATATACAGAATACAGGAAAGTTTCTGTAAAGTCTAAAACGTTACAATTACTATGTACAGTGGAGCTAGCTGTTCTGCGGGGGGGCGGGGTGGGTGGCTTATAAACAAAAGAGACAGACAGGTTACGACAAACGAGCTGCTACAATAGACAATTTGAGGAACGTCATACCACATGTAGCACTGTACACAGCTTTAAAACATTGAAAATGCCATCACTGATGTATTTACACAGAATCCAACACTTTTCCTTATTCGAAATAAAAAATAGGATGGACACCAGGAAAAGAACTCATTTCTCACTGCCCATAATACACAGTAGCTACTTGTAGTGCAACCATAGCAGGGAGGGATGGGAAAAAATAACTGTGGGAAGAAGAGCGCTTCTTTACATTAAATAAAACAATGATATTGTATAGATTTGCTGTATGAAAACTGTATTTCTCTTTTAATATAAAACTATTGTCACTGGCACAAAATAGAACAAGTTTCTGATTATTTTACAACTGCACGGGAACTATCTGTCAGGGAGAGTCCTCGAGTCAGACAGCGGTCGCCCCTCGCTCTGACGCGTCCTGCTCTCGCTGCAGTTTTCCTTTTAAAATGAAATGTATAGTACAAATATATGTGCAAATGCCCCTAAAACTTGAGCAAAAAAGAAAAATTAAAAAAAGTTAAACGTTCTTCATTTCATGCAAACGGCGTGTGAACAGTCTCTGGGCTGACATAGAAAATCCCACCTCGGTTTGTACATTTTTGCATTGCAAGAGTCTGAGGGCGTTTCCTTGCTCCAAAGCTCTCTTCCTACGATTCCTAGGGAACAGAGTTGGACCGCAGCACGGGCACCTGGTGGGGTTTCAGAGAAAGCTTCTCCTCCAAGTCCATGTCTTGTACTAAGGCAGTGTCCCCCTTGGGCTGTTTGGTCGCAAATTCGGTAATGCTGAACACAAACTGCAGGCAGCCCAGCTTGATGTAACTGCCGTGGTGGAGCAGGGCCGTGCCCTCCCAGCCGGCCCCGCTGCCCCCTATCAAGCTGGAGCTGCTGGCTTTGCAGTTGCAGGGTTTCCGATGCTGCCCTTGTGCCTGCGAGTTCATCACAGTGGCTTCTTCATGCGGCTCCTCTTCCTGCTTCCTGCTTTTATGTCGCTCTGGAAAAAGAAAAAGCGACGTCAGGTTCAGGCTGGACGGAGCCAGGGGTTTGTTTTCATCAACGGGGGCTGCTGCTGGGGTGCCTCGGGAGAAAAACCCCGCAGCCGTGAGGCATTTGAGGCATTTCAGCAGTGAGAGGCTGACCCCAGGGCTGCAGAGGAAAGGAGAGACCCCAAAGAGGTGCAGCAGCCTCAAGGAGGAGCGACATGCAGCCGCTCCTGTCCCCCTCCAGCAGCTCCCCCCCGTGGGGCCGGCCCCGTCTCAACACTCACTTATCACGCTCTGCACTTTGGCAACAATACTGCTGGGAGGAGTGGGCGCCATCTTCTCCGAGAAGTCACACGAGTAGAGAACGTTGTCCACCGTCGTCCCATGCTCGCTGTAGTTCAACAGCTCGTAATGTTTCGTATTCTTAAAAAAAAAAAAAGGGAAGGGGAGGAATCGAGACATCAGGTCAGAAAGGCTTCTGCCCACGTACCCATTGGGAGCACTGAAACACAAACCCCTCCTCCCTACAGCTGTTGATGGTGAAATAGGAGCACTTAAATTGTGTTCTGATTCAGAGAGCAGCCCCCCAAGCTGGCACAGGGCTCGCGGCACCGCTGGCTTTCCAGCGAGAGCTGCTGCCCAGGACGCTGCCCAGCGGGCAAATAGGGCTGGGCAGCTTTGAAGAGGAGGGGGTTTTACCTGCTGCACTCGAACCGACAGATCTTTTGGAAATGGATTCGAGCTGATGTGCGCACAGTGAGCACACTTTTAACAGGCTACGTTTGTGCTGAGTGTGGCTTAGTCCTGCGCCTGGCAGGAAAGATGTGAGGCTTTGGAAAGCAGGCACACGATGATGAGAGGGGCACCGGTGTGCAGCAGCAGGCACAGGGTAGAGCAGCCTGGATTTACCGGCCTTCCACAAAGGCTGAAATGCCAGGAGACGTTACCGTGACATACAGCACGGCACGGGCAGCCTAACGCTCAGCTGATCTCTGCAGAGGACGTCGACAGTGTAGAAGAAATTCCAAGTTAGCTCACAGGAATCATCTGACAGCAAGAGTTTGTCCTCCCAGGGCTAATGGAGCTTCAATCAAGTTACAAAAACTTGCCACACACAAGGGAAGTTTTCAAGTAACCTGCTAGACTGCCAACACCAAGGCCAGAAACTGTAGGCAGAGCTAAGCAGGGGAGCTCTGCCTCTTTTTAGAGCAACCACAACCACGGGAAGCTTTCCAGGGTACAGAACAAGTTCAGCGATTCCTTCGGATCAACCGCTGTGAGGAGATGCTTCGGCTCAGATTTAAGATCTGGATCCCATTACCACGCCTGCTCTGGAGCTTGTAGTGCACCAGAGGAGCAGCTAAAGCAGTTCGTGGGTTAATCCTGGATCCTGCACAGCAGCTGGTTGACAAATGGGGACAGAAAAGACTACCTGGCTTCAAAAAGTGCTGCCACGCTAAGAGACATCTCCGGTGGCACTTTTATTGGCAGAGCAGTCTGTTCACTTGGAGAACAAACTCAGCTCTGGCCTGTAGTTAAGAGGCAACTGTAGACCTCTGTTTACACTGAGAGCTTAACTAAAACTTTAGTTAAATAAGAGGCATGAAGCAGCTCCCTGTTTTGTTCCCGCCGAGGTTCTACGTAGGCAAGTAAAGCTTAGCTTTTATTAGCACAGCTGCATCAGAAAGTATCGAACCATTTCCATGGTTGGTTTTTTTCCTTCCCCTAGATGCCAGCAGTGACAGTGCTTACTTGCGGTCAGTCTTTGTCCACGAGCAGTTAGCTCAGAGAAATCATGCTGGCAGAGCTCTGTGCTTCAGAAAAGGGGTTTGACAGAAAATGCTGACGCAGCCTTCACTGGAGTGAAACCATTCACAGCTCTGGCTCTCACTTTGTAGCCCACAAAGGGGCACCACACAAAGACAACCTGCTGCCTGCATCTCCAGCTCCCACTGCCGTGCATGCCAAGTAAAAAAAAAAAATAATAAAGGAAAAGACTCAGGCACTCACCTCGTCGTAGAATATGCAGGCGTGTTTGCCGGACACGTAGTTACAGTGACCATAGCTTGTAAGGCACACATCCATATCAGCTCCTGTCAATGGGGAGGACAAAAATGCTGGGTTTATTTCAGGGAAAGAAAACAAAAAACCTGTCAGGCAGCAGAGAACAACAGACAGAATTAAACTTCAATTAGCAAAACAACAGGGGAGCAACTGCCTTTGTCCGCACTCCCAGGACCGCATGAATAATGCTGCGATAAGCCACGAACAAAGTTTCAGTGGGGGAAGGGAGGGTTAGCTGCTGCAGGCAGGAAGGCTGCAGGGTATTTGGTGTTGTTGGGCCTTTCTGGAGTGCCAGAAGAATCTAAGCAGAGAAATAAAACCCACAAGCGGCCCTTCCTCTCAGCCAGTTAACCCCTAGGAGCCATCCTGCTGTCACAAAGGTGGAAGATTCAAGTGGATGGGGAATTTCCACCCTGCTCGTTAGCAAAACGGGTTTTCTTCAACGCCCACTTGGCAAACAAACAGGGAGGGCCGGGGAGAAGCACCCTGAATCTTAAAGGTCAGGCTGGGGAAAAAGCCACTCACCTGTCCCGATGTAGAGGGTTCGATAGCACATATTGACTGCACCCCCCAAGCCCATCAGAGGATAGAACACAGCCCGGGCTTGCACTTCCTTTCTTTGCGCTGCAAGATAAAGGGAAAGGACTTGAACAATCTTATCAGCTACGCAGGCTGCTTGACGCCAGGCTCTCCAGAAAGCACAGATCCTAAGAGGGACGCAGGCAGCTTTGGCCTAAAGGTTTCCCAACCCTCTAGGAAGGCATGTGGATTAAACATCTTTGTCATCAGGGAAAATTGTTCTTCCCGGTAACCCACACGAGCCATGCAATCGTGGAGTGAGCACAAAGGAGCCGTGCTGTGGAGAACACAAGCTTCCTACCACTAGCTTCTTTCTTCATCTCTCCCACTTTGGGTAATCAAAGACCTGCCTCTTGCTGTAAAAACACCACTTTAAGAAAATATTGGTGCTGGGGAACGTCACCAAGCGAACAGCTGAGATTCAACTTCCAGCGAAGCTGCAGGGAAACCACACGGGTTGAGCAGGGTCCAGGACCGAGTCTCCAGAGCAGCTCCCTGGCAGCGAAGTTCAAATCACACCTTCTCCCACGCCCCTGTTAACTGGGCAGAAAATCGTTTTCTGTGGGAGAGAGATCACACTCCAGACCCCACAGGCCTGCCGGGATTTCGGCAGCTGCCTTTCGGAGATAAGCCCCTTACGCACGCAGAGCCTCTTCTGATAGCACATCTGGGTGGTGGTTTTGCAGCGAGAGCGTGGCATCAAACAGAACACGAGGATTACACGAGATTGTTTGCAGCCACCTATGTCAAGAACAGTGGTGCTGGACGTGCAGAGCTTCCTACAGCCGAAACACGCAGCCTCCCATCCCTGCGCGGCTGCCCTGCACGAGTCCTTTCAGCTGCCCGGCTCTGCTGACTCAACAGGGCTCACTAGAAGTTTTAGATCTCATTTTTATTTCATCAGCAATGCTAAACAGTCAGCTGGATGCATCATCCTGTCCGGAAAGGGCCAGGGGTTAAGACAGCACCAAGCTGCCTTTGGGGAGGCAGGCTGCAAGAATTGCCAGGGCAGCACAGGAAAGCAGCTCGAAGCACACAGCCTGGTGCTGCGTCCTACAGCAGCGCTCAAAAAAGATCCACAAAGTGTTTAGAGAATGCTGCGATGCTTCAGCAGCAAGTTAGCAGGCAAGCACAGAGTTTCAGAAGGCGGTTACTGATTCTAGCAGGCTTCCCAAGACCTCATCTGGGATATTTAGCCCCAGGTCCATAGCAAAGGGGGAGCAGGCAAGTGCTCCTGTGACAAGGCTGTCCGGTTAGTGCTTGAGAGCAGATTAACCCTGACTGCCTGCAGAGGACCAGGAAGCCACGATCCCCGTCCAGATTTAGGTGTTAGTAACGTTCGTAACATAAACCAAGTGACCACAAACAAAGCTGATGCCAAACTCAGGCCCGCTGAGATTGTTTTTATTGCTATAATTTGAAAAAAAAAAGTTCGGCAGAGGGACCCGAAGGAACTTCTGGGCAGTGGACAGCCAGAGCAGGAAATGCAAGGAAAGGAGCCTGAGAGGTGGCAGCAGCCAGAAACAAAAGGAGAGTGAAGATCTTCAACGAACAGGCAAGGGAGTGCCAGAAAGCTACGGCTCAACCCAAACCGAATGCTCTAGGGCTGCTCTTACCTTCGATGTGGTTTGCCACAGGAGATTGCTGATGGGCACTGACACTGCTTGCTAGAGACTGAGCTTTGGAAGGGAAAAGCTGATGTATTCTCTGCAAGGCCAGAAACTTGATCAGCTGCTCATCCAGCATGTTTATCTCAATCTCTGTTAAGAAACAAAAAGCAATTAGTCAAGTTGTTCACCGACAGGGCGCCACCTGAGCCGCGCTGGATTTAACCATCCCGTTTCCAAGCTTGCCATTTCCTTCTCCAGCGAAGACTGCCAAATCCTGCAATACAAAACGTTACCTACAGGCGCCCGGAGACTCCACACCAGCATCTCACGTGAGGAGAGCGTCGGCTCCGGCTAGAAAGCTACATACAAGTCAGGCAGCAAGCACGAGTTCAGGGCAACGAGGACTGGTAAACTGAAAATCTGCTGTTTCAGCTCAGAATCAACAGGTCTGCAGAGGTGGACATTGCCCCTTTTGGCAGGAGGCTGGCTCCTTCATTTCCTAGCCAGAAAGGCTGACTCTGTGCTGTAGAAGAAAGCAGCAAGCACTTTGAGGCAGCTACACGCTCGTTCTTGAGCCACGCGCTTTCAGAGCGGGGTCAATTAACCAAAACAAGGTAATTCAGACAAGATTTTTAACCAGCTCGAAGGCAGCTCTGCTGCTGATAGCTGCGGAGTGTTCCCATTTGCGAAGCGCCACGGAGATCTGCCTTCTGGTAGCAAAAGCAGGCTGGCCGACCTCTTCTTCACGTCGGCAACAGTTCAAGCAGCAGGCAGAGGAAGCAGAGCCACAAGGGCCTTCCCCGAGAGCAGAGAGGCAGCCCGGCCGAGGGGAGCAGTCGGGGTTCACCCAAGAAAAGAGGGTGACCACGCCAGGAAGGCTCTTGTTCAGAAGCAGGCGCTGGCGACAGCCTGCCGTGCTGGGTAGCAATCTCCTCGTCCTCGCGTCGCTCCGCTAAGACTTGGCATTTCTCGCCAAGTGCCACAGAAGGAAAATGAAAAAAAAATTATGCCAGTCTAGGGGAAGACTGACAGAAGCAGAAATCAATCGGAAAATTAACGGAGCCAGTAAAGCCTCACGACCTGGGTGTCTGCTCGATTGCAAGATGGGGAGCTGTGGGCTTCCTGCGCGTCGGGAACCCCTCTGGGGTGCAGGCAGCACCAGGGCACGGCAGGGCTGCAGGTTTCTGCACGCGGATCCCACCTGGAAAGCAGCCCGCGCAACAGCACTGCGATTGTTCCCCAGAAAAGCTTCAGGCAGAAACACTTCATTGGCCTCGCTGCCTTGGCAACGCGATGAGCAGGGAAGCGTGTGGTATTTCAGGAGAGGTATATCCAGCCCCTCCCTCACCTGACTGCAACCCTTTCATCTCAGAGCTTCTCCTGAAGCAGAGCCTGGACGCTCGGGAAGCAAACAGGCAGGGCTAGCAGAGACTGAGAACGAACTAAATACTCACCGCCGTCCACAAACGCTCTCAGGGAACTGCTGAGGTCCAGCATAGCTGCGGAGTTTGAAGTGAGTGATGAGGGCAGAGTTAAAGCGCTTCCTACGGATAAGGTGCTGGGACTGACCTTACCATCTACAGAGAAAGATGGTGCAGAGAAGATATGTCACTGGGACGTTCGCGAGACGCGCACCCAGCCCTCAGGCTGCTCGCGGCTTCCACGCCGCTCAGAATGACTAATTCTGCTCGGAGCCACGCTTTGAGAAAGGCCCGAGTTACAGGCCCTGGGCTTCCGTCCCCTCGCACAAGGGTTAGCGTGTGCCTCGAATGCAGGATCAGCTCTCAGGCTCCGCACCTAAATATTTAAGGCTCTGCTCCCCCGTACGAAGGGGCAGCGATGAGAGACTGCACGTGATGTCATGCTACGGAGACTGGGAAGACGAGCACCGGGCCCCCAGCAGCTCCAAGAGCTGGCTAAACCTTTGCCAAGTAGCTGGTCTAGGCCTGAACATGCAGAAAAAAAAGCACAGTTGCTGCATCCTTCTGATTTCTGGACGATTATCAGCTCTGGGTGCAGTGCGCTGTCTGGTAGGAATGTGACAGTCGTTTGCAGAATTTATTATCCACCAAATAAAATCCCACTGCCTCGGCGGCGACTGCACAGCCGAAAGAGGCAAATGCCAGGAAGCAAAATCCCTTTAACGCATGGTCGATAGCAGTTCTTCTCAAGCTGGTCTGCTTAGAGCTATGGTAAGCCTGAAGCTCATGAAAAAAAAAAAAGGGTCACGAATCATTTGGATTCCTGTAAATTTGCACCCACTTCACAGACCACCATTTCAGACGTTTGGAAGTAGACGTGTCGTGTTAGATGTAGCCTATCTGAAAGCATTTACGTCTCTCCCAAGAGAAACGGCATCAAAATGACGATTTAACGGGCGTTTTGGAGACCCCAAACTTCACGCTAGAAGAAATTTAACATCTTAAGTAGCTGCAAAATGATGGAGGGTTTGGTTTGCGGTGCTTTTCAAGCCACAGGCAAGAAGCTTCCTACAGCACAGTCCCTCTTCTTCCACCTAAGGCCCCCCCAGCCTCGCACGTCTAAGCAAGGCACAACCTAGAAGCCCTAGGGTAACTCGGTTTGCTTGGCAGTAACCGGGGAGGCCAAGTGCTCTGGGAACTGCTTCCAAACACGAGATAAAAGCCAGAAGCTGCCTGCAAGAAATTGTTAAAAGAACAATAAAAAGACGCTGCCTGCGTTGCCTGGATCGCTCCACCCAAGCCTGCCACCGAGCAAGGACTGCAGGAGAAGTGCCACACAGCTCTGGCGCTTGCTTTCCAGCCACTGCTTCCAACCCAGCCCGCGCAAGGGGCCAACAGCTTGAGGTTAGAGCTGCTGGGGTGAAGGGAGGAGGAGAAGGCTTCAAGTGAAAGCTTATTCCAGCCAAATTTATGAATGACGGGCAGTTACTCCCGCCCTCACCTACCAACATCTTTGACTTGATGGCTGTATGCTGATGAATGGGTGCACGAGCTTCAGCAGTGAGGTTCTGGGGTGTAGCTCGGGACAGAAGCAGCACACCCAGCCCGTAACCCCCCCGCGGGAGCAAACTGGCAGGCACTGAACACGCCACAAGGTCCCAAACCCACGCTGAGGCTGCGCAGCTCAAGACTTCTGATACCTCTGTATGAGAGGACGCAACCATCACCAGAACAGAGATGAGAGGTGCAAGAGAGCTGTTCTGTGAAAGGCCTGCCTCGCCATCAGCCAGTCCTTCAGAGCAAACAGGCAGTCTTAGAGCAGCTTCAGAGCAGCTCTGTTTAGAGCAGCATCAGAGCAGCCAGCTGTTGAGATGGTGAGACAGCAGGATTCACACCCACTGCTGCTTTCCAGAACCAGCTGGATCTATCATCCTGCTTCCTAGGACAGAGCTCCCCGCTCAGGTACATGCATCCCGTGGCTCCCATGAAGGGACCTAGGACACAGAAGACCAAAACCTCCCGCTGCTTTCTACAGAAAGCCAAATTCCCCATTAAGCAAGGGCGTGCTGCTAGAGCCTCGAGGTTAGCTCGAAGGCGTTCTCAGCCCTGGGGGGCCAAGGTCAGCCCCTGGGTGCTTACCTGAAGGTGGTGCTGGTGAACAGAATCTGTTTGTGGACCCGACAGCTGAGATCCCGTCTCCTGCAGCCTGGGGAGGGGTGAGAGCCCTGGTGGCAGTCAGAGGGGAGCCCACGGATCGCAGGTCTGCCGTCAGCGGCGGTCCTATCTGCGTCTGCACATTCTTTCTTTGCAAAGTGCTGGTGGTGTCCAGGCTGGCACAGGAGCTCGATATGGAAGTAGGCATACTCGTGACCGGCACAGAACCCCTTTGTGCACAAGAAACGGGTCCTGCGACGTTCTCCGTTTTGACGACGGTTCCGATCGTGTGATTCAGAAGTCCACACGTCGCTGGGGGCGTGAGGGGCCTAGGCCACGTTTGCCGGTGAGACAAAACAGGTATTGTGTTAGCAGATCCGATCAGCCTCTGGGAGTCAGTCAACTGTGCCGCAGGTTCGGACGAAACGCCATAGAAATGAGGCCCGTTGACTTTCACGTCAGAGGCTGTCGGCCCGTTAGAAGTCCCGCAAGAAGACACCTTCTTGGATTTGTCTATACAAGAGCTGCAGTTGACATCTTCCTGTGACAAAGTCTGCTGGGATTGCGAGGAGCTCAAGGAATTCTGAGTGGTAATCCCTGAGGTGCAGGATGACATGGAATAGAGGGAAGGTGTGGGTGCCTTGTCAGCTGCCTGGTAAGGGTTGGCGAGTGCGCCGTCTGCCACGATAACAGGCTTAATATCAGCCTTCTCTGTTTGTTCAGAGTCCCAAAGCGAAGTCATCTGCTTAGCAGATAAATGTTTCAATATGCTGCACTGGAGCGCAACAACACTACAGAGCCACTGGGAGGAAGAAAAAAAAAAAAAGCACGTTAGCTCCACAGGTAGACGGTGCTCCAAGCCTCAGCCACCCCATCGTCCACCCAGCCCGCAGAAATCCAGCTGCCTGACTGCTGCAGACCGCTCAGCATCTGTTCTGGTGCTCATCTAGCACCAGGAGAAGACTTAGTTCAGACATCCAAAATTAAGTGCTGTTTATCTCTGTGCTGGGGACAGCACACTGAGGAGCTGAGATTACAGGAGAGGGAAGGCAGCAGACAACTGCTCCCTCCCAGACATTCCCCTCTCTTCGCATTTAAATCGTTGCAAACTTTTCAGCTAGTTACGTACGTATTTTCCACTGACATGGGCTTCTCTCCAAACAAAACCCTCTAGCTTACCGTTTCACGCTGGAAAGAAATGCTGATTTACCTCAAGTAATTGGGAGCCCCCTGCTTAGGCAGGGGTGGAGAGCACCTTTTCTTTTACACCAGGTAGAAGACGACCAAAAACCTTAAAGTTTTAAGCTTTGTGACAAATACCCACACCCAAGCTAACAGGAATCAGACCACAGCACTGATTGCAGAGCAACGTGCCTTCGCGTTGCTGAATCCAGCAAGAAATTTCATGCAGGACTTGAACACTCGCTTGACCTTGATTTGAAAATCTAAGGCTATTGGTAATAAAAAGCAGCCCAGAAACGTGGCGTTAACATACAAAAGTGTCAGAGAGCAGCCTTACATAATTGAAGTGGAAAGCATTTCCCCTCGGCCAGGAAATAAAACTGACATCTAGACAGAAAGCCCTCAACTCCACTGTTCAGACCAGAAGACTATCTCACCACTTTCCTGAAGTGTCAGACGAGGAGCTTTACATTTCAGCTGCAAAGCCAAAATGAAGTTTTAATGGGCAAAAGTGTCAGAACCAAGACGAGCTATCACCTTCAGACGTACGATTTTGAGACCGGTTTCCTAGACAACTGCTCTGATCACAACTGAAATGGAAGAGGACCGTTGTACCGAAGCGACTCCAGACAGAGTCCAAGCATTTTGACTTCATTTACCTCCTGTTGTTCCGTCTGGCTGGCTAAGTGCTCAGTGTTCAAAAGGTGCTTCTGCAAGGGTTCCTCGGGGATCCCGTTACAGATCAGCTCGCCGTCTCTAATTGCTGCAGGCGCAAGTAACGGGGGCGGAAGCCGGTATTGGGACTTTATAGCATCAGGAACCTACATTGTAGGGAAAGAAGATGACACATGAGAACAATTACTCAAGAATGACTAGTTAAATGAAGTGCCTAACCAGCACTGCGCTTCGTGTTTGCAGCTTTCTGACCCAAAGGAACCCTGCAGACAATACATTAGAAGTTTCAAGTGCCGAGTACTTTAATTTAATGCAACTATGCTGAAATTAATAGGTTTCATTCCCTTAGGTCAGGCATGACTTCAGCACAACGTGGTGGCTCCAGCATAAAAAAGTCACGCAAAGAAAAGGCGAGGTAAGAAGGGAAATGTTTAAAATACCTATATGGCGTTTTTCAGGCATTCTGTCAGAAAATGTTTTGTGGTTTAACAGGGAACAGGCGGCAGCCCAGATTCTGACTCTTAGTGCCACCTTCAATAGGTTTGTGTTGTACTTCTCATGCTTTTTTTTAGATTTACAGGCTCGCTTCTAAGAGCTGAGCGTTATGGTTGCTGGAAAAAGAGCTTAATTCCTATGCGTAGTGAAATGCAAACTGCTCTGACTGCCGACTTCCAGACCTCTCACCACACGTTTATTCAGACCCCACCTTCTTCCTCCTGCCCCAACAAGGCGATCCCTATGGGGCATGCTGGCTTCCCTTCCAAACTAAAGCACGCGCGTGGTGAGTTCTGCCAGTACCTACTTGTTGACACTCACCTTCAAACCCTTTCTCTTCACTGACTGAAGAACTCTGCGATTCGGAGGATGTTTCTTATGGATTCGGTTTAAGAAATCCACTTTGACAACATGCTGAGATATGGTATCCTGGAACCGGTCAAATACTCGGCACCGATTACTCAGGGTCAAGTTCTTCTGGTTCAGCTGGGTGATCAGATAATGCCACAGAAGTTAGGGATCTGCAGGTCACTAAGGCACCCTAAGACTCTCATAACGCCTCGTAGCACTGGCAGTACAGCATCAGCTCAGCTTTAGACTATTCGCTTCCTGCGGCACTAACCCTTTCTGTTAAAGGGCGCATTGCTGGAGGTGAATACAAAAGCACTTAGAGGCCTCCGAAGTAGCATCAATGCTCTCAGAAGCAGTTTCTCTGGGCACAAGCCCTTTGTTCCAGCCCCCTGTTTCCTGAGTATTTAGTCTCAAGTACAATGCTCTTCCACAAATGAAAGCTCCCGCTTGGAATGAACGCTTTTTGGGTTAAGCATGCAAAGAATTACTTCCCCTATTTGTAGCACTGTGCTGCTTTGTATCACAGTTCTGGAAGCTCATCTAGATCTTAAGGAGTCCAGTCTGAAAACTAGACAAGCTGCCAGTGAGTCACAATTCTGAGCTGTCAGCTTCAGTTACAGGAAGGAGTTCCCCCATCTTTACATTTTATTGCAGCGAGCAGCATCATATTCCTTTGGAGAACGTGTTGCTTGCAGCAGGAGCTTTACAAGCGTTACAGGGAGCAATAAGAGCTCAGAAGCTGTTTTACATTTGTTGTACTTTGTCCTTTAATGGACCTGCCAGGTTCCACTCCAGCATCCGGTTACCATACTGCAATCATAGTCCTGCTTACCACCACGTGCTCTATGTGATTTGGGCACATCCATCTACCCAGAGGCATGGCAGTAAGAGGTGGCTCCAGACAATCCATGTGGAACAGGAGTGGGCAATAATCACACTGAATGAGAGGCGCCACTCTGCAACTCCTGCAAAGAGAGAGCCATATCTTATTTCCCACGCAGAAAGCAGAGCATTAACTGAACGTGCAGGCAAGCTCGGCTGACCACTTCAGCTTATCTTTCCCCACCAACTCCCCTGCGCCGTGTTACTTGCATCTAAAATTAGGCTTCAGATTTGTAACTCGATCTGTAAGGACCTTCTGCAAGACCCACTCAAGGCAAAAGGACTTGCCCATACACGAGGGTTTCTTGGTTCAAAAGAAGTCCTCTGGCAGGAAGAGATCCCGTTGCTGGAAAGCTGCAAGAACCTGTCCGAGTCACGTAAGCAAGTTGTCAAGTTGACCTTGTGCGTTAGTTCTGAATGGCTTCATTTAGGGCGAAATGCAGAGATCCAAAGGAGATCTCAGATTATCACAATTTTCCTCAGACAAATCTTGACTGAAGCCGGGACATTTACTTCAATAAGCCTGAGATGTTCTCAGAACAAACCTCAAATGCCGGAAAGCTACCACCCCCACTGCTCTGGGTTCCAAGAAGTCTCTCTAGAGAAGAGCCTTCTCTCTAAGAAGTCACTCTATGACAAAGCCATCAGCCGTTCCCCACAAAAGCCCGAGTCTCCAGCTAAATTCCAGAAACTCACCCCGACTGGGTTCCTGAAATAAAGTTTTTTTGGTTCTGCTGGCATTTTGAGTCAGGATTTATCGGCACATTTATTTCTGCAGTTATAAAAGAGCATAGCAGTATTTTATACTAGTTTTAAGATTTACTATTTCAGCACAATGCTCCTGTTTGCCTTGGGCTTGTATCCCTCTGTAGATTTCTATTTCCTAAAGGTCACCTCCTCACATATCTCCTTCACGAACCATAAACAAACATCTCAGTTGTCTAAACAACCATCACTAGAAATCCTCCTTGCAGAAAAACACTGAAGGCAAGATGGCTCGCTCTTTTCAGGCTTCACTTTAAGACCTTTACAGCCATGCAGGACTGCAGTAGCCACACCTCTACCTGTCACTAAGCGTTTGTCATTTAGCAAGGACAATTATTCCTCCATTTGTTTAGAGGATTGTAAGCAAGTACTACTGACAGGGAATGGAAAAGGTAACAGTTTGCTTTTTTCATCAAGAACTTTGATCCTGAAGGGTGCAGCTACACCAACGGGCTTCCCTGGAAGAGTGAGCTTCCCTGGAAGAGTGAAGTACCTGTTGCATGTGAAGCAGACTTTGACCGGCAAGGGAACCAAACCATTGTGGTCTAACTCGTGTTGTGCTTTCTTGACATTCTTTCCTGTGGTTTCTTCCTTTCTCCTCCTCTTGCTAGTACCTGAAAGTAAATTTTAAAAGGCTTTGGGTTACCCACATAGCAGAGATTCGCTTCCTGGCAGATACATATAATATAAGCTTCTCAGGCAGAGGCAAACAGAAAAGGCAGGAAAGAACTGCTTAAGGAGCCCTTATCAACCACTAAATCTAGAGTCAAGTGACAGAAATGGGCGTTAAAGGTAGACACACTTTAAGCTTAACTTACATGATGTCACTGAAACAATTACATTGTGATTTGACTAAGCTATCGTACCAAGAGTCAAAATCAAATATTTGTACAACTGGAAAATTGATGATCTAGATCAGGCTGAATACAGAAAACATGTTTCAAGGAGGTGGAGCTCCCAGCAGTGTCCCCACCGGGGAAGCCAAGAGGTCACCTGCTGTTGTATGAGGACCAGTGGCACTTCTACACTCTGTTTTCATCAGAGAGCATCACCAAAACCACAACTAGCAAGGAGCAGAGATGGGAGAAAAAGCAAATTAGCAGCAGGATGCAACTGCAGACCCCTTTACCAACGCTCACCTGGAAGTGCTGTGGTGCAGGTCAGTTCATTCGGCAACTGGAACTGCGTTGGGTTCCTTTCCATGGCAGCAGCAATAAGAAGCTCAAAGGGTCGCTTCAGCTGGGGCTGCCCACAGTCCATTTCTGCAATGGCAGAGTCATCATCCACGTCAATTATGTCCTCATCGACATCATTCTGTTCCGAGTTGGGGGTCTCGGTGCTGGCATTGGATGTGGGAGTGCCAGGCCGGCTCGCTCTCCTTTCCAAGATCCTGGCATGCGCATTAGCCCTGATGCTGCTGCTAGACCTGTCCAAGAGGTCTGCGTCACTGGTTGGGGAGGTGGTCCTTTTCCCAGATTTGTCCACCAATCCATTTACCTGCCCCAGCTCTTTCTTCTGCTCTCGCTTCTGCACGACATGAATAGGCAGGCTTATCATGGAGGCCACAAACAAAGCACATCAACCTTGACAAATAAGCAATCGAAGACAAACAGCATCTGAAAAGGCTTCAGCCACTTACTACGACTTCCCCCGTGAAGTCACCACAAAGCCTTGACCTAGCAAAAACAATTTGCTTGCAGCTAACGCCCAGATGACAAACCAGCTGAAGAGAACCAAGCATAGGGAGGAAAATTAGCATGTCTCTCCTTTCAGGACAGCCGTATTCGAGTCCACTTCAGGACAATGTTTCACAGCCTCTAGCCCTAAACACTTGTCAGATCAGACAACTCTGTTTACTTTGCTAGCCAACTCTGAGAAACTCCATAGTAGACCATTCATTGTCGACGCAGTCTATTAACCCTGGCAGTGCATCCGAACCCGTTACAGAACAAGGAGGTCAGCTTGAGAACACAAGCACAACGTAAAACCAACACACTATCTCTTGACACCAGGACTCTTGAACAAGGTGGGCAGAGAGGACTGCAGCAGAGGAAATCAAAACATTGCAGTCACTGAGAGATCCATTTTGCAAGAGAAGGGGGCAGCTGCATGGCCTGGTACGGGCACCTGAACTGCTCCAGTGCCAGCATCACCCATCTACAAGATCACTATGAAATGGTCTGTAAAAGGAGAGAAGTGCTATCACAATTTTTAATACAGAAAATTCTTTTCATTGGTGTTGTGGTGTTTGTTTGTTTTTAAATTTGGTGACCTTCCTCTTTGCTGTTAGCAGATGACTGAACAGTACCCTGGAAACAGAACAAGGAAATAGCTTCGGGAACAAAAGACTGAGTACAGAGTTTTTTTCAAATCTGTTTTGGGTGTCACTTCAGGGGAACAGTTGCTAGTTGGTTAGTACAGTTTCTAAACCCTCTGTTACGCAGTCTTGCGTACTCACAGTAATAAGATATTTACATTGTGCAAGACAGCTTCCTGGAGAAAGAGTATCAAGGAAAAAAAGACAAGCCACAATCTTGCCCAGTCATCTCCTCCCCATCCTGTTCAACAGCCCAGGAAATCACAACTCACTGTGATTTCACCCTCTGCTGATGTGAAACTGCTGTGAAGTCACACTTCTGAAAAACACACATTAACCAGAATCACAGCCCTGATGCCAAAGCTACATTATCAGGCCACCTGTTTGACCTGAACACAGCTCACCTCTTCCAGCATGAGAACCCTTCCCTCTGTGCCTCAGTTCTCCCTCCCTTCCAGAATGGGAGAAAAGGAAAGCAGGTTAAAAGGCACAGCTTGACACAAACAGAGCAGGCACTTCGGTTTTGTGGTTCTTAGTAGCTACGTTAAAAATACCCGGACAGCCTCATCAAGACACCTTGGCTTTCTTGCAGCCTGTTCCTAACAAAGCCCCCTTTACGACTCTAAGCACAAAGAGCAACTCTGGTGGTGTGTATGTTCACATTAAGGGGAAAGGAATTTTTAAAATAAAGGGTTCACATTTCAGATGGACAGTCGGAAGGGCAGGGAGCACGGTTGTTACAAGAGACTTTACCTTTCGGCGCACAGTGCAGCGGTGACACATCCACTCCCCTGGAGGCAGCATTTCCTCACTGAGTGGAGGGTTGCTAGAAGAGAAATGAAAAGCAAAGCTTTACTGTTATTTCTGGAACATCTCATTTACACGTAGCTCGAGTCAGGGCAGCTCTGTCACCAGTGACGTTAGTCTTCCATGACACCCATCTCCACGATGCAGCACGCTCCATGTTTTTAGAGGACAGTCTTAGAATTGAACAGCAAAGATATACGGACAATTCATTTGCGTGCCATACATATACCTCCCACAACATTAAATCCACCTTAAATAACTTGATTACTTGATGTAACACTACACAGATCCCTGCGCAGCAAGCACAGTCATATAGCGAGGCATTTCTAGCCCTTGAATTTGCAGTGTGAGTGCAACTGAACAAGCTGCCGTGAAGCCTACCCACTGCTTCTCATGTACTCCATCCCTGGGCAAACTAACTTCATGGTGGAACCCACCTTCTATCTTAAGACAACCCAAATACTCTTACAAGTGTCACCATATACAGCTTGCCTTGGCTACGAAGCACAAGATGCATCCTACTCATATGGATTTGCACTTACTATAAAGGCTGTATCACATCAAAATGACATTCCCATTTTGATTCTAGAAATAAACCAAAGTAAATTAGAAGAAGGAGCAAGGAAGACTATTTTGAGAAATGTTTTTTTCCTCGGTTAAAGGCAGAGCAGCATATGTTAGATGATACACTTCCCTTACAAATCCTACTACTAGCTCGAGTACTTTCCAACACCTCTTTATCATGAAGTTTTGTTATTTCAGCAAACTGCTGACTCTCGCAGGAAAAACATCCACGCTGTCAGATAAACAGCTAGTTACCACGCAGCACGGCTTTAAGATGTGCTTGAAAGAGTCCTGCCCATTGATGCTAGAGATAATTACACAGGAACTCCGCAAAGCAAGTCCTGTGCTGTGTGCTCAGCGGATGCACCAGCACCAGAAGGACACGGAGGCTCCTTTACCCACGCCAGCATCACCTCGGCTATGGCAGGCCCGACAGGGTTACACAAGATGACTGCTCCGTGGCCACACCAGCGAGGAGCTCGCAAGGCCTGCCCAGGAAGCCGTGTGGGCAGCCAGACTGCAGCCTGCTCCAGGAGACTTGTTCCTAGCACATGGAAATCGCACAGGGTCCCAGGCCGGGCTCCCACGCTTGAGCTATAAAAACAAATACGTTTCCTTTGTTTAGGCACAGCCCCGACAAGCCTTGCCCCGTGCGCGCTGTCGGTCTGACAAAGCCACCTCAGGTGCCACAGCCGCTGAGGGCCATGCTCAAACTTGAGCCACTTTGCCTGGGTGACCGAGGGAAGAACCAAACCAGTATCAGCCGCGGCATTTCTGGTGTCAGGCCCCGGGGAATTCAGTAGAGCCAACACATCTGGCAGCCATTTTGAGGAGCAGCGCAGGGTTTTGGAGGCCTCGGTGTTCCAGCAGGCTCCAGAAACGCCGCGCTCTGCCCGTGCACAGAAACATACCTGCAGCTTCTGTTTCTCATTTCCTAGAGGGCTTGGATGAACAAGAGATCAGGCTCTGGACAACAGCACCAAAGCCTCTGCCACCGCCTGCTTTACACGAAGCCTCAGGTGTTTGGCTGAAGCAGCGACTCCCCCCCCGCTGGCCCACGCTAATCTCCTGCTAACAGAAGCGTGGAAAGGGGGCGGAAGGAGCAGAGAGGAACGAATGATCCCCATGTGCTTGCTGCAGTGGGAATCCAGGCTCGGCCCTTGGGCCCCGAAAGAGCTCAGTTTTACCCCTGCTGGCAGCAGGGCTCATAGGCCTGCAGCCACAGTCAGTACACATCGCCCAGCCCACCTCCGCCTCCCCTCCCAGCACCCCGGGGAGGAAAAAAAAACCAAAACCACAGCCTTTGACTTGTTCGAGGTGGATCTGAGCCCTCTGAAGCCGCCGCCGAGCGTGCCTCAACTCCTGGAAACACGTCTGCCCCATTCCAACGCACGCGCGGCCTGCCAGCCGGCCACGCGCTGCCAGGTGCCTCCGGGCATCTGTTTTACCTGCTACCTTCGTCTGACGCGTCTCACAATGAAACAATTAATACCACAAGGAATCCTGAGAGGTGCCTAGAAGAGTCAGGACGGGTTTCTTGTTAAATGCGTGCATTATCCTCGCTTTTTTTTTTTTAATGTTTGAACTATCTGCTCGACAGCCACGGGACCCTGTGTACACAGTGCCCTTAGGTGACAGCTCACCCAGAAGGATTTACAGGAATGCTTCTTCCCAAAAGGCCTGGGAAGGAGGGGAAAAGACGAACCTCAGAGCAGCAGCGAGGTTTTGGCTCTCAGACTAGCCTCCTGAGGTGTTTTTTTTTTTGCTCGCTGTCAAGGCCTAACTGCTCCAGCAAGTGTATTAAAAGACTGATTCTGCTTCTCCTGGTTAATGAACTGTTCATCAAGGCAGCTCGCTGCACTAACAAAGACTGATGAATGCTGTTCCTGGACTGCTGGCCTCTCCGCACGGAAAGAGCATTTCCTGGGTCTTCACATAAAGCCAAGGAAGTGCTAAAGAATGCTGTTTTAATTGACTAGTTATGACCGCATTCTTCAACCTTTTACTGTAAGCATAAGAGAAACTCATTTTTAAATCCGACCAAGACGCTTGATCTTCATAACCAAGGTAAGAATTAGCACTTTGGCAGGAACACCACGGCCGCTCTCTCCCTATCTTTCATACATTCATTAGCATGCAGGTCTCCAGCCGCCAGTGTTTGCTGCCAACATGACCTGTAGCTGCACAGCACCAACTTTATCCTCGCTTCCAGCACATCTCCTTTGAACCACACACCACTCCGTTGTGCTGCTCTGCAAAATTCTGGCAAACCCTCGCTTCAGAAAGGTCCTCTCCTTTTGTCATCACAGGCAGGAGCGACGACCGGGGCTATTTTACCTGCAGGGTTTAGTCTGACCTGAATCAAATCTGCTCAGAGGACAAACACATTTCTGAATTTAAGACAAAAGACAGATCCAAAAAACAGAGCCTGACTTTCAGAGTTAATATCCACACAAACACCTGGAAGAACAACTCATACATAGCCTCTAAAAATTACAGGAGATGTTCATCACTGCCTATTCAAAAGCCACTACACCGATCGCTTTACATAATACTAGTCCGATAGCTTTTTTTTTTATTGAAAAAGCCAAGTAGCATCTCTTGAAATTCACACCAGATTTATGTCTGCAAGACTTGCTTTTGCAAACTTTTGGACTAGCTCCCGTGGTCTCAGTATTATGCAGAGCCTCAGTTAAATAAAATTTAAATAGCTATGATGAAATCAAAAATCTTCAAGAATCATCTGTGTGTTAGGAGTTTTTAATCAAGCAAACAATAGCACGACGCCACTCAGCTTTTCAATTTCACACTCTGGAGCTCTCATACATCAGATGCCCGATGTTCATCTAAATCCCAGAATTACTCTTCACTTTGCTGACCTCAATAAATAAGTAAACACGCTCAAAGAATGGCACCTTTCTCGATGCAAGCCGGGCCACAGCTCTCAGAGGGAGCATTACAGGCAGACGGGCGCTTATTTACACACGGCGTGCCTGGTGGCCATCTTGCGTCAGAGGCACGTTGACGCCGCGGAGCGCTCGCCCCGGACCCACCGGGCTGCAGGCTGCTGCTCTCAGGTTGGGGTAACGGTGGCAGGAAAACAAGCCGGCATCCTGAGGAGCTTTCTGCAACAACTTGCCTTTCATTTCAGTTGTTTCAGCAATTGGGCTTAATATTTTTGCTGTGCAGTGGAAAATAGTAGCCCTGTGAAAAAAATCTAGGTAAGATTTCTAAGTTTTCTGTCCTCAGAAAACTTCCAATTACCTTAGCAAGGCTCAACGACAGGCTCGTGATGAAGGATGCCGGTTACGGCTGCCAGAGGAAGAAGCGTTCGGCTCTTCTCTCGGGCTCCTATTTATCCTCATGATGGATAGAGGTACAGCTGTTCTACCGGCTTCATAAAGAACAAGGCTCCCTGGCTTCCTACGGCAGGGCCTCAATGGCAGCCCGAGCTAAAACAAACCAGGAAACCAACCACGCTGCCTGCGCATTACAAGCGCCCCATTGAGAAACGGAGAAGGTTGCATCACTGACACATTCAGTCCTCTGAAGCAGTTTTACTGAGCCCAAGTTCCACACTTCTGCTCACAGCTGCTCCCAAACCCTGCAGGAGGACACCTGGGACGCAGCGCTTGCAGCCTCTGCCGAATCTATAAAACCCCACAAAACGAGGCAGCAGCTGCAGCCTGGCGTAGATTCTTCCCTGCTGCAGCTCCTTTACCTTCCTACTGCAAGTCTTGGAGCAAAGAAGAGTTTACTATTTTCTGTGAAGAAAGAAGTGAGGCTTAATTACCTTAAGATAATTATTGGGAATACTGTCAGCTCTCCCTTCCATTCCGGCAGAATCAGTGGAGGTCTATAAGTTCTTCAAACTCCATCTGCTCATCAAGATGAATAAAGTCCTGACACTCAGGAGTACAAGAACAATCCTCCCGATGAACACACGGATTTCTCAAGCACCAAAGCAGAGGCCACCCGACTTCAGACAAGCACAGCACGATTTCTGTTCCTCGCAGACCTCTAAGCATGACCCAATCATGTTAAAATCAACGGAGTTTTAGGAGCTTTCTGATCTCGAATAGGCTCACACATTGCATACGTTATACCTACTTAAGGCCAGCAATTCATATTAAATGCAGAGCATCAGCTGTTGTACTTCTGTATCGGTGGTACAGATTCCCTTCCCCTGAGGGAAGGAGGAGAAAAAAGCTTAATAGCAGCCAGCCTACGTTTGTTTACATTGAGGTGGAAGCATTGAGCTTGTATGTAAAAAGCAAGGAGAGGTGTGTACATCCAGCAAGGACACCTGGGCATCACTGGGCAGGTCAGTACATGATTATTTCGGCTGCCACTAAGCAAGGAAGGGAAGTGAAGTGACCATTTCACACGTCACAAATTATACTGTTACAGGGCCACACAGAGAAAAACGATGCATGCAAGGAAAGATGAAGGTGCCCTAACGATCTGTCCACATGCCAGGACAAAAACTGAGCAAGACTTGAACCCTAAGAGTTTAGGACATAAGAACTGCCAGGGATGCTATGTCCCAAAGTGTCATTCACTGCGTGCTTCTTGCATCCTTCCTCACACCACTCTTGCCAGCCTGGTGCTGGCAAGAGAACACCAAGTAGACCTTGTGGAAGCCTGCGTTATCTGCCTTACTTCATCTCCCCTCCTCTTCATCACCAGTGCTCCGGCCCCTCCACGTGCACGTGGGCACCCCTTAGGCTCTCAGAAAATCGGTAAAGTTCTCTCCAACACAACATCTTGGGCCCGACAATCGGGAGCATCCAACAGAGCGGTTAGGCTGCACGTAAAAATGTGACCGCCCAATGCCACGGGTTACTTCTATTCATAGAAAGAACCTGGCCTAGAGACCATTCCCCAGACAACCCATTAGTTATTATCCTCATTAACAGCTGAAAAAAAAACCCACAACTTCTTCCTTTAATTTAAGGGGTTGGATTTCCATATATATAAAAATAAGCACGTATCTGTACAAGTATATGAATAAAAAATACGTATATCACACATGCCCTCTAAGTACTTTTTTGTTTTTAAATTAGTTTGGTTGGTTTCGAACTCTGATATTTGGGACATACCTGCTAGCGAGCTGTCTGGCCTTGTATTTATAACCAGACATCAGAGAAGTCAAGAGGAAGACTTGTTGACTTTGGAAAATTTGGGTCATACCCTGAAATTCAGACATTTTGCACATCCCATTTCTTTCCTGCGCAGCGCTCCTTACGCCTGTACCGCAGACAATAGCAACAATAGCCTGAATTCAATGGCCAGATTCATTATTAAGTGTTGGGATCTTTATAGCACCGTCTTCTTAACAGATTAGAAGTCATCTCCTCAAAGCTGGATGACACACAGGGCAGCAACAGGGAGAAGAAAGAGGGCCGAGGAACAACACAGCTCTAGCGAGAATCAGTTCACCCCATCGTGTCTCTAAAGAACAATCAACGAAGAGACAGCTCTGGGGGGGAAAAGAAAATCAAAACAGGTTGGAGAGGTTTCTGAAAGGTGAGCACATTCAGCCCTCGCGATACTGAATGCGTTCAAAGGAGACGGGGCTGAAAGGACGGAAGCAATAAGGTGGCAAAGGGAGAGCAAACGAAGGGAAAGCAGAACATCAGAAGAGGCTGAAACGCAGGCCCATAAAAGCAAGGATACGAATTTGCTTTCACACGGCCGAGTGCAGCGTAATTCTGACACCTACACGGGGGCTAGGTTTTCCCGAGAACGCTGGGGAGGAGAGGGAAACGAAGAGCAATAAAAATAGTTCCCCCCCAACCCCAACAGAAAGAAAAAGCACAACCCAAACAGCAACCTTGCGCCGGGGTATAAATCCTTCTCTGCCTTTTCCCCATCACCTTCATATCCTGCTCCTGTTGCTATTCTAGACTGAGATCCCCGGGGGGTTCACATGACGCCCTGCCCCAAGTCAGAGGCTGTACAGGCAGGTGTTTCACACCAATCACTGCCGCTTGCCAGAAATTCAGCGTGGGGTTTTCAGCCTGCCAAATTGCATCCTCAGGCCACTGCTTTCCGCGGGGTTCAAAGTCAGTAATCTCCAGCTCCATCTAGTTTACTTCAAGCGACTCGTGCAGAGCGGACGTCAGCAGAAACGGGTCAGAGTTGGGTTCAGGCGCTAGATTTCCCCCAGCTGCCTCAGACGCTTTTTGTACTCGAGATCTGATGCGCCAATGGAAGAACAATTTACAGGGTTTTTCCTTCCTCATTTCTGACTACGGGAAGCATTTACTCCGTACCCCCAACGAAAACGTCACCGCATTACGACCAACGCTTCATTAAAGAGAAGGTGCAGCGCTATCGTTAGCGGCTCACAGGCACCAGACCCCGCAGCACTCCTCTGAGCAGCTGGGCAGACATCTAGCGTAAGAAAAAGCCGGCTCCGACAATCTGACTGCGCCGTAAAATCCCAAGTTTAGCCAGTAACTCGACGTGGCAAGACGCTTTTTGCTTACACTCACTTCTCTCGAGCCCAGCACTTCGTACTCCCAGAACAAAGCCGTATTATGCTCCGAGATACACGAGCGTTTTCAGAACTCCGAGCTTACTTCCTGCCTGGTTAAAAAAAAAACAAAAACCAACAGGTAGCCGAGCCATTCTCACATGTGATTTATATTGCAGCAGGCAGCATTCCCTCAACGTTCAGGCTTTGCAACGCTTGCTTTCAGGAAGACACACACCTCCTTCCTGCTCCGCGAGGAGCCGCTTGCTTTCTCCGCAGCAGATTCCTGCTGCTTGCTGCTCACAGGGGCTGCAGAGCACAGGACAAGCTCAGGAACCCACACGAACCCCTGAGTCAGTCCAGAAACAAGCACAGTTGAACACCCCCTTGCAATCCACACCAACGTTCTTCACGCCACCGCAACAGCAGGTACGAACCAAGTCATAAAGGTCACTTTCAGGGGGCCAAATGCACGTTTGGCCCTTTCCCTTCCTAAAAATGTATCGTTTGTGGTTAAAAAGCCGTAGCTGACAACAGCACGGGAGCACTCCCCACACAGCAGCCCTACCAGAACAGCAGGAGGTTAGACGCGCTCCCCATTTACCGACCCCACCTAAAGCAACTTTGGGAATCGGAGAGAGGGGAGGATTAGCAGAGCGTTGCACCGCTCGGTGCACGCACACAGCGGTCCGTCTCCCATCCCCGGCTTTAAGATCTGCAGGCAGCTGCATTACCTCAACAGCACCGAGCTCCCGCGCAATAAGCAGGCAGGAGGCAAGCTAAATTAAGGTGAATATATTTACAAGATAGCGCTAAGATCTCCATAACAAACAGTCATTAGCAGATTAGCATTATGAACCTAATCCAATTAAGAATTTCCTTTGCAAATGCCTGGAGGAGATGGAATTCCTCCGGGAAGACCTTTCCACGTTTTGAAATGCTCCCGTGAGTCATGCCTGCAGGTCCCACGTACCAGGAAAGACCAGCTCCGGAGCAGCTAACGAAGCCGCCCGCGCCGCTTCATCCAGGAGAACTTCGTTCAGGCTCAAAAATCAGCTCCACGACAGCACGGAACGCGTCCCCAGCTCCAGCCAAGGTAAAGGTGCCGCCTTCCCAAGGCGAGGGACGAAACTTTCCTTATTAGCAGCCTCCCGCCATGCCCTTTCACGGGTGCTTGACACAGTGCCGGTCTATACACGAGACGCCTGCAGACAAAGCCTAAGTTCAGTGGTTAAACATCCCCCTTGTTGCTTTCGACAGGATCCCGAGGGCTTGCAAGTCTCGCCGCTTCACGCGGATGGTGGCGATTCACGGCTTGATCCCAACGCCGGGCTCGGGCCAACTCTTGCCCACGCTGCAGAATCTGCTCACGCTCGGCTGAACGCGAGCACGCACACGGCGCTGAGAGCTGGGATTTGCCCGTCCCCACATGAGATCAGCTCACCACGTTCTCCTTATCGGTGGTTTTCTGGTGCCCTCGGCTTAAGGTCGCAAATTCAGGTTGACCTTATCTGCTTTTGCAGCGAGAGATTTAGGACGAAAATAAGGGGAGAGAAAAGATTTCATCGGTACGAGTGCTTCGGAGAACTGCCAGGACCGATCATGTTACCACATCTGCAGGCACATGCGCAGTGACCCCGCGCTGGGAAACCAGGCCAGTGCAACTGCTTCCTTCTGGTTTGGGAGCTAGCCCACGCTGGCCCCGACAGCACCGAAATACCAGAACCGGAGATGCACGGAAAGAAAAGCTGCCTGCCTCTTTTTGCCTCTCTCTTTCCTAAAGGTATCCCGTTCTAACTAACTCCATCCGTTGCGACTGGGAAGAGTTAAATTAATGCTTTGATCAGAACTGCCCGGTCTTCAAAACGTACCCGTACAGATGTTGGAGCAGGCTTTTGCCAGGCATTTAATGTAAAAACCAAACCAAAGCAGAAAACCTCAGACTAAAAACCTTTGCCTAGCAGCTTTCTGGAACCGTCAGAAGCGCCAACACATATGAATCACGCCGATATTTCATTCAGAGTATGGAAGCCGTGCTCCTCCTCAGGTCAGTTGGGGCTGAGATAAAACCTCCGGGCAGCTTCCCGGACACCCTGCGGCTCCTGGCAGGGGCGGATGCTTTGGGTCCTTTCAGAGTTTCACCTGAAGGCCGGAGGTGGCCAAAGAGGCACCTTCGGGGCAGGATCAGCAGAGACAATAGCCGGGCTGATGTTCCCCTCCCCTCACCCCCTCCTAAGAATGGGGATTTATGCAAAATCGAAGCTAGACCGAATGCCGAGATAAGGCAGGGCATTTTAGACCTGAATGAGGTTCGGAAAGAGTTACTAATGTCCTACCCGTTAAACCCAACTTTTTTTTTTTTTTTCCATTCCACGCGCAAAGAATGTAACCGATGTGACTCAGAATCTACGCAGAGCTCAGCTCCCGGCTACTTCTCTTCGCAGCTCTGTTACTCCAGTTCTTCGACAACAGCGCCGGGGAGAAGGCTGCCAAATCGGAGAGGAAACGGAGCCAAACGCTCCAAATATAAACACGGCGCGAGGCAAGTGCCGCAGAGAAGTCTGATGGAACTCGCGGGCCCCGCTGGGGATGTGCCGTGCTTCTCCCAGCACGGCTGCGGGGAGACGGAGCCCACGGGGAAGCCGTTTCGCCGGGCAGCGTCCCGGCACCACGTGCTTACAGTAAGGGGCAGCCGATGGGATTCAGGTGGCTCAGGTCGCTCCGCCACGCTAGCAGCGAAGCTCCCGAAGCCAGCAGCGGGCGATTTTAAGAGCGGCAGCGCCCGGCGAGGGTGAGCGGTTTCGAAGAGGGCTCCTCCAAGCAGAAAGGCAGCGAGACTTGAAAAGAAACACAAAACCGGGCTGCGTTAGCTCTCCCTCCCGCCGTCGCTCCCCTCCCCCAGCTCGCTAACTCCAAACTTTTCCTCTCGCGGGGATCTCTCTAATCCTCCGCTGACGCCGGAACGAATTTGCAGCACCGCTCGCGCGGCGAAGCGGCTTCAGCGCGAACTCTGTTTACCGACAGCTTCAGAAAATACGGGCAGTCCTGGCAATCACGCACCAGGAGGGGGATGAAAATGGGAAGAATAGCAGCAGCGCTGGGAAATGAAATTGTTTTTCAATCGCACGAAGGCAGGGCGCGCACACAGCGTTGCAAGGGGCCTGACTTGGGGCAGAACGTCAGGACTGAACGCTACAGAGAGCACGGGCTCAGGAGCTCGAAGCCCGCTTTCAAGAGGTACCAAGGAGAGGAAAAAGCCTCGCTGGAAGTTTGAAGACAGCCACCTGACTGCGATATTAAACCAAGCACGGCAAAACCAAGTATCTGGAAGGGATTTTTACACTTCCCTGCGTGCCTCCAACCGAGGCAGGTTTGTCTGCGACCTCCTCGCAGCAGCACCCGGAGGAATCTTACACCCAAGGAGCGATTTGGAGCCGGGGCTGGGAGAAGAGCCGAAACCCCAGCAGACGAACCGGGGAGGCGCTTCCACCCACGGAAACTCAGCCGTCTCCACGGTACGTCGACAGAGCTTGGTATTCACCCTCAGAGACGTGCAACGCCGCCAGACGCGGGAAGTTCTCGGCGTTTTGGCCGAGCACGTTCTGGTTTCCGTAGGAGACGACGGGTTTGGGCACTAAGTTGCCTGTTCTTATTTACGCTTATTCTCATTTCCAAGCGGCGCTCAGTGGAACAATGCAAAGCGTGCCAGGACCACGCGTGGCGCCCCCCAAACCCAGCACGGCAGCAGGGGGTGACCCGTGCAGCTCCTTTTTCAAGGCAAGGCAAGCTTGGGCCCCACAAGCTCCTTAGCCAAAGCACCGCCGTGCTCGCTGCAGGCGCGTACAACACGATGCCGAGGAGGCTTTCCTACACGGAAGGGAACGGTTCTGGTTTACGGGCCAGGCCTGCCTCCAGCCCGCCGCGTTAACCCGGGCTGATCGCCCCTCGCCACTCACTTCCCATCACGGGATGGCCTCGGCTACACGGGACCGATCACAGCTCCTTGGCCTGTTGAGAGCTTTTGGCTTTCTGTATCGATGATAAATGCAACCTGGTGCTAAAGCTTACAATAAATATTTAAAGAAGGGTCGAGCTGTTGACACAGTTCAGCTACCACGCTCCAGCGGCACGTTTAAACTGCTGTTCCAATTGCTTCAAACAAGCACTGCGTTACAGCTGTGGCTCCTTAAAGGAAAAAAAAAGGAAAGGAGGCAGAAAGGAAGTTGCAAGTGCAGCCTTTACGCCTAAGTTTATATCCAGAGCGGAAGTTTACTTTAAGATGTAGGAGGTAAAGGGGAAGAAAACAGGGAAATAAAACCCCAGCATCCCTCTGACACAACCTGGCCTGCTCGGAGGCCTCGGCGGAGGAGCAGGAAGGCAGGATGGGGCCCGAGGCCCTCAGGAGAAGCACGCAGCAGGCTTTGGGCTTCTGCCGGTCATCCGAAGGCTCAGCCAGGAGACATCCCAAGGTGAGAAAAGCAGGAACGAACGATCAGAACCCTACCTTCTGATCCCGTCCTGAAGGGCGACCAGTCAGCCAAAGGATTCTCGTGATTACAACGCAAACCAACTCAAGCCGGGTACAGCCAAAGCTCCCCAGCTGTCCGGTTTACGTGGCCGCTTCCCACTGACCAGCTGCAAGGAACTTCCCGGATTAAGCCATGAAATTTAGCCAGATTTAGCCCTGCACGGAGCGGGCTCGTTTACAGCTGAGGTTAGCTAGGATTCAGAACCAACCAAGGAACTTTGCAGCGTTAGTGAGAGGTCTCCCACCTCAAAATCTAACCTCGCAGCCACTTGCTCCAGCCCCGGCCAGAGAAAGCTCAGGATGCTTGAGAATATCTGAAAGCAAACGCCGCGTTTTCACCAAAACGAAGAGGAAGACCCTGAAACTAAAGCCCACCGAGAGGGTCGGATGATAAAAAAAAAAACATCGGTGTCATCCTCGTAAGCGTGGAGGATGTGCGCTACCAGCAGCGGCACTTCCCCGGGGCAGGAGGGGTGATGTCATGGCTGCACGCTACGGCATTGTTGGGTTAGCCCGGCCGTGCGCTGCTAACGGGACACTCCCTGCCCTGCTGCGACCGCACGCTCAGCCTTCCTGGTATCAGCAATCAGTTTAATAAGCGCTCCGAGACCTGCGATTAGCATACAAACACGGCAAAACCACCGAGCAAAACAAATAATAATAGGAAAAAAAAGAAAAAAAAAAGGAGACAGCTGTAACGGGGCAGCAAACAAAGCTCCGAAGCATGAAAGGGAGAAAGGAATGCGGTTAAAAAATCTCCCCTAAGGAAGAATACTCCGAGCTCCAGCTGTTTGACTCGCCCCACTCCCTCCTCCACCCCATTACCCGCTCTGCCTGCGCTCATTTCGCACCAACCGCCAGCCCGTGTCAACTGTTGAGCGAGCGCTACGGGCGGCGGGGCTGCCTCTGCCCCACCTGGGCTCTCCCCGCGCGGGAGAGGAGGAAAACTTCGGGGCTGGGAAAAGTTCAGGTGCTTTTCCTTCGCCCAGCGGCTTTTGTGCCGTGCCGCTGCGAGCCGGGGAAGGGCCGAGGCGAGGACCCAGAGCCCTCCTCCTCCCCGCTGCAGCCTCGCAAACCGCCTCCACGCGCGCACCTCCGAGCGCCACGGCCCTGAGATTTGCATGCAAAAAAAAAAGAAAAGCTCTGCCTTTTTTTTTTTTAAAAAAAAAAAAAACAACAAAGCCGCAGCGGGCAAAGAGAGGAGCCGGCCACCCTGAGAATTCACAGCCCTCGCTCCCAGGCACGAGATAAGCGGCTCTCCGGAGTCAGGAGGAAGGCAAAAAAAAAAAAAAAAAGGAGGGAAAGGAAGAAGCCGGGCCGATTTTAAACTCCGGAGGCCCGGATTTCCACCGGGGGGGAAGGCGTTTGCGCCGTTGAGATACTCGGGGAGGGCGGCGAGGGTTTGGGAGTCGTATATGCAGCCAAAATGGCGCTGAGAATAAAAATATAATTTAAAGGAAGGTCGCCATATTGTAAACAGTGAGGCAGGGAGACACAGAGACAGCAACCTCCATTATTCCCAGCAGCTGCGGCAGCACGGAAGCGCCGGGGAACGTCAGGCCCCGCGCAAGGGGGGTGGGGGGGACGCGGCCGCGGCTTCCCCCTGGGCTGGAGACCCCCAGGAGACCCCCCCCCGGGGGGGGAACCTCCACGGCGAGGGGCAGCCAAAGGCCCTGGGGAGGGGGGAAGGAGGCGGCAGGCCTGCTGCGGGCAGGAGCAGGGAAGCGGCCAGGCCGCGGCCTCGCCTCTCCTCGGGGCCTCTCGGCACAAAAAGAAAGGAGGCTGGAGGCGCCCCGGGGGGTGGCGGGGGGGGGGGGTGTCGCGGTGCGTGCCCCCCAAAACGTCGGGGTGCTGCTGCCTTCGTGCTGCGGGTGTCGCGGAGGGCTTCACGCCTCCTTTATTTTTAATTTCGGCCTCCCGGCCCCGTTTGGCCCTCCTGGATCTAACGGCGGAGCGGGAGCTGCCGGAGGAGGACGGAGGGGAGGAATCGAGCCGGGACACGGGACGAGGGCCGGGAGAGCCCGAGGAAGGCACGAACAACGCCGGGAGCCTTACCAGCACTGGAGGTGGAAGGCGGCGGGGCAGTGGTCGCAGCAGAGCAGGTCCCCTCCTTCCTTGCAGCTATCGCAGCTGTCGTGGTTGGTGGCCCTGCCGCTCCGCCGGGGCTCCTTCTCGGGCCTCCTGCTCTTCTTCTCCCCATCCTCGCTCTTGGGGGGAGCCAGCAGGGCCTGGATTTGCTGCGGGCACGCACACACAACACGCACCCGGCGGGGCTCTCAGGGGCTGCACCGGAGCCCAACCCCAACCCCCCCCCCCACCTCCGACCCCCGGTGCCCTTCTCCCCCCTCCGGGCCTGCCCCCGGGGGGGGGTGGGGGGGGGTGATGGCGGCGGCCGGGCCCGCCCCGCGCCCTGCAGGGGCCTCTCCCGGGGATTGGGCGAGCCGCCGCCTTCCCTCCGCGCTTCCTTCTATGGCCACGGGGCTTTTATTTTTTTTGGGGGGGTCCCCATGTGTGCCCACCCTCCCCCCCCCCCCCCCCGGGGGGGGGACCGGGGGGGGCCCGGGGGGGGCCCCCCCCACCCCCCCCCCCCTCCGGTGCCCCGCGGCCGGGCCTCACCTCCATCAGCCCCCCGGAGGTGTCCAGGTCGTAGACGATCGTCTTGGTCTCCATCTTCTCCCACATTCATCCAGCCCCGGGAGCGGCCCCGGGAGCCCCCCCCCACCACCACCACCACACAACGGCGGGCGGCGGAGAGAGGGGAGGGAGCGGGCGAGAGCCGGGCGGCGGAGGAGGACGAGCGGAGAGGTACCGGAGGGTAACGGGGCTGCACCGGGAGGGCACCGGGGAGCCGCCCCCGCCCCCTTGCTCCTGGCCGAGCGGCTCGGCCCTAACCCACGGGCCGCTGCGCTTTCCCCTCCGCCGCCGCCGTCCTCCTCCTCCTCGCCGTCCAGCCGGGCCCGGGGGCGGCTGCGGGGGGCCCGACGCCCGCTGCCATCACCGTGTTACCGGAGAGGGAGCCGGTAGGAGGCGCGTCCCCCGCGGCGGTGACGTCAGGCGCGCTCTCCGCGCGCCCTCTGCCGGCGCGCCAAAACCAGCTCCCCGCGCCGTGACGTCACCGCGCCGCTCTAACCCCCTCCCCCCCTCCCTCCCCGGAACGTGACGGCGGCCACGGGCCTGCGCGCGCGCCCTCCTCCTCCTCCGCGCCTGCGCCGCGCCTGCGCGGGAAAAGGGGCGGGGCGAGCCGGGGAGGCGGGAGGCGGGGCCAGCGCCGCGCATGCGCAGTTCCCCCTCCCCGCGGGCTCCCCCTCCCCTCCCCTCCGCCGAGAGAGCGGGAGGCGGGGGAGGGGCGGCGGCGGCGGCGCGGGCCGCGCGTGCGCAGTAGCGGGGGGGCGGCGGGGCGCGGGCTGCGCGTGCGCGGGG
>NC_048911.1:6740823-6752655 GCF_011077185.1 Oxyura jamaicensis
GCCCCGGGGGGAGCAGGGGGGGGGGGGGGCTTAACGGGGAGGCGGGGGGGGCACCCAGCAGCGGTGCCCACCGTGCCCTAGCACCCAAGGGTGCTCCAGCAAGCCCTCGACCGCTTTCCCTTACCATCCAGGTTGCGATTGCTGTAAAACTCATCGTAGGAGGCTGGGGGGGGGGGGGGGGGGGAAAAAGGGGGGCCCGCGCCGGGGGGCGCCCGGGGGGGGGGGGGGGCTTCCAGAGGGGGTGCCGGGGCAGGGGGTGGGCGTTTGCTCACCCGCCTTGCAGATGGGAGGAGAGCCGCTCCAGCGCGAGGGGTGCCCGGGCAGGCAGCGCAGGCTGCCCTCGCCCAGCAGCGCCCGGCCGGCGGCGCAGGAGAAGCGCAGCGTGGCCCCCGCCGGGTACAGCCGCCGCTCGGGGCTCTGCCGCCCGCCCGCGGGCACGCCGGGGTTGTGGCACGGCTCGTACGCCTCCGCTGCGGGCAAGGGCACGGCCGCGTCAACGCCCGCTCGTCCCCTGGGTGCCGCCACCGGCCCCGGGGGCGCCCGACTCACGAATGCACTTGGGCAGGCGGTCGCTCCACTTGGGTCCCCCCGCGGCGCGGTCGTGGCAGGTGAGGAGCCCGGCGCCTGCCAGGACGTAGCCCTTGTCGCAGACGAAGCGCACGGTGGCCCCCACCGGGAATTTGGGGCTGGAGACCACCCTGCGGCTGTGCTCGGCGTCCCCGGGGTCCCGGCAGGTGGTGACTGCGGGCGGCAGGGACGGGGAGGTGAGGGGGGCGGCGGGACGGGGCGGCGGGAGGGGACGGGGGGTGCGCGCGTCCCCGCTCACCCCGCTCGCAGGAGGGCAGGTCGCCGCTCCACGTCAGGTCCCAGTGGCACATGAGCAGGTCGGTGCCGGCCAGCTCGAAGCCGGGGTAGCAGTGGAAGGTGACGACGGTGCCGTGCAGCAGCTCGGGCTGCGAGGCCGTCTTCCAGCCGTTGGCGATGTCAGGCAGCTCGGGGCACGTGTCGTTGCGGGGCACCTCTGCGGGGACAGCGGGGTGAGAAGGGGACACGGGGACGCCGGCGCCCGTCCCCCGCCGCGGGGCTCACCGGAGAAGTGGATGACGAAGCCCTGCCGGTAGGCGAAGACGCCGGCACCGGGGTCGGACTGGAACTGGATGGTGACATCGGCGCTGGAGGCGAAGAGCTTGAAGCGGCCGCGGGCGCCCGTGTACTGGCCCAGGATGCGCGCCGTCAGGTCGTCCCCGTCGTAGAAGGTGAGCACGTCCCCGGCGCCCAGCCGCAGCCTGGGGCGTGCAGGGCGTGAGGGCAGGGGACCAACGGGTGTCCCCCCCACCCCATCCCCGTGCCGAGGACCCCCCCCCGCACTCACACGCGGACGTCCAGCATGACGCGCTTGTCCTCCTCCACGTGCAGCCCCCAGATGCAGTCCTGGCCCTTGCCGTACGCCTCCGGCCAGTTGGGCGACAGCACCACGCCGGCCGCGTCCGTCAGCTCCCCGCTGCACACCGCTGCGGGCACACGCCGGGCTCGGCACCGCCGCGGGGGCACTCGCCACAGCACCCACCGCGGGTGCCCGCCACGGCACCCACCACGATGTCCCAGTTCCAGCACCCACGCTGGCCCCCCTCCACGCTCCAGCACCCGCTTTGGCACCCCAAACCTAGCACCCAGCATCGTGGCCCTTACCTCCAGCACATGCCGCGCCATGGTGGCCTGTCCCCATCCCCACCACCCACCGGCTCCAGCGCCCACTGCACCCTCATCTCCATCCCCTCCAGCTCCAGCACCCCCCGCCCCCCCCCCCCCCCAGTTCCCGGTGCCCACCGCGGCACGCCGGCTCCGTCTCGTTCCACTGCGGGTCGCTGGGGTCGACGCACTCGATGATGGTGGAGCCTTGCTCCAGCGTGTAGCCAGGGTCACAGCTGAACTCCACCGTGGTGCCCACGGGGTACCGGGGGTCGCTGGCCGTGAAGTTCCCGTACTTGACGAAGGGCTCGTAGCAGTGCCCCTGCTCGAAGGCTGCGGGCACACGTGCAGAGAGATCTGTGGGGTCCTGGGGGGGGGGGGCGTGGGGATGCCCAGGTGCCTCCCCCCCGTGACCTGACCCCGTACCCTCGTAGCGCAGCGCCATGCCTGCGGCGGCCCCGCTGCTGTCGGTGGTGAGCTCCACGAAGAAGTGGCGCCCGGTGCTGAGCAGCCCCTCGATGGGCAGGTACTCCACCTCGTAGGAGTCGTACACCGGAGGTGCCTCCACGTTGTTCCCGTTGCGGATGATGAGCCTGCCGAGGCGCGGCAGGGTCAGGGTGCTGCACCGGCCGTGGCCAACAGCACCCATCTCAGATCATGGCCAACAGCACCCATCGTTGGGCATGGCCAACAGCACCCATCTCTGATCACGGCCAACAGCACCCATCTCAGATCACGGCCAAGGACGCCCATCCTTGGATATGGCCACCAGCACCCATCCTTGAACACTGCCATCCCCCCGTCCTTGAGCACGGCCAACATCACCCCTCCTTCAGCACGGCCAACCCCTTCCATCCCCTCGCGTGGCGTGGGGCTGTCCCCAGGTGCCCCCTCTCCCTCACTCCCCCCCCCGGGCGGACCCAAACCTGTCATCATCCTCGGCCAGCGAGACCTTCTCGAAGTGGAGGTGCAGGCGGTGGCCGGCGGGCGCCTCCAGCAGCCAGTGGCAGGTCAGGTTGTTGCTGTAGTTCCCGGGGAAGCCGGGGGAGACGACGCGGCCCACCGTGGCGTTACGGACCGCCCCGCCGCACGCCGCTGCGGGACGGGCAGGGATGGTCAACGGGTGCTTGGGTGGCACCGGCCGCGTCCCCGCGCGGGGCTCACCCGTGCACCGGGGCTCACCCATGCACTGGGGCTCGCGGGCGCTCCAGAAGGGCCGGGTGGCGTTGCGGCAGGTGAGCAGGCGGGCGCCCTGCAGCTGGTAGCCCGCGGCGCAGCGGAACCGGGCATCCCCGCCGGGGTGCAGGCTGCTGACCGAGACGTCGCCGAAGGCGGGCCGTGATGGGAAGGGGCAGCTCAGCAGGTAGGCTGGGGGCGGGCGGAGGTGTCACGGGGCAGGACAGACCCCTCCGGACCTCAGCGTGGGGGTCCCGCACCCATCCCCAGCCCCCTGCGTGTCGGTAATATTGCTGATGGTGCTCAATGAGAGTGTAATTTCTCGTGCTAATTATCCCTCCATTAGCGTACCTCACCGGTCGGTGCCCGCTTAACCCGGCGGCGGCACGGATCGCCGTGCTGCAAATTGGTGCCACACCAACGGGGGCACCCCCCGGGGACAGGCAGCGCCCCGTACCTTGGTACTGGAAGCGGTAGGAGCCGGGGCTGCTGGGCTGGGGGCTCTGGAAGCGCAGGGTGAGCAGGTTGGCGGGGCTGCGGATGACCTGGCCCCGCAGCAGGAAGGACTCGTTGGCCAGCACCGCGGGCTCCAGACCCGCCGCGCTCTCCACCGTCAGCGTCTCGCCCTCGGCCAGGCTGATGTTGTGCACCTGGGGTGGGGGACCGGGTTGGGGGGGGGTGTCACCGCGCTCCCCGGCAGCGGGATCTCCCGCGGTCGATCGCGCGCCGGAGCTCGTCCGCGCGAGGCAGCGCCTTTCAAACACGGTTAGCACCGCCGTACATCTCCCCGCGGCACACGGAGCAGCGAGAGCCCAGCCGCCGGCTGTGCCGGAGCCCTGCGGCACGGCCGGGCCTGCGGCAGCCAGGCGTGTGCTCCAGCACTCCGGAGTAATTTGCTGTTAATGATGTTAATTAAGCAGCGCTGCGCGGTGATGAACGGCGGCACCAGCCAGCGCTGCTCTGCGGGCTGGGGCTGAGCGCGGAGCAGCAACCCCGTGCTGCTGCCTGCTGCTCGCAGGCGGCTTTTGGCGATGCCAGATTGGGTCGGTGCCGTCGTTAATTAAATCCTATATTGCTTCTTCATCAACAGGTGCCAGCCGTGGCAGCCGACAGCCACGGGGCATCGCGCCAGCCCTGAGCACCCACGCCTCTGCTCTGGAGCCCGAGGGTGGGAGATGCCCTGAGCTGTTTCTCCCGGGACAGTGGCACAGGGATGGGGACAAGGACAGGGACGGGGCCGTCTGCAGGGCCACGCGTGGAGAGGGGGACTCGCACCCCGTGCCACCCGCAGCTCACCTTGATCTCCACGCCATAGCCAGGGTAGACGGAGATGGTGTAGGTGCAGTCCAGGCTGCTGTCATACGGGGCACCGGCCGGCTCTGGGGACACCAGCCAGCCCTCGGGGCCCGCCAGCGTCCGGTTGCACGGGGCTGGTGACAAGGAGACCCCCGCGTCAGCCCCGTGTCACCCTGGCCCCCCCCGTCTCCCTCCCGGCGCTCACCTGGCCCCTGCAGCGTGGTGACGGTGGTGGTGGTGATGGTGGAGGTGGTGGTGGTCCCCTCCTCGTCCCCGGAGACCCCAGTGCCCCCCGGGGATGTGCCGGGGGTGGTGGGCACCTGGCTGGGGGCTGCGGGGCCTGATCCTGACCCCACAGTGGGTGACGGCGAGGGGTCTGCGCCCGGCGTGACCCCCCACGGCTCCCCCCACGGCCCCGGGCGCTCGGCCGGCGTGGTCAGGGGGGCGGTGGGGAAGGCGACACGGGGCAAGGCGGGGGCACGAGGAGGGGACCGGGGAGCCGGGGGACCGGGGGCCGGCCGCAGGGCATCAGCAGGCAGTATGGGGCCGGGAAGGGCGGGCGGGAAGGGTGCCTGGGCCAGGTAATCCTTCTTGAGGAAGGCCTCGTGCAGCAGGTCCTCCAGCAGCGGGTGGTGGTTGAGCAGCTTCAGGGTGGGCGCCGTGCTGACGAAGCGCGCCTCGGCCTCCCGCTCGGCCGGCGTGGGCAGCGCCGTGGGGTCCCCCTCGGCCTCCGAGCTCTCCCCGGCCTTCCCCTGCAGCCCATTGAAGCCTGGGGGAGGAGAGAGCGTGGGGTGGTGGGGGCACGTGCTGCACCACGGGCTGGTGCTGCACCACGGACCGGCGATAACACCTTGGATTGATGGTGCACCACGCGTTGATGCTGCACCATGGACACCGTGGGCTGACGATACACCACGGATTGATGCTGCCCCATGGATTGATGCTGCTCCACGGACTGATGCTGCCCCACGGATTGATGCTGCCCCACAGACCCACACCTCACCACGGCGCTGCCCCAAGGACCAGCACTTCGCTGCAGACCGATGCCGCACGCGGGGCTGATGCCACACGCAGGGGCACTACGCTGCCACCCGGAGCTTTGGGCCACGGCCCCAGCACAGCGGTGCTGAGCCGTGCCGTGGGGAGCAGAGCGGTGGCAGGGGGACCGAGGGCTGTCACTAAAGCTGATGGCTTTCCCCGGATGTGTTCCCGGGTAAGCAGGGCCTGAGCCAGGCCCGCAAGCGAGCGCATCGACCGCACGCAGCAGGGCTCCGCCGCACCTCGCCCCAGCATGCTTTTCACCGGGGCAGCCTGGGCAATTAAGGCTTGGCTAATTAACGCACAGCTGTGTCGTGCTGCACGTTAAGGGTTGCCCTCCTCAGCGCTGGGGCTGTGCCCCACCAGCACCCCAAAAGATGCCGAACCGAGCCCCCCTCCCTGCTGCCCCACACAGCCCCGGGGACCTCCCCCCCCGGCGCCACCTCGCAGCCCCCTGCGCATCAACGCCCGGCTCTGCGAACACCCCAATTAACCCAAACGAGAACAGGATTTCATCAACCCTAACGAGCCACCGAGCCACCGGGGGGGGGCTCAGCCCCCAGCCTGGCCATGCTGTGGTGCTGAGGGGTGTGACGGTGACGCTCAGCACCCCGACGTGGCACGGAGCAGGGCGCACGGGCACATCTCGCCGCGCGGCGCCGCGCACCGGCGCTGATGACACGATACTGCCAATTACCGGGTAATTATACTGAGCCGTAGCAGGGCAGGGCCCCGCAAAGATTAATTACTCTGCGACTGCCACTTTTAAGGGACTATTAAGAGACATTAGCTTCGGAGAGCAGCGTGGGGGGAGCTGCTGGGTGCTGCAGCTGTCCCCGCCGTCCTGTCACCCTGTCCCCGCGTGTGTCCCCCCGCCGCTGCCACCCCCCAGTAGTCCCCCCCCCCCGCTGCCCAGGGGGGTGAGCGCCCAACCACAACGCCTCCGCGAGGTTAACCTGCCCCCCGGCACCGCCAGAATTATTTTCTAATAGGATCCATTTATTAGAACATAAAAGTTAATGAGTTTATATTGAAGGGCGCCAAAAATCTCTTTTAGGCTTTTACAGCAGATCGGTGCTCCGGGCCCGGTCCTGCGCCGCTCGCGAGCTGTCCCACGCAGCAAACGGGGGCGCAGGGGCAGGGACGTCCCCCCCCCCGAGCCCCTCACACCCCCCTGCCCACGGCCTCTCGCCTGCTCAGGGTGTTGGGGGCACGGCAGCAGCACAGTCAGACACCACAGTGCTCTGGGTGCCACGGGATGCTCGTGGTGCCACGAGGATGTTTTGGGTACCAGGGGGTGCTTTTGGGTACCAGGGGGTGCTCGGGACTGGGGATGCTCCTGACCCTCAGAGGACACAGGGTGCTGGGGGGCATCGCAGAAAACCAGAGCGAGCCCAGATGCCACCACCATGCCCCTCAAGCACCGCAGGGATTACAACCTCCACCTCCGCAGACGTCTCTAAGCAGCTTATCTCCAGTGACCGTGCCACGGCTGTGCTCCTCCCGGGTCCCTCAGGTGGCTGGGGGCTGGTGACAAAGACCTCTGCTACCCAGCACCCTGGGGCTTGGTGCTCTCCGGGGCTGGGGGCGGGGGGCAGAGACCCTTCCAAAGGGGCCGCTCCATCCCCTTGGGTGTCCTCTTGGCATGCGGGGCACGTGGCCGCGGCCGGGCCGGGGTCCTAATCCGTCACATCGGCTTTGCCGAGCGGGAGTCTATTAACGGCAGCCGCGAGCCGGAGAGATGCTGGAGACTAATCCGTCTGCGGCGGGCGGCCGCCCCCCCCGGCAGAAATCAATCGTGGCTGGTGTCGCAAATAAATAAATAAGCAGGCACGCAGCCGCCCGGGGAGCGCCGATCGATACGGCCGGCGAATAAAGCAATAACACAGCGCCCGGCAAAGCAGCCGGGACGGGGCGAGACGCTCGGCTGCCCCAGGCACCGGCCCTGCGCCGTGCCTCGGTTTCCCCACGCCGGGGGCGGTGGGGGAGCACCCAGCCGGGGAGCAGGATGGGTGCAGGGAGCCAGGTCCCCTGCCCGGAGCAAGAGCAGGGGCCACGGCCGTGCAGGAGCCGAGGTTTATTTTCCAATTTAAACCCAATCTGGCTTTGCCCCCGTGGCCAGGGCTGGCAGCTGTGATGAATGAGCTGTCAGGCAGCCGGCGCCACGCTCAGCACCCCGCGGTCCCCAGCCACCATCCCCCAGTCCCCAGCCACCCTCCTGCGGTCCCCAGCCACCGCGGGCACGTGCGGTGCCACCGGCCTGAGCATCTCGAGCCGCAGGGACGTGCCTGACTCCCCATCTCTGCCACCTGCCTGGGTGTCCCCAGGGACGGGGAGGAGGCGCAGGGACAGGGACGCTCTCCCAGGCGCCCAGGAGCAGGCGGGGAGCGTGGGTGGGCGCAGGCAGGGACGGGCACCCGTGGGTGGGCGCAGGCAGCACCAGGATGCAGGTGGGTGGCACACGAGCACGGATAGGGGTGGGTGGGCGCACGTAGATGGCACATGGGTGCAGGTGGGCACCACCCTGGTGCCTCCATGGCCAAACCAGGGCTGCTGTCCCCTCTCCGGGGAGGTGACGAGCAGGGACAGGACCCGGTCCAGCAGCAGGGGACCCACGAGGGGCTCCCCCCGGGGACACCGTGGGCGAGCGCGGCTTCCAGCCCCGGCAGCTCGCGGCACAGCCCGGCTTTAATATTCATGGTGGCGCTCGCAGGGAAGCGTTTGACCTTGTATGTTTTGCGATTCTCCTTGAATTGAACAGTCATTTACCCGCTGACACATGTCACATGTCGCCGCAGTCGGTTCCCCGGAGCATCACGGCCGAGCCGCCCGCTGACATCCAACCGCGCCACCGCCACGCGCCGGCACCGAGCCCCCTGGCACCCAGCGGCACCGAGCAGGGAGCCTAGAGGCTCTGGGGGGGGGGAGCCCAACCTGGCCCCTTCCCCTCTGGTGACCCCAGATTGGGGCCACCGATGGGTTGGGACCCCAGGGAGCCTGGCGCCCCTGGGTCGTGGTGCCCCCATCCCCTCCGCGCCGCCCGCGCTCCCCGCGGCGCTAATGCATTTGTACGGCGATTTCCATGAGCAGCGGCGATGATAAATTGCATGTCTGCTGCTATTTCGGACCTGATCGCTGTCGCCACGCACGCCGGTGGAGCCAGCCAGCCCCGTGGCGGCGTCTCCCCCCTCCCCACGCGCACCGCGCCCGGAGCAGCCCCCCCGGCCCCCGCAGCCCTGCGCCAAAATCCCTGTAACACCCCCCCCCCCCCGCGCCACCCTGGGGTGCCAGCCCCGTCCCCTGGGGTGCCAGGCTGAGCTCGGGGCTGCACGGAGCAGCCTCGGTGCTGTGCACAGGCGATGTTTTTGCTCCAGTTTTTGTCCCCCCCCCCCCCCCAGCTCCCCGTCCCTGCTCCTGCTGCCAGCGACCAGAAGCGGAAGGCGGCGGCGTTCAGCGCGTGAAATCCGCTCGTCGGGCCCCGCGTTGGGCTGCTCGGCCCCCACAGCCTCCCCGCAGACAAAACCCAGCCCCAGCAGCACGGGGACGCTTCTGGGGGTGCCAAACCACCCCCCTGTTCCCCTCCCACAACCCCTCAGGATCATCTCCCCCCCATAACATAAAGCCCTGCACCCCATCGCCGCTCTGTTTGTGTAGGGCCTACACTAACAGCAGAGCCACCCAGCTCGGGCTGGAAGCCACCGAGGGCGGACGCTACGGCCACCCCCAGGGGACCACAGGGGCTGGGGACAGCCAGAGCCCCCCCCCCTGCCCGGGGACAGCCCCTGCAGAGCGCCCAGCACCGGCTGATCTGGCATTTCAAGCACCTCTCTCCATTTTCACAGGGTCACAGCGGCGCTCGCGCGGCTGATTAATATTTGATCCCTTCAGAGCAGCTCGTTACTGCATTTAAATTATATCCGTAATAACCCCCAGCGGCACGGCGAGCGGGCGGAGGGCTGGACGTGTCCCCAGCACCGGGACGCTGTGCCGCGGTCACCGCCACCGCGGGGAGCGTGGGGCCGGGTCCCAGCAGGGGACAAGGCCACAGGGAGCTGGGGACACCCCCGGCCCCTGCAGGAGCCCTCTGGGGAGCAGAACCCCAACACGAGGAAGGGATGCTGCCGCTCCCGAGCCGCCGCCTGTTACTGGAGAGAATCCATTACCTCCCTGGTTATAGGCAGCTTTCAGAGGCAATCTTTCAATTGTGCGCATTTAAAGAATTGATTGGAAGCTAAATTATCCTCTCCTGCCGGATCCACCGGAGACACAACTTCATCCACCTCCCCGGGGCAGCCGCCTGCGCCCCCAAAGCCCCCAGCCCACCCCGGGCACCGCGCAGCACCCGACGACCCCGGCGGGCCCCCGTGCCAGCCTGGGGGTCCCCAAAACAGCCCGGGAGGGTGGTCCCCGTGCCCCTCAGCCGGCCCCGCTGCCCTTGCCGTGCCCTTCGCAGCGCACAGCCTCCTGGCACCCCACGGCACCGTGCCCGCTGCGGTGCCCAGCGCCGGCTCCATCCCCGGCGAGTTTCCCAAGCCAGGGGTTGCCGCTGGCCCAGCCGCGCTCGCCGTCCCCGTGGGGCAGCCCTGCCCCGCTTAAGAGCATTATCCAGATAATCCCGGCCTGGCAGCTCGGCGGCGATGCACTCCTCCAAGGCACGCAGGGGACGAGAGCGTGCTCGGTTAATTACCGAAGCAGATGCTCGCTCGCTTCCTTCCCCGGCCGTCTCCTTGCACGCGCGGCCCCTCAGCGGGGTACAAAGGCCCCCAGGCAGCACGCACACAGACCGCAGACCCCCGAAACGCATCGGTGCCATGGGCACGGTGCGCCTCGCTGAGGATGGATGGAGCAGCAGAGCTGGGGGGGGCACTGCCAGGCCCTGTGCCCCCCCCAGCCTCAATCCACACCGCCTGCCTTCGCTCCCAGGACCCCTCGTTACAAGCCAGACCCTTCGGCGTGGCAAAGGCCCCTCCGAAATCCAGGCTGCTGGCGTTTCAGAGCTCAGGTGCCACAGGGAAGGCGGGATGGAGCCGTGCCCCGGTACCGCAGCCGCTCGCTGCGGCAGCGCCGCGGAGCTGCCCCGGTGGGCACCGGGGAGGGGGGAGCCAGAGCTGCCCCCAGGTGGGGACAGCGCCCAGGGCACAGCGCGGGGGGGGCTGGCAGGAGAGGGACAGGGTCAGGCCCTTCCTTACCACCACCGGAGAGCATCTCCAATCCCCCAGCCTGGCTGAGGGCTCTGAGTCCCCGTGCCGCATGTCCCGGTGCCACGTCCCCACCACGCAGTGGCCCCGATGCCGAGCCAAGGCCACGCCGAGCGTGGCAGTGCCACAAAAGTCCGTGCCAGGCTGGGACCTCCATCTGACGGGGAGCTGGGGGGGGGGGGGGCCCCCCCCCCCCCCCCCCCCCCGCCCCCCCCCGGGGGGGGGGGCACAGGGTGTACGGGACCCCACCGCTCCCAGCCCCGGGAAGAGCTCAGCACCTCGCAGGGCATCCCTACCTCCACCGCTCGGGGAAATACACATGCGGAGTTTAATTAACTTTATTGATATTCAGAAATTAGGGGACTGACTAGAGGTAATTGCTCATTAGAAATCATTAAACTGACACGGCAAGCACCAGCCTCCCTCCGGGGAATCCTGCCCTGCCCAGGGCCCCTCTCCCAGGACAGAACCACCAAAAACGGAACCAGGGACGCGACCCCCCCCCCCCCCCCGGGTGCCCACCGCCCCCCCCGGCGGGACAGGGCTCATCGCAGCCTCTCCCCAATTCTCACACCGCGGGGGGGTCCCCATACATCCCCCCGAGGAATAGGGCCAGGCCGGCAGCCCCGGGGTGGTGGGGCGAGCCGGGAATAGCAGCGGGCACGGGGCCACGGCGTCCTTCCCGGCTGGGCTCGGCGGCCAGATGGGAGTTTATGTAACTCCCCGCACGGCTGCTCCCTGCGGCTGGCTCCGCCGCGCAGCCTGCGCCCCACGGAGACGGACACCCCCCCATGGGGACAGACCCCAACCCACGGGGACGGACTCCCCCCCACCGGACCCCCATCGCTTGCGCCATGGCGGATCAGGGCACCCCAAACCTTGCCAGCTCCCCGTATTTGTATTTTTTTTTTTGGGTGGGGGGCTGCTGAGCCGCACGGCGGCGGAGGTGCCCGTCCCCATGGGTGGTTTTAGGGCCGGCGAGGCAGGGGGGATGCGGGCGGTGGTCGTCCCCCTGGGAAAAGCCCCCCCAGCCCTTCCCCGCGTCTCCCCAGCACCCTCCCCATACCCTGGGGTCACCCCAAGCGACGCAGCGACCAAAAAGCCCCCACCACCAACACCCCCCCCCCTCCCCCCCCCGCCCCCCCGCGGGGGCCGCAAGGGGGGGGCAGGCCCCCCAGGGGGGGCCCCCCCCCCCGGGGGGGCGGGGCCAGGGGGGGGGGGGGGGGCTCAAGTTGGCAAAGTTTGGAGCGGGGCCACCGGCACGGGGGGGTGTGGGATGGGTACGGGGGGGGTGTATAATATGTGGGGGGGGGGTCTCTTACCGTGCGCGGGGGCGCGGAGCAGCGCGGCGAGCAGCGGCGGCAGCAGCAGCAGCGCACCCATGGCCGGCGGCGGCAGCACCGCGGACAGCTCCGCGCTGCGGGCGGGGGGGGGG
>NC_048911.1:6752755-6794668 GCF_011077185.1 Oxyura jamaicensis
GTGGATGGGGAAAGGCAAAGCTGCACATTGCATCCTGTGTTTTTTCTCCCCCCCTCCCAGGGACCCCCCACCCTATCCCAACCTTGCAGCCCCCCCCCGTTCCTCCCCCCTCTCCTAAATAGCCCCAATTAGGTCCGGGCTCATCACGCCCAAGCAGCGAAACCTGGGGCAATGGCAGCTCGCACAGCTGGGCATCATCCCCACCATCCCTCCCACCCCCATTTCCCCGCCCCCCCCCCCCCGCCCCCCACGTCTCCGTGAAAGCCCAGATGGCTTCGCCTCGCCGCGCTGACGCCACGCCGCGCAGAGCCCCCGCAGCACAAAAAACGGGGCTGGGGGCTAAAACGGCACACGGGGCATCCCGGGGGGCGTCAACCCCACCCATGGCACCGGGGGGGGGGATCCAGCCCCCACCACGGGGACCCACGGCCAGGCTCAGTGTGTGTGTGGGGGGGGGTCCATCGGCGGTGCCGTGGGGGGATCTGGCACACCTGCGACGCGCCGACGCCGAGCGTTTGATCCGCCGGTGGCTCCATCAACGTTCCACGCGCCCAAACCCCGGCAGGGCCGGGAAGACGCGCGTTTTGAGGCCAAACTGAAGTTTCTGACGTTCCGATAGTCAAATAATTGTAATCTGCCCGACGCTTCCCCAGGCACGTACCTGGACTGCTAATGAGGGGCTGCCTTAAACGGCTGGTGGTTTCGAGACAAAGCAAACAAGCGGCGCGCGGACGCCTTCGGAGCCTCGCGGGCGGCGCGGGACGGGGAGGCAAAGGAGGGCGAGCGCAGCCCCAGCCCCGCACGCCTCCGCTCCTTGAATCCCTTGGGGACGTTCCCCGGGGCTTTTGGAAGGGCTGGCGGGGTGCTGAGGGTGGCACAGCCCAGCAGGGAGCCTTGCGTGGGTGAGGGTGGCCCTGGGGAAACTCCAGCGTGGAGTGGGCGCAGTGGGCGCAGTGGGCGCAGTGGGCGCAGTGCATGCAGCAAGCCAGTGCCGAGCCCCCCCCAGGCCCTGGTTGCAGCTCCTCATTCCCAATCCCTCCGGCCCTGATCCAGGCAGTTTCTGCAGCCATGCAGGGAATATTTCATTTTTACCCCGCGGCCTGGCACCGCTCTCCTGACTCGCGCCGGCTCCTTTAGGGAGCTGATTTCTTGCTGCCGCGAGCATCGCCTGCGGTTGAGTTAAACCCAGGTCAAGAGGACGTTGTGGGGCACGGAAAGGCACGCTCTGCCCTCTCCAGCCACATCTTGCTGCCACCAAGCTGGCACCGGTGCAGGGCTGGAGGTGTGGGGGGGGTCCCCAGCAGTACGGGAAGATGTGGCTGCTTTGGGGTGCAGGCATCCCCCGAAGACAGAAGAAGCCCTGCTTGGGCTCAGCCATGCAAGGAAAGCAATGGCCTGATCCTGCCCCACCGAGGGCCCCACCTGGAGGGGACAGCTGTGCCATGGCGGGTGTCCCCGGCTGTCCCCACGGCCGCGGTGGCCTCCCTGGGCTTTACCGGGGCGATCCATTAACGCGCCGTTAGTGGGAGAGGAGGTTCATTTTTGCCATTTAACATTTCATGGATAATTAATTATTCTTCATCTTCCCAGCGAAAAGCAGAAGCAGGTACGGGCTGTTCAAAGGCTGGGTGCCGGCGGAAAAGCGAGCTGAAACCCCGGGAAATCGGTGAATTTATTCGCAGCATCAAAGGCGAGGGGGCGGCGGCGCCGCCGTAATGGGGCCCCGCGCTGCGCGCAGCCCCGGGCACCCGCGTGGTGCTGAGCCCGCCCTGGTGCTGAGCCCGCCGTGGTGCTGAGCCCACCAGAGGTGAGCGGGCGGGCAGCAGAATAGATAACGGCATCTAACATTTCCTAATAATGACAGCTAGCTGGTAAATAATGCCTTCTATACCATGGGAGCCGGAGTAAATTAATTCCCTGCGTTAGCAGGCAGGCAGCACGAGCTGGGGGGGGGCACAGCGCAGCCCCTGCCCGTGTTATCTGCCCCCCCCCCCAATGTCCCCACGTCCCAAATCGCTCCCCACATCTGCACGCTTGCAAAATGCACCGCGGCCACGCGGGTGCCCGGCCCCGTACCCACGGCCCGGCGGGCCCTAAATCACTGCTATCTGCTGGCGGGGGGGGGGGGGGGGGGGGAACCCCACGGAGATGGCAAGCCAGTGGTTTATGGATGTCATAAATTGCACCAGAGGGAAAAAATAAAAAATAAAAAATAAAGGTTTCCCCTGAAACGAACGGCGAGGTCTGCAATCCGCACACAGACGGCCGAGGGGAGGGTTACGGCCAGCCCCTCGTCCCCAGAGCAGTGGGGAGGGCGCGGGGGATTTATGGAAAGCAATTTTCCATCGCGTTGGTGCTGCCCACTCGCTCTGATCGCTCCTGGCTGCTGCCGGGGCACCCCGCAGCACCCTTGGGTGCAGGTCTGGCAGGGGGGTGACGGGTCCCTGCGGTGTCACCGGGTGCTGGCGGGGTGGCAGTGGGGTAGGGGTGGCAGGGGGAGCAGGGGGCTGTGCTGGTGTCGGTGGGGAATCGGGGGGCTCTGAGGTCGGGGAGAGGCAGGATCTGGCCCCAGCGTGTCCCCACGTGCTCCCGCTGCAGGCAGGGGGCCTGGAGGGTGGCCAAGGCTCCGCCGTCAGCTCCACCCGGCTGGACTCTGCCCCCTCCCTCCCCTTGGCTCGGCTCCTGGTGGCTCGAGAGGAACGGGGACAGGGACAGGGGACAGGGACGAGGACGGACATGGCTGCCCTGAGCCAGCCCCGCCAGGCGTCCTATGACGCTATCGTAATCGGGGCTGGCATCCAGGGCTCCTTCGCCGCCTACCACCTGGCGCAGCGTCACAGGGACACACTCCTGCTGGAGCAGGTACCGGCGTCCCCAGCCCGGCCGCGTCCCCAGCCCTGCGGTGTCCCCAGCTCCGCTGCACGGGGACAGGGACCTGGCTGCACTGTGCCCAGTCCCGTGCCATGTGCGTGGCACAGAGCCCGGGTGTGCTGGCGGCAGGACCCTCGTGTCCCCAGTACCAGGGCCCCGGTGTCCCCAGTGCCAGCCCCCCCCAGTCCCCCGTGGCCGCCCCCCCCCCCCCCCCGGTTTCCCAGAGCATTGTCTGTCACAGTGGGCTGCGTACCCAGCTCCCCGTTGGGGCTCGGGGACACCCGACAGCCGTGGTCACCCCGCTGTCCCCGTGCCCCACAGTTCGTCCTGCCCCACTCGCGGGGCAGCTCGCACGGGCAGAGCCGCATCACCCGCAGCGCCTACCCGCAGGCGCACTACGCCCGCATGATGCCCGACAGCTTTCGCCTCTGGCAGAGGCTGGAGGCCGAGGCCGGCACCAGCCTCTACAGGTGACGGGGACAAGGACCGAGCCCCCGCGCCGGGCACTGTCCCCTCCCCGGGGACCCGGGCTGGGGGTGGCGAGGGGTCCAGCGCTGGGTGGGGAGGCAGCCTGCGGCTCTGGATAATTTACGGGGCTCCCTAAAGGGGGAGCCATTAAGAAAATAAGCAGCTAACGGTGCCATCCATTGTCCCCAATGTCACCCCAATGTCACCGTGGTGGTGGGGACGCAGGCGGACGGGGCTGGTGGTGCTGGGGCCGGCGGGCGACCCAGAGCTGGAGGGCTGCCGGCGCGGCGCGGGGCCCGGTGACACCCTCGACGCCGCGGCGCTGGCACGGCGCTTCCCCGGCCTCCGGCCCCGTGCCGGGGACGTGGCCCTGTGGGACGGCAGCGGTGGGGTGCTCCGGGCGGACCGGGCGCTGCGGGCAGTGCAGGTGGGTGCCACTGTGGGGACGGGGACAGGGTGGGTGTCCCCATCCCCAGCCCCGCAGCCACCTCCCGCTGTCCGCACCCAGGACGTGTTTCGCCGGCACGGGGGCACGCTGCGTGACGGGGAGAAGGTGCTGAGCATCCAGCCCGGTGCTGTGCTCACCGTCACCACCACCGCCGGGGTGTACCGAGCCCCCCCGGCTCATCATCGCAGCCGGAGCCTGGACCAGTGCCGTGCTGGCACCGCTGGGCCTCCGCCTGCCGCTGCAGGTAAGGGTTGGTGGCACCGTGGGGCGGCGCAGCCGTGGGCACGGCTGACCCGGTGGCCCCCCAGCCCCTGCGCATCGACGTGTGCTACTGGAGGGAGAAGGAGCCCGGCAGCCACGGCGTGGGCACGGCCACCCCCTGCTTCATGGCGCTGGGGCTGCCCGAGGCTCCCCATGGCATCTACGGGCTGCCCGCCCTCGAGTACCCCGGGCTGGTCAAGGTGAGCGGGGCACGGTGGCGGGGGCACCGTGTTTTTTCCCCTGGCTGTCCTCGCTGAGCGGCTGTCCCCAGGTGTGCTACCACCACGGCAGCCCCGTTGACCCTGAGGAGAGGGACCGGGCCCCCCCGGGTGCCCCCCGCCCCAGCGTCGCCCTCCTGAGCAGCTTCATCAGCAGCTACCTGCCCGGGCTGGAGCCGCAGCCGGCCGTGCTGGAGACCTGCATGTACACGGTGAGACCTCGCCGCCCCCTCTGTCCCCAGCCACGGGGCCAGGAGAGGCCCCCCATGTCCCGGCTGTGCCCACGGGGTGCAGCCCCCAGCCCCGCTCGCTCACCCCATGTCCCCACAGAACACCCCAGATGGAGACTTCATCCTGGACCGGCACCCCAAGCACAGCAACATCGTCATCGGGGCCGGCTTCTCGGGTAGGAGAGGGCACCCGCACCCCCCTGTGTTGCCTTAGGCAAGGCCGTGTCCCCCCCAACTTCTCCTCCCCGCAGGCCACGGGTTCAAGCTGGCGCCGGTGGTGGGGAAGCTGCTGTGCGAGCTGAGCCTGGGCGAGGAGCCGTCCCACAGCACGGCCCCCTTCGCCATCGGCCGCTTCCCCGGCGTGCTCCGGGCTGCGCTGTAGGTGCTTACACCCCGGTGTGCGTATCCCTGCATCCCAAAGTGCCGCCGCCTCCGGCTCCCTGCGTCCTGGCATCCCCACAGCCTGGCATCCCCATACCCTGCATCCCCGCATCCCCATACCCCACTGCCCAGCACCCCTCCATCCCAGCAGCCCCACACCCCAGCTTTCTGGTCCCCTGCCTCCCAGTGACCCTATATCCTGGTCCCCTGCCTCCCAGTGACCCTATATCCTGGTCCCCTGCATCACAGTGGCCCTATATCCTGGTCCCTGCACCCAACCACCCCTATACCATGGTCCCTGCCTCCCAGTGTCCCTATACCCTGGTCCCTGCACCCAAGCACCCCTATACCCTGGTCCCTGCCTCCTGGTGTCCCTATACCCTGGTCCCCTGCCTCCCAGTGTCCCTATATCCCGGTCCCCTGCCTCCCAGTGTCCCTATATCCCGGTCCCCTGCCTCCCAGTGTCCCTATATCCTGGTCCCCTGCCTCCTGGTGTCCCTATACCCTGGTCCCTGCCTCCCCGCGCCCCCCATGCCAGCTCTGCCAAGCACCCACTCCCCAGAAGCTTTGTCAGCCTGACGGAGCCGGAGGAGCGCGGCGAGACACACTCACTTAGGAGTCAAGTTAAATGTTTTAATGTTAAATGTGCCATTTTATTATCATTAGATCGCTCCCACTTAATGAAAGCGCATTAGCGCAGCGTGCCTGTAACGGCAGCGAGCGCCGAGCTCGGCCCATTTGTTTCGAAGAGATGCCGGAGGGGGGGGGGGGATCGGAACGGGATGCTCGGTGGGGGTCCCGGGGGTGCCAGGGGTCCCCCAGGGGTCCCTGGGGCGCAGGGAGCTCCTGGGGTGGGGGGTTGGGGGGGCAGCACCCGGTGAGTGCCTGAGCCGAAGCCCAGCGCAGGCAGCACGTCGTCGTCTCCTCCGCGTTAAATAATTAACGGCGGCAGGCGGAGGGCTCCCATCTCCGCCGCTCATCTGCGTAGTTCTGAGGATTGATAAAAGGATTCGGCGCCCTGCGGGGGCCCTCTCCCACCTCCCCTTCCCCAGCACCCGTGGGTGCGGTGGGCTCGGCGAAGGCGCTGGGCTCATCCCTGCTGTGCACCCGGTATCCCACCCTCACCCCCCCCCCCCAAAAAAAAAAAGAGGTGACCCCCCCCTCCTGGCACGCAGAGCAGGCAGCAGCCGGCGTCACCAGCCAGAAATGACGTTTATTTTCATACAGAAAGGAAGGGGATGAGAAGGGACGCACAGCTGGGCTAGTGCAAACCAAAAGGGGTGGAGTGGGGGGGCCGGTGAGGTGGGGGGGGGGGACACAGCCCGGGGGAGGGGGCGCACGGGACCCCGTCCCCACGTCCCCTTCCTGGCCGCAGGGCGGCTGCTCCCGGGGGCCCGGCCGGAGACGTCTTTGGCTCAACTAAACAGGGATGGGGAGCACGGGGAGTGCCCGGGGGGGGCTGCTGGAGGTGTTTTTTTTTTTTTGGGGGGGGGGATTTTAAGTTACAAAATAAGGAGACAGCAGGCACTGAGGGGCATGGAGCCGCCGGGGACAGACGGGGTTGGGAGGCTGGGGGGGGCGCGGGGGCTGCAGCCAGCGAGCCGGCCGGGCTGCTCCCCCCGCGGTGACAGCCGGGACCCCCCCCCTGCATCCTCCCCCCCTCACCGTGCAAAAAAAGAAATACCGGCTGCCCGGGGGGGCCCCGAGGAGCCCGTGGGGCCCAGTATTTCGGGGCCACGAGGGGAAGGGCGGCGGGGGCTACGCGGGGGTCTCGGCGGCCCGGCTCTCCGTCTCGCCGTCGCTGGTGGGGCTGCGGGACGAGCGCTCAGCACCTTCCGCGGCGTCCAGGTCCTCGTCCCATCGGTCGTAGGTGAAGGACCTCCGGCAGCCCGTGGGGCTGGGGGGGGGGGAGAAACGGGGGGTTAGCGGGGGGACGGGGCAGCTGCCAGACCACCGCCCCCTGCAACGGGGCTGCTTTGGTCTCTTTTTTTGTAATTTCCGAGAGATTTGGGCACTGCCATCACCCGCTTGGTCTGCGTGCCCGGCTGTTGCGACGCCACGTGCACAACCCCACGTCCTGAAAACACCGGGTTTGGGCTCAAACGGGTGCTTGGCTGCACCCGCCGACTGCTGGAGCTGTGCCCCCAGCCCCTGGGGACAGCCCCGGGCAGTGTGACAGCCCGGCCAGCCATCCAAGACCTTTCTAAAGGCTTTCTGTCCTCCTCCTCCAGCCCTTCTCCTGTCCGAGCCGTAGGAAAGGATTGAACCCGCTTAAAAATTGCTGCTGGGCTGGACGGTGAGCCCCCGGCACCGCACACAGGCACCCTTCCCTTGGGTGCAGCACCCCAGGGTGCCACCGAGGTGGTTCAGCACCCCAGGGCGAGGCCGATTGCACCCCCCCTGCTCCTGGGCGGACAGGGTGCAGGATACGGCCCCGGGGTGCCCAAACGCACCCAAGGCGCAGCCGCCCAACCCCGGCTACTCACCCGCGTCCCCCCCCACATCCACACGCGGCAGCGGGTGCGTGTTAGTACCCGGGTGCCGTGGGGGGGGCTGCGGCCCCCACCAGCCCACCCCAAATTTCCTGCAGAACTCCCCACGGCCGCGTCCCGGCGGGGAGCCGGCGGGGGATTCGGGGCTTCCCAGCGTGATCCCGGTGCGTCGGCTGAACACGAGGCGGGGGCCCAGCAGGGATGCTGCTTCGGGGGTCCCCAGGGCCATCCGGGGCCGGGCGAGGGTTAGGGACGAGCGGTTAGTGGCACACGGGGAGGTTCATGCTGCACTGCACACACTGCTCCCACCTCCTGCCTCAGTCGCTCTCGGGGCGGTACAGGTACTTCATCATCAGGCTGTCCACCTGCTTCTTGCGCTGCTTCTCCTCCTTCTTGCCCCGGTTGGGGCGCGCCGGCTCCTCGCCCCCCGCCGCCCGCGGGCCCTTCTTGACGCTGGATGTGCTCCGGTAGGAGCCGGAGGAGGAATCGGAGGAGGAATCGGAGGAGCCCGATTCGGAGGATGACTTCTTCTTCTTCTTCTTGGATTTCTTCTTGGATTTCTTGGCGCGCTTCTTGGAGCTCTTCTTCTTCCGCTCCTCCTCTTCCTCCGAGGAGGAGGACTCTGAGGAAGAGCTGCTGCGGTGCCGGCTGGCATGCCGGGACGACCGGGACACTTCGAGGGCGGAGGCGGAGCGGCGGAGGCTGCCGGGGTTTCGCTCGGCGGCGGCGCCCAGGGGGGCCGCGCTTTTCACGCTGCGCACGCTGTGGCCGTCATCCGAGTTGGCCTCGGGGCTGGAACAGCCCCCGGCCCGCGGCGGGCGGTAGCTCAGCACCTCCTGGATGGCGGCCTCCAGGTCGGGGTCGAGGTAGGAGCGGTGCCCCACCGGGCGGGCGTCCCCGGGGGGCCCGTCCTCGGAGGCGGCGCTGCGGGGCCGGGGGGGGCACGGAGAAGCTGCGCCCCAGCGGGGGCTGCCCCCGAAACACCTCGTCCGCCTCGTCCAGGCGGCTGCGTGCGAGGGAAAGCCGCGACTCGGGGCGTCCCTCCAACCCCCCGCGGCGGCTCCGCAGGCTGCCGGGGCTGGAGAGGGCGAAGCTCAGCACCGAGCATCCCTCGTCGCCCTCGTCCCCGTCCTCCGGCCCACGCCAGGAGGCCGAGGAGGCCCGGCTCACCGGGGCGGAGGCGACGGAGGCTTTCTCGCCCTCGGCGTTGGCCGAGAGGGACCAACGCTTGCCCAGCCCTTGCCGAGCCCGGCCGCTGGCGTCGGCGAAGGCGCGGGCGATGACGGCCGCCCGGTCCTCGTGCTCGGCGCCGCGGGCTGCCCTGCGGGCGGCGCGCTCGGGGGACTCGGGCCGCTCGCTCAGCGCGCTGAAAAGGGTCTGCTCGTCCCCGCGGCCGCCTATGGAGTCCTTGAGGCTGGGCCGCTTCCTATAGCTGAGGCAGCTCAACACCGACACCGGGCGCTCCTCGCCCTCCGGGCCGTCCGCGGGGGCCGATCTGGGCAGGGGGGCATCGGGCGCGCGCCGGGGAGGCAAGAGAGAGGGGGGGTGCGCGGGGGGTGGGGTGGGGGGAGGCAGCGTGCCGAGAGGCAGGCTAAATAATTTGCGTCAGCGGAAAACAGCTTCATGGAAAATGCCATGCAAATTAGGGTATTGTTCTAGCCCGTCACTTTGATTCCCCTTTAAAGTGTTTCGTTCAATTTATTTCATTGTCAGCTACCTGGAGCCGCCGCGTTTGATTCCCGACTTCAGAAAAGGTGGAATTATCTCCAATAACAAAATGTTTTACATCTGCACCGCTGAATAAATTAAACCAATTAAGAAAAACTGGCTCAGATCTATCCCCCTGCTCGGCAGAAGGAGGGGGGGAGCCCCCCGGGACTCCCGAAGCCCTGCCAGGAAATTGGGTTTGGATGAAAGCAATCTGCACTCATCAGGCGAGCGCGCTCCCCGGGGATTGGCCCTGACCGCCGCAGCCGGGGGACGTGAGGGGGGCCACGTGTCCCCCCTCGGGGACATTTGGGGGGCGTGAGGCTGGGTGATGTGCCGGGGAGGGGTGCGTGATGGAGGGACGTGGTGGAGCTGCGAAAAAGGGGAGGATGGAGAGGGGATGTGGGGGCAGGAGCCCACCACGGGTACCTGCGTGGAGAGGCAGGGGGACCAGGGAGGTCCCCAAGGGTGTGGGGAGCTGGGGACGTGCCAGCACCCGGGCACGTGTGTCCCCAGTGGAGACGGAGCCTCTCACCAGCGTTTGCCTTCCCCCAGAAAGCCACACAAGCATCGTGCAGCACCGCAGCACCGCTGGGTGACGTCCATCCCTCTCCCCGGCCCCTCGTTGGCCATCCCCATCCTCTCCCAGGTGCTGACACCCCGACCTGCACCCACCTGCTGCTCTTCAGGCTGCCGTCATCCGAGAGCGCTTTGGAGGAGCCTTTGTTCTTGGAGAGCCACGACTTGACCCCATCCACGCGGTCCTCCAGCTCCGAGTCCACGTCCGAGTCGCCGTCGCTGGCAGAGGGAGAAAGCCACCGATGAGCAGCGGGGCAGCGGGCGCCGCGGAGGTGCCACCACGCACCCGGCGCGGCCACCTCCTGGCGCCCATCCTGCTCCATCTCGGGGGCACAAACCCGCATGCTCCGGGCTCCCCGAGCCACAGCCGTGCCACGACCCCCCCCCTGACGCCCCCAACAAGCCCCCCCAAGAGGACGCGAGGCCACCGGGCAGGAGGAAGGGGCTCGGCACAAGCGTGCCGGCTGCCCCGGGCTCGCGGCGCGTCTCGCAGGAGAGCCCTGGATGTGCGCGGAGACGTGGCTGGAAAAATACCGACGAGGCGCAGGGGGAGCGAGAGGAACCACGCGGGGCATGGCTCCAGAAACGTGGGGGGGGGGGATTTCGGGCTCGCCGAGAGCACGGGGCCATGGAGGAAATAAGTGGGTTCGTTTTATAGGCCGCCGTCAAGCGCCGAATTACAGCGGGGAAGAGCCACGCTGATGTGTTTGGGTAAACAGGAGTTTAGCAGGCAGAGCTGAAACGACTCCGGCAAGGCGGGCGCACGAGCGCGGCGGGCAGATTTACGGCCCTGCCGTGACGGAGAACCCCTGATTTACGCCCAGGCATAAAAAAAGCCCTATCTGGCTTAAAACATCTAATTTATAATGGCCGTTCATAACCATATTGATTGCCTTTAGAAAGAAGGTGCCGTGCGCCTTGCAAAAATCCATTGCTCCGCGTTAAAAGCATCCCCGCATAAATCTCCACTAATACCTCGCTGCTTACTGCTTTCATTAGGGTTATCGCGGTGCCCGTAAGGAAATCGAAGCCTCGTGTCCCCCCCCCGACCCCGCCGGGCTCCCTGCTGCCGGCCGGCACGGGGCGAGGGATGGATAATTTCATCCTAAACGGACGCTTTATCCACACGGCCTCGGGCTCAGTCCCTGCCCAGGGACCGGCACGGCGGGGGTTTAAGGCTGTCATAGACCCTGCGTACGCATCGGCCTCGTTACGCTCAAAGCAACGAGCTGCACTTCGTCACGCGCCGCTCCCTCCCCTGCAATATATCCAGGCAACGCTCGGCTTTAAAAAAAAAAAAAAAAGGGAAGAAAAAAAAAAAAACCAAGCCCCATAAACAAACTCAGGGGGCAGCCGAGGTTTGAAATCGGCGGAATTAAACTCCCCGTCAAACGCAATTTATGTCCGGATGAGAGTGCCATTAGTTAACCGGGACCCGCGGCGCGGGGGAGCGCGCGAGGCAGCCCGGGCGGCGCGGGACATTAATTGCGGGTGACAGCGGGGCTCCGGTGGCCTCCGGTGCTGCTCCCGGTGCCCGGTGCCGTGGCAGGATCCGGCCCCGGCCCCGCGGAGGCGGTTAGGGGCAGCGGTGCGGCCGCGGGTGCTGTTAGCTGCATGCGGAGCTGGGCCAGTGGCATGCGGGGGCCCCGGCCCCGGGGGGGTGAGAGGGGGTTAGGGGAGGGGGGGGGGGGAGGATGGAGAAGGAAAGAGGAGGTCCTCACAGTTTACTCTTTCTTTTCTGATACTTTGCCACCATGTCCTGCAAACTGGGAGGGGGTGGGGAGGGAGAAACATAACAGAATGAAATCAAATGAAATTTAAAATAATTTTTAAAAAAAGAAACCAAGCGGAGGGGGGGGTGAATAGGGAGCAAATCAAAGGGTGGGGATGGGATGGGGGGGATTTGGCTGCTCTGACCCCTTCTGAAGGGCTGGGCTGGGCTGGATCCCAGCGCCCTGAGCCTCCTGTGCCCCCGGGGGTCCTGGGGCTGTCCCCAGAAGTTGTGGCCGGGGGTGCTCCGTAAGGCCCACGGCTGTGCTTCGGGCACCTCCGCAAGCTGCAGGGGGGCTGCGGGTGGAGGGGGGGATGGATGGGTGCACGGGAGCGTGGGGGGACGCGTGGGTGCTCGGATGGATGGGTGGGTGGGTGGATGGATGGATGGATGCACGGGTGGCCAGATGCACGCGTGCAGCGATGCACGGGTGGATGGATGGACAGGTGGATGGACAGATGGACGGACAGCGCCCTGCCAGGGCCGGGCACCGCCGAGGGTCCCCCCCCGAGGACCTTTCTGAAGTGGCGAGGAGAAGCGGTGAGCCCGGGTGAGGTGCCCCCATGCGGGAGCCAGGCCCGGGGCGCGCTCACCTGTTGATGAGGTCCTCGTTGCTGTCGCTCTCCATCTCGTCCTCGATGGCAGCCTGCAGGTCCCCGATGCGCTTGAAGGCCAGCTTCAGGTCCGACTGCAGGCTCTGGTTGGCGGCTTCCAGGCTCTCCAGGTCCATCTCCTGCAGGGATGGTGTAGGGTGAGCATGGGGCGCAGGGACCCCACTGGGCTCCAGGCCCCTTCGGGGGGGGTGCTCCGGAGCGACGCCCCTCACCAGCTCGTGTTTCTTGCGGCTGGCCTCCGCCTCCTTCTTGGCCAGCTCGCCCATCTCCTCCTTGACGTCGCGGAGCTGCCGCTGCAGCCGCTTGTTCTGCTCCTTCTCCCGGTTCTCGGCGGCCGCCCGCTGGTCCCGCTCCTCCGTCAGCTTCTCCATGTTCTCCTTGAGCCGCGTGGCCAGGCTCTGCGGGGCCGCACTGGTGGGCTCGGGGGCAGCTGCAGCACCCTCCCTTGCCCCCCGATGCCCTGCCCCACCCCCGGGTACCCCCAAATTGCAGCAACACCCCCCCACCTGCTGCGGTTACGGCGGCTCAGCGCGGGCGCTGTGCCACCCTCCCCGAGGGCTCGCACGAGGACGGATCCGTCCCCATGAATTTACATGAGGGGACGGGAAGGAGGCGGGAGGACGAGAGCGGCATCTCCGGGAGAAACCAACCCCCCCCCCCCAGGCCAGGGAAGGGGTAGAACAATTGCAAGGGCTTTGGCGAATTGGAAAAATAGATTTAACTTGGTGTGAAGTAATTACAGCATGTAACGTCGGGAAAAAAATAGCTTCCATTCTCCACCAGCCGCTGAGCCAGCCGCTGCATATTTATGGCCCCGGCAGAGAGAGCGGGAAGGGAAATAACAGCTAGGAAAATATTAAGAGGAGAGCTAAGCTGCTCAGCTCCCTCGGCAGAGAGCTGCAGAGGCAGAATATAAAGCAGGCTGCGTTTAGCAGGGCCGGGAGAGTCCATAATTTCACTTAGTCGATGCAGGGAAATAGCAGCACTTTGCCGGGCCGGGTGGCGGATTACGGTTATCAGCGCCCGCCGGAGCTTCCCCGGTGGGGCCGGCAGCACCGCGGCGGCGTTGGGGGGTCCGGGGATGGGGACGCTGGGGATGTCCCCAGGGGACCCCTGGGTTTCTTCGTGCCTCGGTCGCATCGCCGTGGCAGCTCCGTGGGGACTGGGGATGTGTCGGACCCAGCCTGTGTCTGTCAGGGGGGTGCCTGTGCCTACCTCCAGGCGCTTGACTTGCGTCCGCTCGAACTCCAGCCTGGTCTCCAGCTCGCGGATCTTGGCCTCCTGCCGGCTCACCAGCGACTTGTCCACCATGGACTGCTCGAGGAACTCCAGCTGGCTCTGCAGCGCTTGCAGCTGCGGGCAGGCAGCCTCAGCGCCAGCTCCTTGCCTCCCCCTGTGCCTTCCCCCCTTGTCATCCCCGCAGAGAGCTCCGGGGACCCCCTGGGATAGCCCCTGTGATGCTGGGGGGGTGCCACAGGGCAAGCAGCGGGTTTCTGGGTGCCCCCACCCCCAGCTTTGCTCCTCACCTTCTCCTGCAGCTCCTGCTTCTCCTTGTTGACCTCCTCCAGCTGCGCCTGGAGGTCGTTCATCTGCGCCAGGTCCCGGGATGCCTGCGGGACGAGCCAGGCCGTTAGTGGGGCCGGCAGGGGACCGGCGTTATGGGGTGTGGGGGTTCCCCCTCACCTGGGCCACCGCCGCCTTGTGCTTCTTCATCAGCTCGTTCATGTCCTCCTGGTCCTCCTCCAGGCGACTCTGCACCTCGTTCTTCTCCCGCTGCAGCCGGCTCAGCTGCTCTTCCAGCTGGGGGGAAAAACAGTGTCTCCTGCTGTGCCTCCACGTCCCCCCACCTGGCCAAGCCCCCAGGGAGGGGGCACCCACCCTGGCATGCAGCGTGGCCCTGGCTCTGCCGAGCCCCCTCCCCAAAAAAGCCCCAGAGGGTGCAGGCTCACCCTGCTGGCACAAGGAAGGGGTCTTCCCCTGGGGCACGGCGCACCCCAAAATCACTTACGGCTGCCTTGGCTTTGGAGAGGTCATCGATCTGAAGGTGGAGGTCTTCAATCTCCACCTCCATGGACTTGCGGGCCTTGACGGCGGCCGCGCAGGTGAACTCGGACTCCTCGAGCTGCGGGGACACGGCTCAGCACCCGGCCGGGGGCACGGGGACACCCCCAACCCCTCGGGGGACGTGCTGTGGGGGCGGGCAGCCTGGACGCACCTGGTTCTTGAGCTGGGCGATCTCCCTCTTGCTGGGCGCGTTGTTCTTCAGGTGGTCCAGCATGATCTGCGCGTCGGCCAGCAGCGCCTTCGTCCTCTTCAGGTCGCGGCGCAGGCGCTTCTCCGTCTCGAAGTCCCTCTGGTTGGCCTGCAGGGGGAGGGAAAGCCGTGCCAGGCACCACATTTTGGTGACCCCCCCCGCCCCGCGGCACCTCGGTGTCCCCGTGCCCAACCTGGTCGCTGACGGCGGATAATTTGCTCTCCAGCTCCCGCTTCTCTCTCAGCACCTTCTGCTTGTCCTCGTACTCCTCCTCCAGCTGCACCTCCATCTGCTTCAGCTGCGGAGAGCCCGGGGAGCCCGGTCGGGGGGACAGGAACGGGACCCCCCCCCACGTGTGCCATGTGCCCTGGGGACACGGGGTGACCCCTCGGGCCGGACACAGCGAGCACCCGTTTGCGCAATGGGCGGCGTGATGCCCAGCGTGCGAGCGGGACCGGTCGGACCTGCCAAGCCTGCCAGAGCCGGGCAGCGGGCGCGTGGGAGCCGGGCGTTGTGTGATGGTGTCCCCAGCGCCTCCCCGGCACCCAGCCGGGGCACGGGACGCATCCCGGCTTCCCCCTTGGGCAGCAGGGCCGTGGCCAAGCCCTACCTTCTTCTGGCACGACTGCCGAATCTCCTCCACCTCCTCGTCGCGGCTCTCCACCTCCTTGGCGTGGGTCTGCCGCAGCCGCTCCATCTCCATCTCGAGCCGCAGCTTGGCCTGGAAAAAAGGGGAGAGGGGGGGGGGGTGGTAAGAGACAAGGGGACACGGGGACGCCCCCAGGCCGCTGCCCTGCTCACCCAGTAAACCTCCTGCTCCTCGGCCGACCGCGCCGCCCGCCCCGTGGTGACCTGCCGTGCCATGGTGGCGGCGCCAAGGGCCGGGAGCTGCGTCCGCAGCCGTAGCCTGGCCTGACGCCGGGGTGAGGGCGGTCGCCTCCGCTCACCGGGCAAGCCCGGCCCAGGTAATGACAGCCCTGCACGAAACCACCCCGCCCAGAAACCCACGCGCACGTGGGGCGGCCGAGCCCTCGCCCCTCCCCGCCGTACCTGCTCCAGCATCTGGATGGTGCCAGCCTGCTCGTCCAGTTCCTCCTCCTGGTCCTTCACCTTGGCCTCCAGGTCCCGCAGCTGCTTCTTCACCTTGGCGAGGGACGCCTCGTCCTTCGACTCCTGGCAGGAGATGTCCTGCAGCTCGGCCTCCAGCGCCTCCGCCCGCTGCGTCAGCCCGGCGATGTCCGAGTCCTTATCCTGCGGGGACGGGGAGCGGCGGTGAGCCTGGGGGAGGGGGGGGGATTGCCCGGCGCGGCGAGCGGCGAAGTGCCGGGCTCCTCTCACCTCCAGCAGCTGCTTGAGGCCGAAGACCTCGGCCACCAGCACGTCCTTCTCGCGGCTCAGCTTCTCCCGCTGCAGCCTCTCCCGCTGCGCCTCCTCGTGCGCCTGCGAGAGCTCGCCGTCGAATCTGCGCGGCGAGAGCGCGGCGTGCTCAGCACCCCATGCCCCTGCCGGCCCTGCTCCACCTGGCGTCGCTGCCGGCCGTGCTGGTTACGAGCCCTTTCGTTTCCAGCACGCACAGAGCAGGGAGATGCTCGGAGCAAATCCTCCCGGCACCTTCACCCAACGGCTCGTCGGGAGCGCGGCGCTTTCGGTGTGCACCCGAGCAGCCTCAGCAGCCTCCCCACAGGGCCGGCACGTGCCGGTGGGACCGTGGCTGCTGGTGGTGGGGGCTTGGCTACGTGGGGACGGCTGCTTGAAGCAGGATGTGGAGGGGCTACAACGCACAGGGGTCTCCACCAGAGGGGCTGTTGCAGTCTCGGCTCCCTGGTCCCATCCCCGGGTAGCCGCAGGGACGTGAGCCCCCGGCGTGGCAGCGCTCAGCCCCTCCCAGCACCCCCAAGAGAGGATCAGAGGGGTTTGCTCTGAAATCGCTGCCTCTGGGGCTTGGAAAATAACCCTGCGCTCGGGTTTGTGACCTGTGTTACACACCCCGGCAGCTAATCCCCATTTTTCTTCGCGCTGGGTAATAAACAGCTGCATTAACACAGGCTCCAATCCGCGGAAATTGAAATTAATTAGATTGGATTCTCTCGCTGTATTTGTGTGTGTGATCATTACCATAATGAGATGAAAGCGTCCCTGCTGCTTAATAACGTTAGCAAACTTTGGGGCTGGGAGAGGAGACGGGAAAGAGAGCGGGCGCCGAGCAGAGCCTCAGGGCACAGCCCCACCTAGGGGCTCGCTCAGCCCCGGACCCCCAAGGGGGCAGCGGGGTCCCCCACGTGGGGAAGGGGCTCCCCAGCCCTGAGCATCCCCCACACCGCATCCCAGGGAAAAGGGAGCTTCGTCTTCCCCGTGCAAAGCGCCTCGCCCAAGCGGGAGCTGGTGAAGTGCCCAAATCCCGGCTAAAATGGTAAAACCACGCTGCGAGAGGCTCCGAGAGCCGCCCGGCGGGGGTGCCACCACCCTGTCCCCGCGCCACCCCACCTCCGCTGCTTCTTCTCCAGGTCGTGGTTGCGTCCCTGCTGGCCCTCGAGGTGCAGCTTGGTGTCCTGCAGCTCGGACGCCAGGCGCTGGCACTTCTTCTTCAGCTGCTGCAGCGCCCGCTGGCCCTCCTCGCTGTCCGCCTGCAGGTCCGCCAGCTGCGGGCAGGGGCAGGCAGGGTGCTCAGGGCCGTGGGGAGGGCTGGGGGGGGGGGGGGAAGTTCGGGGGGTTTCGGGGCAGAGCCCCACTCACCCTCCTCTCCAGCTGCCTCTTGCCCTGCTGCTCCACCTCCAGCTTGTCCTCCAGCTCCTGCTGCAGCCGCTTCTTGGTGAAGTCGATCTCCCGCACCGCCCGCTCGTATTTCAGCCGCCACTCGCCGCCTGTGCGGGGGTCACCGGGGGGGCTGCGGCGGGCGACGCTCCGTGGGGCACCCCGGGCTGCACCCGAGGATTTGGGTGCCCGCGGTGCGACGGTACCTGAATCGTCGTCGTCCAGCTCCCCGTTGAGCTCGGCTGCCCGGATGAGCCGAGCTTCCATCACCTCCATCTCCATGGACTCCATCTGCTTCTTCAGGGCATCGTACTTGGCCTGCCAGGGGACACGGTCCCGGTGAGCCCCGCGGGGACCGGGAGGCGCCGCGGGGCCGGGCAGAGGTGCGGTTGGTTACCTGCAGGTCCTTCATCTCCTTCTCGGCCCGGAGCCTCTCGGCCGTCTCGGCGTCCAGCAGCTGGGAGGCCGACTCACCCGTGTTTCGCTCGTCCGTCAGCTCCGACGTCAGCTCCGTGATCTGGGGGCAGCGGGGATGTGGCAGTGGGGGGGCAGGCACCGGGGTTTGGGGACGCGCTGCGCCCACCCGGGGCCGGCTAGGACCTACCCTGCTCTCCAGGCGGTCGCTGTTGAGCCGCAGCTCGTTGCGCTCCTTCTCCACCTTCTCGAGCTTGCTCTTGAGCTGCTGGATCTCTTCCTGCAACACAGCGGCGGGTGGTGAGGGAGGGGGCAGGCGCCGAGGGAAGGGGCTGGCAGGCACGATGCTCTGCACCCCCAGCCCCCCCTCCCCTGGCGCGGGGAGGGCCGGGTGGGGGCTCCCCGGGGCTGGGAGGCGCTGGCAGTGCGGGGGCTCTCCCCTGCCAAGGGCTGGGCAGGGACTTTCCCCAGCCTGCGCTGGCTCCGGCAGCCAACTCCAACCCCATAAATGGTGCCGAAACACCCTGGAGGCCACGCGAAGCTGGCCTCCGGCAGAGAGGGGGGTCCCTGCACCCCTCCCCCCCCCCCGGGAAAAGGGGTGGGAGCAAACAAAGCAGCTCTCCTCCTCCCCCCAGCACCCAAAGGGTTTGGGGCACCCAGCCCAGGCGGAGAGGGAGGGGATCCTGGGGGGATGCCCGACCAGCACAGGGCTCCGTGCCGCTTGCCAGCTGTGAGCGCATCGCTCTCTCCCGTTCCCTGGTGCCAGCAGGCAGGCTGGGGGGGACAGGAGGGGACTTCAGAGCCCCCACCCCGAGCACCCAGCTTCGGCAGGTTGAGGTGAAAAGCGGGGCGCGGGGGGGGGCCCGGGCCGGGGGGGGGGGGGGGGGCACGGTGTCCGGTTGCCTGCATGGAGCCCCCCGCGCACGGTGCCCGGTTTCGTTTCCATTCTCCATGCCTTGTAACCGGGCTCTCTGACAGCAGCCACCTCTCGGGATGCTAACCACATGCTGCTTCGCAAATCAGGGAGCGATTCGTGCCGGGGGGTCCTCCGTGAGGTCCTGCAGCCCACCCCGCTGAGGGTCCCTGCCCGTCGCCAACGCGCACCCGGCCCCATCCTGCCCCATCCCCGCCCCCCCCGGCGCAGCGGTACCCACGTCTTTGCCACGGATCTGGTCCTCGGTGAGCTGCACCTCGATGAGGGGCCGCACGGTGGTGAAGAGCTTCCACCAGGGCCAGTCTTTCACCCCCTTGTTCTTCTTGATGTTCTTCTGCACGCAGCGGATGGCCAAATCCTGGATCTGCGAGGGGCACGCACGGTGTCGGCACGGCTGCTGCGGGGCGCCACCGGCCGAGCAGGACGCGCGGGTGCTCAGCGCCCCTGCCGCCGCCACCCCGGCGCACTCCCCTTCGTTAGCATGTGGGCTAATTGCTCCTGGCTTATCTGCTGTCCGATTACCTCCGGCACCCACACGAGCTAACCTCGCCGCGGGCGAGGCGCCGCCGCGGTGCCTATTTTACGCGCTCTTTAATAATAAAAAGCAGGAGCTGGCACGGCCGCTTCATCCCGGCACGGCGCGGCAGCCCGGCGGGGCAGGACGAAACCGACGGCCCCGGGGCTGGCCCCACGGCTCCCCACGGCTCCCCACGGCTCCCGGGGAGGGGGGGAGAGGCGGGAGGAGGAGGCGCTGGGCCAGGCTTCGGCAGAAAAGCTGCGCTGCCCATTTTAGGCGAAATTGTGCAGCGGAGCGGGGAGGGGAGAGGCGCCACGAACCTTCCTCTTCTTGAAGAGCTGCCGTGCCAGGAAGCCCCTGCACGCCGCCTGGAACAGGGTGATGTTCCTGCTCGTCTGCGCGTCCCGCTGCTCCTCCAGCTTGGCCAGCGAGCCCGCCCGGAAAAACACCTGCGGGGGGAAAAAATAAAAAAGGGGGGGGAGATGCGGTGGCACCGTCCCGCTGCGCCGGCGGGTGGGGATGTGCCACTTGCGTCCCCTTGTCCCCTCCACGTCCTCGCCCTTCCCCAGCCCCGCGGCCCCGTCCTCTGTGGGGTTTTTATTCGGGGTTTTTATTCCCCAGGAGTGAGGAATGGCGTGGGTGGGAGCGCACACTGCTGCCCTTGTGCCGCTGCGCACACCCTGCCCTCAGCCAGACCCCAAAGCCTGCAGCGGGCAGGGATGTCCCCGGCGGGGTCCTACCCGGCTCAAACCCATGTGGTAGCTGCTCTTCTCCAGGTCCAGAGACTCCAGGAGCTCCTCCACTGCCTGCGGGGAGGGATGGGGGTCAGGGACAGGGTGCGGGACCCCAGGGTGCAGGACCCCAGGATCCCAGGGGGAGCCCGGCACGCGTACCCGCTTCTCGTCCACCACGATGTAGTTGCGCCCGTGCTTCTTGGTCAGGTGCGGGGCCAGGACGTCGAAACGCCGCCTGAACTCGGCGAACACCATGTGGTCGGGGTAGCCTAGGGGGGGAGAGCAGGACAGGGGGGCCGTGGGGCAGCCGGGATGCCCGGGGGGATGGCCGGGAACAGCCCTGTGCCCCCGCACGCACGCTGCCCCCTCCCCTGTTCTTTGGGAGAACCGATGGGGCCACCCTGCATGGAGCGAGCCCTCCCCGGGACGGCTGCTGGAGGTTTTCCTTGGCATTGTTGTTTGGTAATTTCGGCCAAGATGTGGGGTGAAAGTGGCCAGATTCTGGCCCCAGGGGAGAGCAGGGACACGTGTGTCACCCGTGCAAGCCGACGGGCCCCGCTTTGGGTCTGGCCTGAGCCGCAGCTAATTGCTGAGCCTGCACATCTTAATTAACGAGGGGGGGTGCTGATGAAGAGGCTGACCCTGCCACATCCGAGGGGGTGTCACGGCCATCGCTGTGGGGAGGTGTGCGCCCAGCATCGATTTCCAATGGCTGCAGGAAGGATCCGGCCCCGAGGCACTAAACCCGGGCTCGGCGGCCGCATCCCCCAGCACTTGGCTGAGCGCGACCCGGCGCCCCCCTCCCCGTCAGGACCGGGGCCGGCTGCCAACGGGATCGCTGCCAGCAGCCGGGCAGCACCGGCGCAGACACCCAAGTAAGGCCATGCCTGTCCCCGGCACCGAGCCCCGATGTGACAACAGCCCCGCGGGGGGAGCGGGGCCAGCCCCGCTGGGACGGGGAAAAGCTGCCAGCAGCCGGGCTCTGTGCGAGGACGCGTGCCAAAGGGGTTCCCCGTGGGGCCCCCCGCTGCAGACGGGGGATTTGCTCTCCCCTTGCCATGCTCTCCGCAGTCGGGATGCCCGTGGGTGGCAGGATCGGACCCGAATTGAGGATGGGGGTTGGGGCTCACCTTGGCGGTACATGCGGAGGGCATCCAGCAGGCGGGAGCCGCGGAGCTGGGCGCGCAGGAGGGGCACGTCGAGCTGCATCAGCCCCGCGGCCTCGCAGTGCTCGGCCGGCAGCTCCAGCTCGCTGCCGCTCACCCGCCGGCACGGCAGCCCCCGGGGGTCTCCACCGCCCCCCCGCCGCCTTGGGCAGGAAGCAGTGCACAAAGTGCAGCTTGGACTTCTTGATGCTGTCGATGAGGGCATCCTGCAGGGGACGGGAGAGAGGTGACACGGGACAGTGCCTCGGCTGATCCCGGGGACCCACACCCGTGCCATTGAGCCGCTCCTGGTGGCCAAAGCAGGGTGCTGGGACCCCCCCGAATCCCGAGGGCCCCCCCACTCACCACTTGCAGCTTGATCTGGATGCACAGTGACTTCTTTTTGACGGCGGCCACGCCGGTGGTGAAGGTCTTGCGCATGCTGGTGGCCCGGCGCAGGGCCAACTGCGAGCCCCCCTCCAGCCCCGCCACCGAGCCCGACAGCACCAGCGCCGACCCGCCCCGGCCCGCAAACAGGCTGCTGATCACCTTCCTGCGGGGCACGGAGGGGACGTCACCCCCAAAACCACCCCCTCCCCTGCTCCGTCCCCAAGCCCGGGAGGACCCCACTCACTTCTGCGACTCCTGCAGCAGGACGGAGGCGTTTTGGGTGGCCGGGTTGTGCTTGACGTGGTTGAGCCAGCCCGTGGCATCGTACTCCACCCAGTTGGTCCCCGAGCTGTGGCCCAGGAAGAAGTGCCGGGGCTTGTCACTGGGGAGCAGCGGGTCGTGCCCTGCGGGGAAACACGGCACCGCTGGGCACGGGCACCGCGGGCGGCTCAGCCGGCGCAGCCACACGGTGCCGGTCTCCCCCCCCCCCAGACCTTTCTTGCCCCCCTCCTGGGGACCGTAGTAGGCAAAGAGCCGCTCCAGCAAGGTGTCCTCGCTGCCGCCCGGCTGCAGCGCCTCCTCCTCCAGCAGCCACAGCAGCCCCCGCGCCTCGTCGGTGCGGGCCAGCGAGCGGACCTGCGGGCGACACCGCGTTGGTACCGGGACCGGGGGCGGGCAGGGATGGGGAGGGGGACGAGGGGAGACGCGGGGAGCATGCAACCTCCTCTGCTGTGAGCAGCAAGGCAAAGCGGCGCCGCGCGAAACGGCCCCTGCTTAATGGGTACCTGGCAGGGAAAGAGGCAAACGTAACGCGCCAAGCTCGGCGGCGAGCAAAACGCTGCGCTCTGGCACCACGGGGATCAAACCCGGTGCAGGGCCAGCGCCAGCAGCCTCTGCGGCCTCATCCAGCAGGGACCGGAGCACCCCAGGGACCGGAGCACCCCAGGGACCGGAGCACCCCAAGGATGGGTGCACCCTGCAGAGCAGAGCACCTCAGGGATCAAAGCACCCCGGGGATCAAAGCGCCTTGGGGACCGGTGCATGCCAGGGATCGCCCCAGGGCCATCCTGCCCCTGTCCTCCCCTCCCGGAGGCACCGGGGAGCACGGTGCCGGGGATGCACCAGGGATGCCCGCTGCTCACACGCTCGGTCACGCTCTCATCGCCAAGCACTTAGGAAATCACCTTTCCTTCCCATAATTACTGCTAAAAGGACAGCAAAGCAGCACGGCCGATGCTATCGCCGCGCCTAATGCTCAATAACCCGCCGTAATGGATGGCGGCGCGCGCGGGGCCGCCAGCAGCCGCTCCGTCACACAGAGGAGCAGCAGCAGCCGCCTCCAGCCCCGCTGTCCCGGCCCTCGTCCGTGCTGCGGGAGCGGGTTTTGGGGACGGAGGTGGCCGCAGAGAAGCTGGGTCACGGCCAGGACGGAGGCCGCGAGGAAGCGCCGTGGGTGCTTACCAGTGCCTGGTGTGAGGGCTGGTCTACAGTGGCTACAGAGCCCCAGGTAGCGGGCTCTGTGTCAGCCAGTGCAAGCTCTATGTTTTCCTGGAGAGGACGGACAGAGGAGCGATTAGTGCCTGTGTGACTGGAGATCAGCGTTAGGGCCCCCGCGGGCCGGTCAGTACGTTAGTCTCAATCGGATCTAGACAGGAGACAGGCGTTTCCCGGGCGTCCCACCGCCCCGCTGCTCCGGCACGGCACGGAGAGGTGCCGGGGGGGAGCCAGGACACCAAAAAGGGTCCCCGTTGGCACCCAGGTGGTGCCGGGATGGAGCAGCGGCCACCATCGCCCTCCCACCACCCGCGGCAGCCCCCCCCAGGGCATGTTTGCCGGCACCATTGGCGGTGGGAACCCCCCGGAGACCCCTGAAGCAGAGAGCGAGGTGTCAGAGCTGATTCGGTTGGACCTGGTCCCGAACGACCGCTGGTTAAGAAATTTGGGGAGCAGGGGGGGTGTCATAGGAGATGCTGGAGCAGAAAGGAGAGAGGAGGGGGGTGACGGTGCCCCCGGGGCGTCCCCGCTACCTCCTTGTAGCGCTCCAGCTCCTGGGCGAAGGTGCGCTGGTGGAAGAGGAGCTGCAGGCGCTCCTGGGCGTAGTTGTGGCACAGCTCCTCGAAGGTGGCCCCGCGGCTCTGCCCCGCCACCTCGGGGTTCTGGGCCCCGGGGGTGTCCACCACCGTCACCGAGCACACCGAGTGCTGGCTCGACTTGAGCGCCCTGCAGGGGACGGGGGAGGGACACAAGCGGGGTGGGTGGGTGGGTGGGTGCTGCCGGACCTCCCCCGACACCCCCCACCCCAAATCCCGTCGTGTACCTGTTGAGGAGGGAGATGAGGAGGGTGAAGAGCTCCGAGTACAAGCCCGAGGCCATGCCCTCCAGGCACTCCAGCGCCGTCAGCTTGGGACCTGGCAGAGGGGACGACTGCGCCCTGAGTGTCCCCAGCCACGCATCCCCCGGGTGGCCACCCGTGCCTCCCCGTGCCCTACCTGTGCCATCGCCCATGCCCTGCTCCTCAGGGCCCTGTCGGAAGGAGGTGGAGCGCTGCAGCGTGCCCTTGGGCTGGTGCTTGAAGATGGAGGAGGAGAGCTCCTCCAGGTTGCAGCCCAGCAGGTAGGCGGCTTTCTGAGCCCACTCGTGCCGCGCAAACTGCTTCCTCCCGGCTGAGGGGGGGGGGAAAAAGGAGGCTCAGCGCCGGCTGCCCCATGTACGAGGCTCTCCTGGTGCACCCCGGATGGTCACAGGGTCCCCCACGGTGGGATGGGGACAGGGGTGGCACACAAAAGCCAACCCCGAGGCGGGGATGCTGTGCACGGCCGGCGCAGTGGGAGCTCGGGGCTTGCACGTGGCCAGCGCCGAGAGGAAAACTTTGGGGCTCGATTTGAGGAGATGGGGGGAAAGTGGCTTTGCCTCCCTGCGAGGCTGAGCCATGCTGGGGAGATGGGGACACCCCTCTCCATCGCTGCCACCCGCGGGGCCCTGTGGTGGAGCGGGGATCTGAGCCAGCCCGGTGCAGGGACATGTCCCTGCTCGGCCACCACGGCGCAGCGGGACAGACCGCGGCTGCCGGACACAGACACACGACAACGGGGTGGGGAAGGGAGGGTGGGAGCGGGTTAATGGGGACACGAGGGTGGGACGGGGCAGGGAAGCCGGAGACGCGTGGAGAACAGGACTTTACCTTCATCGGCGTCTGCATTGCAAAAGGGCAGCATGCACCATGCGAACAGAGACAGGGGTTAGCAACAACGGCACGCAGCAGCGCGGGCACGCGACGCGGGGACGCCCTCCTGCCGAAACCTGCATGCCCCGAGCCTGGTTTTCCCCCCCCAAGAGCACCGCCCCGGTGAGATGTGAGATGCTACGACCTGGTGCGGGGCCTGTCCCTGCACCACAGCAAGCCCCAGCCGCGCCGTGGGCACCGTCTGCCCAGATCCAGCCCAAGGAAAAGGGGGCTGGTGCAGCCGAGCTGGTGCTGAGCATCCCCAGGGCCCGCGAGATGCAGGGAAGGTGCTGGGAGAAAAACTTGGGCTGGGACGCTCCCCCCCAGGCAGGATTTGGGGATGCTCCCCGGGACCAGGACCTGGGGATGCTCCCCGGGCCAGGATTTGGGGATGCCCCCAGCCCCTCGCAGAGGCTCCCTCACCACCCGTGCGTCCCCGCAGCGGTGCTGCAGCGGGGCCCTGCTGCCCTCTAGTGCCTCGAAGCGCCCCTGGGACAACGCTGTGCCCGCTGAGCACCCACAGCCCTCTCCAAAACGCGGCACGAATGGGGCTCTCCGCACATTCCCATCTCAATTCCCTCCCCCAAGCTGCAAAACCCCTCGATCCAAGCCCTCCTGCGAGCATGCGGTCGAGCCCAGGGCTGGCAGCAAAGGGGGGTTCCAGCGCCTCGGGGGTAACACAAGACCCCCAGTGGGGAGAAGAGCAGCTGCAGAGGCACCCTGAGCCCCCCCGAGCCGAATTCACCCCCCCCAGCAGTGGAGAGGTGTGCTGGTGCCATCAGGGCAAGCCCACGGTGCCCTCCTGTGCTGGGGTGCCACGAGGACGGGGGGCCCCTGACGGCCAGCGGGTAACCCCAGGGCTACCAGAGCCCAGCCCGGGGCTGCTCCCAGCACACCAGCAGCACCCCAAGCCCCTTTTTAGCCCCCAGACCACCACCAAGCCCAGAGCAGAGCCCCGCACGGCTCCGATTACCGGCTCCATCTGCCAGTGGTTCTGTGGGAGGACAGGGGAGGGAGCGGCGTTAGGTGGGGGGACATGCGTGCACCCCCCCTCACTCCCTTGTCCCCAGCCCCACGACTCCCTGATGTGACAGCGACCGAGCCAGGGACTCTCTCTGGTGGCGCCCGGGATGTTTGATCCCTGCTGGCTGGGAGCTCAACCCCAAAACCCCTTGCACAACCCCAAAAGCCCCCCCCCCCGAGCCTGTCTGCAAGGTGCAGAGGTGCCAGCATCAATCTGGACCCCGACCAGCCGGCAGACCTGAGCTCAGCCGATGAACGCGTCCCAGCCCCGTTACCTTTGGTGGCTCCGGCTGCCCCAAGGTGACAAATGGCCCCCAGGACGAGCCAGAAGGCTTTCTGCTCATCGCCGGAGATGCCCATCACCTTCATGGCAGCCTGCAGCTTGTTGAACTGCTGGGCTGCCTTCTGCTTCTCCTCGGGCTGCAGAGAGCGATGGGAGCCGTTGGCACAAGGTGCCAGCCCCCGGCGCCACTGGCCAAGCCACGAGCACCCAGAGGGGCTGGGGACCAGCGGATGTCCCCCTGCCCACGGGGACAGGGCCACCCTGGCCCTCCCAGCTCCTTCCCCATGCCCCCACCCCGCTGCAGCCCCCTGCCCAGCCCCGCAGCAGGCAGGACCTTGGCGAGGGGCACGATGCCGAAGACGTTGTTCTCCGCCAGGTGGTTGAAGTGGAGCTCGGTCCTGTTGGGGGAAACACCACCCAGGTTGGTACCCACGGTGCCGGAAGACCCCTGAGACCCCCATGCCGGGGCCACGCTCACCTCAGGGCGCTGTCAGGGCAGGCCAGCAGGTAGTAGAAGACGTTGAAGGTGGCCTCGTTGGCAGGGCGCCGGGCGACACGGAGCTTCTCCAGCAGCAGCGTCTGGGAGAGGTCAGGAGGGTTGGGAACCGTCCCCGAGGGCCACGCTCCCACCAAGACCCCCGGCCCCAGCCTCGTCCTTGCTGCCAGCCCAGGATCCCCTTTTCCCTGGGTTCCCAAGGAGACGTTGGAGGTCTCCTGGCCCTGCTGCAGGACGTTGCAGTAACGCAAACCCTGAGCATCTCTCCTGAGCTCTCCTGGGCTCGACCAGCAGGTGCACTGGAGCACGAAGCGGCTCTGTTGCATTTTAAGGGCTGCTGTTATCACCCCGACTGGCTGCAAACAAAGCCACGAGCTTGACGCTTGGCTGCGAACACGGCCGGGCTGGCAGGAGCGGGTTAGAAAGGAGAGCTCGCAGGAGAAAACGCCCTCGGGACGGACCGGCTCCTGCGCCGAGGGGGCCGCCCCGGCCCCTCACCTGTACGGAGGCGGACGCCACCTGCCCAGCCTGGTCGAAGTCCAGGGAGATGATCTGAGAGAAGCGCGTGGCGTTGCCGTTCATGCTGGTGCTACTATTGCCAAAAGCCTCCAGGACGGTGTAGAGAGCCTGCCACTTCTCCGCTGCGAGGAAACAAGCGGGGGCGGTGGGGTGCGCGTGGCCGGCGGCGTGCACGCGGCGAGGGCGCCGGCGGTGAAGACAAGTGAGAGAGCAGCACCGTGACCGCGAAAGCGAGGGCGTGCGGAGGTTGGCAGGGGGACCCCGCGGCGCGCACTCACCGGAGAAGACCTTGCCGGTGCTGCCGGCGATGGTGGCGAGGTACTGGACGAGGTGCTGGCAGTTGGTGGTCTTGCCGCTGCCGCTGGCGCCCAGCAGCACGACCGCCTGGTCCTGGCGGCTCATCAGCATGCTGCGGTAGGCGGCCTGGGCCACGGCGTAGATGTGCGGGGACGTGTCCTCCCGGCGGCACCCCTTGAACATGTGCATGACCTGGGGGGGGAGAAGCGGGGGACGCTCGGCACCCTGCGGCCCCACATCTGAGGAGTGACACAGCTCCAGCGCCGCTGGCACGCGCCACCGCCCCCGCCCGGCGTCACCTTCTCGGAGTACATGGAGGGGGAGCTGAGCGGGTTGATGACGACCATGGTGGGGCCGGCGTAGGTGTGGATGAGGTTGCCGCCGTAGCGCTGCCGCAGCGTGTGCAGGACGCTGGACTCGTTGAGGTAGAGGAGGCTGGCCAGGTCCTCCACGCGGTCGCAGGACGGGGGGTTCGCCTGGGAGCGAGGCCGGGGGTCAGGCGGGGAACGGGGGTCCCCACCGCCCCGCGGCCCCCCATCCCGCAGCCCTACCTTCTCCACGTCGTCCTCCTCCACCTCCAGGACGGCTCCGTCGTGGTCCAGCTTCACCTTCACCTTGCCCTCGGGCAGAGCGCTGGCCTCCTCCGGCCGCAGCTGGCTGCCTGTGAGGGCACGCGGGGCTCAGCGGGGCCGCACTGGGCACCCCTGAACCCTGGCCTGACCCCAACTCACCCAAGGAGAAGCCATCCTTGTGCACCAGCCACACCTTGTCGGTCTCATACCAAGCCTCCTCGGCAGCTATCTGCTCCTCCGTCTTGGCCTGCGGGACAGGGGGACGTGGGGGCTGGAGGGAGCGTGGTGCCGTGCCACCTCCCGCGAGCCCCGAGCCCTCCCAACACGCGTCCCCAGCTTCTCCGCTGCCCCGGGGACCCCGGAGGATTTGGGGCTGCTGAGACCCCCGTCCCTGCCACGGCTGGGGGTAGACACAAAGCCACAATGACCCTGGGATGCAGTCATCACAGACAACCCTGGTAAGCCTGGAGGGGCTGCGCTCCCAAACTGCAGCCCCGGCACGCACGGCAGCCCCGTGCCACTCACATGGCATGCTGTGGGGACACAAGACACGCTGCGGGGACACGGGGCAGGGACACAGGACACGCTGCGGGGACAGGACGCAGGGACACAGGACACAGCACAGCGGTGGCACAGTCCCACGGGGGTAAGTAAGGTCGGGCTGGCACAGCTGGCACATGGGGGACGTCCCCGCTACCCGCGAGCAGGGCGAGCCCCAAAGCCAAACCTGAGCTGCAGCAGGGACGGGGCCAAAGGGGGCTGCCAGGACATCGTCCGCTTGTCCCTATCGAGGCCGAGAGACGGGGCGTGAGGGCGAGAAGGGCCGCGCTCTGCCCCGCAGCGAGCACGGGAAGCAGCAGGGGGAAGAGAGCGGAGGCGTGCGGCAAAGCGCGGCCACCCCAGAGCCCCCGGCCACGCGGGCGCTGCCGGAGCCGCAGCTGGGACAACTGCAGAGCAGCAGGTCTGGCACGGTGCTGGGAAGGTGGCCACGAGGCCGGGTGGCCAAAGCCAGCACCCGGCGCCGGCTGGGGGTGAGCGCACAGCACCCAGGGCAGGAGGTGGCCCCGCTGCACCGTGTTGCCAGGATGCTCTGGTGCAGGCCCAGCGAGTGCCGGCACGGCGACACGCGGGGAATCAGGGCACTGCCCCCACTCCTGCCCCCATCCCTGATGCTCACCGGCCCTTCTGCCTGGCTCTGCCCCTTCCCTCCCCGCTGTTAGCCCTCCCCAGCCAGGCTGAGGACTGCCATCACCCTGCCACCTCCACCAACAGCACCCTCCCGGCGAGCCCGGGGTGCCTGCCGCTCCGCCACGTGCCCCGGCACGGCCATGGGGAGCCCAGAGCTGCAACCACCCTGCAACAAGTGAGCCCAGGGAGAGGCACCCAGCCGCGGTTGTGCCCTGTCGGCTCGGCTTGCTGCGGCCAAGGGAGCGCGATGGAGACACGGGGCCACCCTGGCCGCTCTCTGCAGCAGCCCTGGGTGGGGAAAGCCTTACGCTCCAGCACGAGGCGCGGGCGCAGACGCCAGCCCAGCGGCAGACAGAGGACAGCGGCAGGTTGCCAGCGGAGGCAGAGAGCTCCTGAGGACAGGGGTACGGTACCTGGCTGGGAGCCGGGGCGGAGGCCGCGGGGTCCAGCTGACAGCAGCGAGGGAGGAGGAGAGAAAGAAAAGAGGGGTGAGAGGCAGAGAGCAGCAGCGGCACCGCGACGCCCCACGGGGCCCCAGCACGGCCAAAACCCCCAAGACATCACCCCAGCTGGGACGGCCGTGCCCAGGCTGCAGCGGGGATGCTGACACCAGGACATGGCACGGCACTGCCAGGCACCACAGCTCCCCACGGCCACGCACACTGCTCGGGGCAGCGATCGCCAAACCCACCAGCCGGCGGCACCCAGAGCGGCGGCCACAACTGGCGGTGCAAACACCAAGGGAGAGCACGCGGTGTGGATGGGGCAGCGTCCCCATCCAGCACCAAGCCACGCACAATCACCGAACCCCCCCCCGAATTACAGAAGCCGTGAAGATCCTCTCCAGCCGGCGCTGCGCCTCCTCCTCCGGGCTCAGCTGGGGAGCGGGGCCGGGGGCAGCCTGGAGGCAGAGCACCGTTAGCAGCGGGCTGCCTGGCACCGGCACGTCGCCGGCACGGGGGACATCACGGGTGCTTTTTTTGGCCCTGAAGCCCACCGACACCACGCAAGGGCAGCTACCTCGCGCAGACCCGCAGCGCCCTGCCCACCTGCACCCACGCTGGGGTACCCGCAGGCACCCAGCACCGCCCTGAGCAGCCGCTTGGCACCCCAAATCCCGGGTCCCTGCTCCCACGCACCTGCTGGGGGGGTCCTGGGGCGGTTTTCGCGGGGGTCTGTCGCTTCTCGCTGGGCTGCTGCTTCTTCTCCACACGAGCAGGGTGGGGAGACAAGGGGCAGCGTGACGCGGTGGCCGCGGCGTACCCGACCGTGCCGAAAAGTGAACCCCTTGCCCGGCACCACAAACCCCCCGCACGCCCCAAAACCACTGCAAACCATGCTGGTGAGCTCACACCATGCTCCGCCGCGCGGGACGAGGCGTCCCTGCGGGTCGTACCGCGCACCCACGCCGGGATAGAGCCGTGCACACACCGGTACCTTGTGCCTCTCCAGGGCGGTGGGTTTCGGGGCGGATGCCTTTGGCGGCTCCGCTTTCCCTCCCGAAGGCTGCGCCAGAGGCTCCGGCTTGGCTTTGGCACCCGGGGACACGGATGGCTTTGTGTCCCCCGCGGTGGGTGGGGAGCCCGGCGTGGAGGCTCCTTTGCCCCCGGAGGGCTCGGGGGACTTCTCCTCTCGCCTGTCTCCCGGCCGGAGCCGCGGGCGGTGCTCTTTGGTTTTGCCCTTGGCCATGAGGGTTTTGAGCCCCGCTGAGATCTCATCTTTGGGCTCCGGCTTGGCGGGGGCGGCCGGCTTGGCAGGGGGTGGTGGTGGGGGCGCGGGGAGGGATGGTTCCTCTTTTCTGGGGGGCGGCACGGGCTCGGGAGACTTGAGGTCTCGCGTTGGCTCCCTGGCACCGCCGGCGTCCTCCCCCGGCAGCACTTTGCGCACCACCTTGCGCACCACCCGCACCACCCTGCGGCGGGACAGGCCCTGCCCGTCGTCCCCCTGCGCCTCGGTGCCCGCCGCGGGACCCTCGGGCCCGTTGGCGGCCCCGTTCAGCACTGGCTCCGGGCTCTTCCCTCTCCCCGGGGGCGGCTCGGGGCTCTTCGGGGGCTCGGGTTTTGGGGGTGCGGGTGCCGCATCCTTCGCGGCGCTCGGGCTCTCTGGCTGCAGCCACAAAGACAGGGGTGGGGTTAGAGGAGGTCTGAGGGTGCCGTGCCCACTGTGAGCCCCTGTGCTGCGGGATGTGGCTGTGCTGGGCAGCTTGGGCTGGTGCCTGGGGTCCCAGCACGGCTCCTGGCCAGATTTCGGGCACCACAGGACACGTGTCGGAGACATCCAGCCCCCTCCCTGAACCATCCCACAGCTCCCCGCCAGGCCCAGGGGAAGAGGCGATGCCGACCTCCCCGGCCCCGTGCCCAGGAGCCCGTCAACCCTCAGGCCATGGGTACAGGAGGGATAATTCAGAGCGCTCAGCCCACTCGGGGTGCTGGCAGCCTGGCTGCAAGGCGCGGGGCAATCTGCAAGATTTCCCCCACCGACAGCTTCAGCAGGCAGCGTGGGAAGTGCCGCTGCTGCAGTAACTCAGAGCAAGCACCGAGCCTCCGTCCTGCCGGGCTCTGCAGGGCAGGGACGAGCCCTGGTGAGCCAGAGGGGCGAAAATTGCTGTGACCAACAGCCGGGCACCCCTGTGGCCAGCTCCCACCACCACCAAAACCACCCGCACCCCGCACGCTGCCCTACATCAGCTGCAGGAGGGGGACGCTGAGCCCAGGACCCTCCTAGGAGGTGCCACCGTGCCCCAGCCAAGGGCGAGCCCCATCCCGGCACAGAGCCCCCCCCTCCCCGTGCCCTGCAGCACTTACAGCCCCGTCCTCCTTCCCGGGTCTTTTCACAGCTAAGGATTTGTCCTCGTCCTTAACCTGAGGGTCAGACAAACAAGAGGGGCGCGTTTCAGCCGCCGCAGGGGGACGCGGCGACCCGGTGGGCTCGGTGCCGGCCGCCCGCTCCAGCAGCACCATGGGGAAAGGCACGCAGCCCGTCGCTCTCCGTGCTGCGGGGGGGGGGAGGAAGCCTTTGTGTGAGCAGGTGAAACAGCCCAAATTTGCAGCCTGCTGCTGAGCACGAGGCCTCGGTGCGGCCCGAGGAAAGCACCGCGGGTCCGGCCGAGCTGAGAAAAAAGGGGCGAAGCTCCGAGGCGCACCCCGCAAAGCCCAAAGCGCGGCGCAGCCCCCTGCTCCCCGCCGCAGGAGGGGCTGCGTTGGCAGCTGGTGAGCGGGGCTGGTAAATAAAGCCCCTTCGCTCCTCCCCGCGCGGGCTTCTGGCTTTTCGCACGTTGCTCAACTTAGCTCTGACAGCTGAGCTAAACACGGCGCTGAGCAAGAGGCAAGGTGCGCGGGGGGAAAGCGATCCCGCCCGCCGCCAGCCCGGCGCACGGAGCTGGCACCAGCTCGGCTCTGCGGGCTCAGCCTGGCCACTTTGGGGCGTCCCGAGTGGCGACGTCGAGCCCGGGGGGGGGTTCACACCGTGTTAGGGGAGGCAGCGGCCGCGTGCCAAGCGGCGGTTAGCGTGTTAGTGGGTGCATTCGTGGCCGCAGCCGGGCAGTGGTGGGGTGCCGGTTTGCTCAGCGTGGCACGAGGGCGGCTCGAGGGCCACTTGCTGAGCCTCCGTGCCGGGGAGGGGGGGGGATTTTGGCCCCGGGAGCGCTGCTCTGGATGCGGCAGGCGTGCTGGGCAAACGGGGGGAGCTGGTGGGCACCGTGGGGTGCGAGCAAACGCGAGCAAGACTTCCCTTCTGCTCCCAGAACGCAAAGCGGGATGAGAAGGCCATGGCGATGTCTCATGGAGCCGCAGCCCTGGCTGGGGGAGAGAGGGAGAGGTGAGCGGGAGGGCTCGGGAGCCTCAGGACCCTGAGCTGAGCCAGCCCCGCGCAGCGTCCGAGCAGACGGAGCCTGTAGGGAGCGCTGGGGACAGGCACAGAACCTCATGGTGCAAAAAAAGCCCCTTTGGTCATACGGCAGCACCGTGCCCAGATTTTCCCCCCCGTGCCAGGCCAGCCCGCTGCAGTAAGCAGCTGCGGGGTGAGGGAAGGGATATTTTCTGCCCTGGGCACGCACTCAGGGGGCTATTCTGAGCCTGACCCCGTGCCAGCAGCCGGGCAGCCCAAGCAGGGACCCAGCGGGGTCTCCGAAACCCAGCGGGGCCGATCCAGGGCTGCCCATGAGGGGCCACATGGCACCCCCCCCTGCCAGCACAGGGCACAGAGGAGCACCCAAACCACCCGCCTGGGGTCACAGCACCCTGTTCCCCTCATCCCCAGCTCCTAGGCCCCATACCCCCCACCCAGGCACCGGGGTCTGGGCACAAACCTGCCCACGGAGCCCCCCAAATCCTCCACCCCCAGTGCCCTCCACGCCGCACGGCACCAGCACCAGGGTCCCCTCCAGAAACAGCCCTCGGCCACCGCAGCAGCTCCCGTCCCACCGAGGGGGTGGCCCCCACGCGTCCCCCTCGGGGTCCCCCCCAGCCGTGCCGGGGTCCCCACCTTACCGCGGGGCCGGCAGCGGGGTTCCCGGTGGGACGAGCACGGCACGGGGTGGTGGGAGAGGCGTGCGGCAGCGCGGGGACAGCTGGGCCGATAGGGCCACCCTAAAAATAGCCAAGGAATGCGAGGGCCCCGGCGGCGCGCGCAGCAGGCGGAGGGCGCACGGGGGGGGAAGCTCGGGCAGCGGGGGCCTCTTCGCCGCCGCCGGAGGAAGTGATGTGGGCCCGCGGCAGGCTGGCGCCGCGGGGGGGAAGCGTCCGCCTCCCCCCCCCCACATCCCACTGCCCGCCCCTGTGGAGCAGGAGCCAGGAGGGACCCATGTGCCGAGGAGCGGGGTCGGGTGCTCCCGCACCCCCCGTGGCCCCGCTGCTGCTGGCTGGAGGGGAGCGGCGTGTCGCTTTGCCAAGAGCGTGGCAGCCCCCCGAAATGCTACCCGGGGTGGAGAGCCCTGTGCCGCATAGGGGGTGGCACAGGGGGGCTGTCCCCGTGCCGGTGGGACAGGGACGGCACCGCAGCCACGCCACGCACGGCGTCACGGCCCCCCCCCGTACGGCCGCATCCACAGCAAAGCTCCCTCCGAGCACCGAGGTCTCCCTGGAGGGCAAGTGAGGCCGGGGCCTCCGCACGCGGTGCGTGCCGGCAGCACCACAGAAACGGCCCCAAACCTCGGGGAGACGCATGGCGGGGGCAGCAAGCACAGGACACGGGCACCGCGGGGATCCCAGGAGGTGTTTGAGCAGGTCCCTGCCCGCCCTGGGGACACACACACATGGCCCTGCCCGAGGCCACGTCCCCTCTGGCCCCGCACGGCAGCCCCAAACCCTCGCCACTCGCCTCTCCCGGCGCACACACCGGGGATGGGTGACAAAAACGCCCTTGGCAGGGCTGCCGTGACGTGGCGGAGGGTGCCGGCGGTGACACCGCTGTCCCCAGGGAGCGCCGGCGGCAGCCACGGCCTTAGTAGCAAAGGGGTCACGGTGACAGCCGTGACAGCAGGAATTGCCCCGACCGGAGGCACGTGGCTTCGCCTGGAAGTCGGCGCCTGTGGGTTCCGAGGGGCACGGCCACCTCCCTGGCGAGCCCAGCACACACAGACCCGTGATGTGACCCGAGGGGCCCCGAGCATCCCCCCAGACCCCCGGCCACAGAGCTGGGAAGGGCCCGGTGCCCATGGGACACCTCCACGGGGACGCACAGCCCGGCTGTGTGGGGATGACGCACCAGTCCCACTGCCAAGCCCACTGGGCACCACAGCCCCTTGGGGCCCCCTGTGCTGGGGCCACCCCGCCAGCACTGCCCCCGCGGCAGAAGAAAGGACAAATTGAGAGCTTTCCACGGAGAACACACAAGAAAAGCAGGAGGAAAACACATCGGGGACACTGCAGATCCCACAGCTCCAACCCCGCAGCCTCCAGCGCGTCCCCAACACCCCGGTTTGGGGACCACGCGTGTCCCACCACCGCGTCCACCCATGTCCCAGCACCCTGGTGGGACACTGGGCACAGCAAGGAGCTGGCAGCCAGCACGTCGGCCTCGTGCCCCGGGTGCCGGCGGGTGAGCGAAGGCTGGCGCGGGCAACCAGGGCACGCGGGGCGCGCCGGCACGGCCGCCGGATGCCTGTGGTCTGGCTGAAGTGCCGGAGCGGTCGGGCGCGTTTCTGGAATATTTCTGCCCCACCAGATCCGGACGGCGCATGCCTGGGCCCTGCCTGAGGAATTTCGACGGTAAATAAATAAATAGGAGCGTGGAGCCCAGCCAGACCGGCTGCCCAGCGCCGGGAGCGTGGCTGGGACACGGTGGGGCTTTCCCCCGGTCCCCAGCAGCCGTGCCGTGCCACCAGCCAGACCCCGTGAACCCCACGGCATGGTTGGGGCTGCCCAGAGCACCCCAAGCATCGCACCCTCTGCCTCCTGGCCCTGCCCGGCTCCAGCACGTGTCCCCACCTCGGGGACAGGCAGAGGGACAAGGGCAGCTCGGTGGGGCCCCTCCGTGGAGGGGTTAAACCCCGGCACCTTCCCTGCTCCAGCCGGGGAGGGGCTCCCAGAGCAACAGCCCAAAATATGTCTATAATTTCCTGTTTCAAAAAGGATCATTTTTATTTAAATTAGGACCAGAAACATTCCAGGGAGCTTAGCTGGGCCTGGGGGAGAGCCGGGCCTCCCTGCGCGCGCCAGCACCTTGCACGGCCCCCGGCTGCGCCCGCTGCCCGCCCCAGCTCCCCGGCACGGCCGGGGACACCAGCTCCACCTGCAAAGCCACGGCATGTCCCTCCGTGTCCCTGCCGAGGGTCAAGGGTCCCCAGCGAGGACGCAGGACGTGCTCACGTGGAGAGGTGCCCCTGCCCCGAGCCGGAGGAAACAGCTGGGGAATGGGGGGACGGCCGCGAGCCCGCAGAGCCGGGGGACGGCGGCGGGGAGCTGGCTGCAGCCCAGGCGCCCGCCCCGTTACGCTGCGTATCCTGAAGATAAGCAGCGGTCTGTGGTCAGCGCACGGGACGGCTCCTTTCCAGGAACTGCTCCTGCCAGGATTTATGATTTATGCTTTAACCCCCTGCAGGCACTGACCCCGCAGCGCCGGGCTCGGCTTGGTCGCGGCACAAAGGGAACGGCACCGCTGTTACCGAGCACAGCGCTCCCACCGCAGAGCCCTGACAGCTTCCCCTCGGCTTTCTGGTGGCTTTTTGGAAGAAGCGAAACCCGGAGAGGCACGGGGGAGGCAGGGGGAGGGCAGGCAGAGAGCTCTCCTTGTGCTCTCCATGCACGGTGGAAGCAGATAGCTGCTGCCCGCAAACGCTGCCCGTGCCAGCGCCCGCCACGAGGCCATATGCTGCGGCTTCTCCCCCGCAGCCCCGGCTGCTCCAAGGGCACCGGCATTTCCTCTTCTCCCTCCCCAGCCCCAGCATTGCTCTTTCGGTGGCACAAGCACCTCGGCAGCCCCTACGTGCTTGCATCAAACGTGCACCTGCACCAAAGCGGCGCGCTGCAGCACAGACGGGCAGCCGTGCCCCTCAGCCCGCGGCCCCACGGGGCTGTCCTGGAGCCAGCAGTGCCCTGAGCAGCTCTCCAGGGCTGGCCACGCCATGGGGCTCCAAGGAGGAGCTGCTGGAAAGCCAGCACCCAGCTTCGGTGCAGGCTCCACCCTGCAGCGCTGACACCTGCTCGGGGAGCGCAAGGAGCCCCATGGCAGCCCCACACCACGGTCACCAGCGACACGGCGGGGACAGGACCAGCTCTGCCTGGCTCTGCAGGGTCTCAGCATCCAGGGAAATAGCTGGAAGCCAGCCACGGTGATGGTTAGGCCGCGGCAGGGTGAGCGGAGCCAGCGGCACACGCGGAAGATGTGGGTCACGCAGCCATTAAGTTTCTATTTATACAGCACCAGCCGCGCACGCCGGGCTCTGCAAATTTTCTGTCTCCCCATCGCACAGCACTGCAAAGCTTCACAAAGTTCCCCCCCGAGCTCCCTTCCCTGCCAGACCTCGCTCCTCCCTGGGAGCAGAGGCAGGGGGAGGTGGGCATGGGGAGCTTCAGTGCTCCAGGCTCTCGGTTGGTAGGCATCGTGCTGCGTCTCAGCGCCGGCACCGATGCTTTGCCTTCGCTGCCCACAGCCGGGTCAGTACACAGGTTTTCCAAAGGTGATTCAGAGCTCAGCTCTCCCAGAGCCCTTCCAGCAGGAGAAAGACCAAAACCAGCCTCACGCCGAGCATTTTGGGGCCAAAATCCACCAGTACCAGCTCACGAGCCAGCTGCAGACTCCTTCCTCTGCAGCGTCCTGCCTCCCGGAGCGCGGCAGGCATCGCCCCCGCATCCCCGCCAGGGCCGCCCGCTCCTCCCTGCGCTTGCTACAGCCGGGAGCAGCTGCAACGCCCGCCGCTTCCCACGCCCTGTGCCAACCCAAACACCCGCTGCGAGGACGGTGGCAGCCGGCAGAAACCCGGGACACCAGCCCGGTGTCAGGGACGCCGTTACTCACATCCCAGGTGGCGCGGCGCGTCCCCTCGCCGCCCCGCAGCCAGCAGCGGCTCAGCTCGCTCAGCTCCAGGATGGGCTGCACCTTCAGCTGCACCGTCTCCCCCGACTGCCGGATCATCTCCACGATCTCATCCCGGGATTTGCTCTCCACGTTTCGCCCGTTGATCTCCACCAGCCGATCGCCCGGCACCAGCCCCAGCGCCAAGTCCTTGGTGCCGGCGCCGGGTTCGGCGAAGTGCACGACGCGCCGGTACACCTGCCCGTCGGGCGCGCGGTCCAGCATGGTGGTGCGGCGCAGGGAGAAGCCGAAATCGCCGGTGTTGCGCCTCTGCAGCTCCAGCTGCCGCGGCACGGGGGGCTGGGGGGGCACCAGGGCGGGCAGCCGCAGGTCCGCGGGGAACCGCTTGCCCACCAGCTCCGGCACCCTGGCTCGAAAGGAGGCGGCAGGGGGGGTACGGGGGTGTCCCGGGGGCGTCCCGTGCTTGGCGAGCTGAGCCTCCAGCGCGCGCACCTCCACCTGCGGGGAGGGGGCCGCCGAGTGCTCGGAGGGGGTGGAGGTCTCGGAGGCGCTCTCGTCCCGGCTCTTCTGCGAGAAGGAGAAGCGCTTGACGATCATCTGCGAGTTCTGCTTGGCCAGCGAGCCGAACTTGGCCGCCCGCTGCAGCACCGAGCCCTTGAAGTTGGCGTCGTCCACCTTGAGGTCGTCGCTGGAGCTGGCCGTGCTCAGGTGGCCCGAGTCCAAGATGACGCTGCCCCGGTTGCTGTCGGAGTCGATGTCGGTGAGGTGCAGGTCGGAGCCGCTGGCTACCTTGATGGGGATGGGGTTGGAGATCTCCAGGCGCGCCTTGGAGTCCCGCTTGGAGGCGCGGTTGAGGTTGAAGAAGCCCCTGCGCATGCTCATCTCCTCCAGGCTCTTGAGCTCGGCCGCCGACATCCGCTCCTTCTTCTCCTTCTTTTCCTTCTTCTCCTTCCGGGCCCCATCCTTCTCTTTGTCCTTCTTCATCAGGTTGAACATGGTGGAGGGGGGCTCGGGGCGCGCTCGCCCCCGCGGCAGGGTGCTGGTTGGGGCGCTGCTCACGGCACGGCCGCCTGCCTGCAGAACGACACACGGACACGGTCAGACCATGGCCAACACCGACCCCGTGTCCCCCCAGGGTCACCTGCACTGCCACCCCCAGCCTGGGCCACGCCTGGGATGCCCCAAAATGAGACCAGAGCCCGGGCAAGACCCCCACGGACCCCTCGCGCACGGGGCAGTTTGGGAGCCGCGCGGGCAGGCAGGGAGGTTTCCCGAGGGCCCATTATGTTTGCTGCTGCTGTGGATGTTTCCCCAGGCAATAAAGCCCGTGGCACCGCAGACACCTCGCCTGCTGCTTCAAAAGCCCCTTGTCGAAGACACAGAGGCCTCTCTGGGGCTGGCCCCAGCCTCGGCCACCGCAAAGCCACCAGGGACGTAGGGAACAGCAGCACGCAGTGTCCCCACCCAGGGGGGACAGCGGGGAGGGAACCCCCCCAAACGCAGCCCTGGCCGAGTACCCCCCCTAACAAACAGGAACCTCTAAAATCGCATCCCTCCGAAAAGCTGATAAACGCCTAATTTTAGCCGGGACCACGCAGAACTCGTGACGCTGCGGTGACCTCCAGGAACAGTCGCTCTTTCATTAGGGCATCCCTCGTAGGGGGAGGGCCCCAGCCTGCAGCAAAGCCATGGCACGGCCGGCCCCGGGCCCCACCGCACAGCCTGGGCCCCCCCTGAACCCCTCCCACGGCCCCGGGGCACCCCCAGCCTCGGCCCTGGGGCGAGCGCTGCCTCCCTGAGCCGCCGCCAGCCACCCACCGACCTCCATTGTGCGCCTGGGCTGCGGATAAACAGCTCAAAAATCAAACAGCTGGGTGGAAAAGCAGCGAGGGACGGACTGACAGCTATATATAAACAGAGCAGGAAGCCGCGCCGCGCAGGAACTGAACCTCGGCACAAAGGACAACAGGAAAAGTCCCCGCGTTCCAAGCGTCTGCGCTGGAGCTCTCCGGCGGGGAAAGGTCTGTGCGACCCGTGGGGACGGGCACGCTCCCCTCGCCAGCAGCAAGGGCTCCGTGGGCACCCGGCGTGCCCGAGTGCCACGCTGTGCCGTGCCGTGCCGTGCCCGCAGAGCCTTGCTTCAGCTCCAGCGCAGCATCCCCACCACCTGGGCCACCTCCCCGCAGGGCCACGTGTCCCCAAATGCACCCAGCAGGACACGGGATGCAAAGGGCCCCGTGTCCGAGCTCTCCCCACGCCGGGGATGAGGGCAGTGCCACCACGGCCTCGGTGCCGGCAATGAGGGAACCACCGGCACCCCTCCCGGTGACACGTGCCACCGGTGACCCCACCTGCTTGGGCACCCCCGGAGCAGCACGGTTTGGCCAGGGCAGTGCCAGGCACCTCCTGCTCACCATGGGGCACCGAAGGGGCTGGGGGCTGCCGGGACCCTCCCCGGGTACCGGGGGGAGCCCCGTGGGCAGAGCGGCCGGCGCAGCCCGCCAGGCAGGTGCTGTTGGGGGACGAGGCGCTTCAGAGCCCGGCGGCCGGCACCGCTCTTTGTCCTCGGCTGCTCCTCTCCCCCGCACACATGCTCCCTCCGGGCCTTTGTATGCTCGACAAAAAGGGGGAACGAGCGCTACGAGCTGCATCGCTAATGAGCCAGCGGCGCCAACCAGCCAGCACCGCCAGCCCGCAGCACCGCCACGTGCACCCCACGCAAGGCCACTGTGCACGGGGGGGGCAGGAGCTTTGGAAACCACGAGGCCCCCCAGCACGGCCAAGCGCAGACCCCTGGCCTCCCCCAGCTCTTGGGGGTTCGTTGCCCGTCCCCGAGGAAGCCCCGTGCTCCTTGAGGACACCAACGGGACACAGGCACCGGGAAGCCGGGCGCAGGCGGGTGCAGCGAGCAGGGGGTGGCCGCTGAGCGTTCCCCTGCTCCTGAATCACCCCGCGCACCTTCCCTGGCTCAGCCCGGGCTCGCTCCGGGATTACCCAGCTCCAGGCGTGTTCGGGTGGCAGCGTGCATGAGCCATCACACGGGTGGGAGAGGCGGCCGCGGGCGCCGGCTTCGCCCGCGCGTTGCACGCAAGGTGCTTGCTGCGACACGCGGGCTGTCAGGGCAGGGAGGACATCACCCGCAAGGTCACAGCCGGAGGGGAACCGACCACAATTCCCCCCCCCCATGAGACCCCCCAAAGGGCTCCCCCGCTGCGGTGCTGAGCCCCGTGGCCCCGCAGCTTCCCGGCAGGGAGGAAGGCGTTCACTGAAACTCGGGGCCACTCCTTCCCTCCCCGCGACGCAATCTCGTCCGACGCGCTCCCGACACGGCGACCTGAAGCGCAAGTCTGCCGGCCGCCTGCCCGCCCCGCGGTGGGAGACGGGGGCTGGAACCCACCCCCTTGGGGACCCCGTGCCCCGGCTGTGCCCCCAAGTTTGGGGACGGTCCTGAGGGCCCAGGGAGCTGCTGGCAGCAATGCCCAGTGGTTCCCATGCAGCAGCTGACCTGTGCCACAGCTCCTCGCCTCCTCACCGGACGCCGGCACGAGATTTCCGCAGAAGATTTAGGGGGTTTCCAAAGCTCTCCAACGCTGCCTGCCCTTACAGACAATGCCAGGATGCGTCAGGAGAGGAGAACAACCCCTTCCAGCGCCACCAGGCTCTGCCCAAAGCTGGATTTCGGGTCCTCCCATGCAGGAACCCGGCAGCAGAAGACGCGGCTGGCTGGCAAACGCGTCCCCGTGCCGGGAGAGCTTCAACACGTCACCCTGGGCCGTGGGGTGCGTGTGCCCGGCGCGCCCCAGCACCCGCCTCGCCCCAAACCGGGGCCATAAAACAGCCCAGGCGTTACAAAACACCCTCTGCGGAGCACTGACCCCGCCAGGCTCCGCGCCGGGAACGGCGGCGATTCAGCAACCGGCTGGTGGGGAAAGAGAAGTCCCCCGCTGCAGGACACCCCCGGCAAGGGGGCTTCACCCTGCTGCCCGTGCGAGGGGTCACCGGCAGCCACCCGCCTGCCCCGCCGTGCATTTTGGGGTCCCGGTTTGCAGCGTGACCCCCAGCAGGGCCCAGCCCACGGCAAAGGGCTGAGCCGCAGCTCGTCAGCGGGCAAAGTCCGGGGCCGGCGCAGGCGCTGCGGTGACGCTTGGCTCTGCCCAGGGCTGAGTGCGAGGCTGGGGGTCCCCCTGCTCCAGGGGACCCCCGAGGCGAGGGAACGGTGGCTGCCGCTCGCCCGGCGTGCCGTGGGCCCACGCTTTTCAGCATCTGCCCTAAGTTTAGCTCCAACGCTCGTTGACCAAGCGATTTGCATCCCAGAGGATGGAAACCACACTATTTCTGGACACGCGTCCCAGCCCTGGATGCTCTGTATATTGCTCCCCGGGCAAATTAACGCACCGGCAGGCGCCGCAGCCCCCAGGGGCTTTGCCAGCCTCTCTCTTTTTCTGTAAGACCACCCCCTTGGGCACCCCACGGCACCCCCAGCAAGGTGACCCAGGTGCCAGGAGACCACCGGTTAGGGGCGAGCGGCTTTGGGTGCGACTCCCTGGCATCCCGGGGGGGGGCCCAGACCAGCATTTTCACCCTGCCGACACCCATGCGGGCAGGATCAGGCTGACTACCCCAAAAGACCCCCCAGAAAAAAAAAAAAAAGGGGGGGGGGG
>NC_048911.1:6795068-6923730 GCF_011077185.1 Oxyura jamaicensis
CCCCCCCCAACACCCACAGCACACGGAGGGACACACGCACGCTTGTGCACAGCCTGGTGCACGCAGAGTGCGCCCACACCCCCTGGAAGGGCAGCACAACACCATCCGATGGCACGTCCCTGCGACACCCCACCCCGTGGCACAGCGCACCCCGCGATGGAAAGCACCCGTGTGCTGCAAGGAATCAGAGCAGCTTCTGGGGACAGCCTGCACGGTGCCCGCAGCTGGCAAAGGGTGCTGCTTTGGGGGTGTGGGAGCAATGAGGCGTGCGTGCTGCTGGGGTACCCCTTTTTGTAAGGATCCAACCAAGGGCAGTCCTCCCGGCAAGGGGAGGGTTTCAGGCTGATCCCCGCACGCACCGGTGTGGGCTGAGCTGGAGAATCCAAGGCAGGAGGTGGAGGAGCTGCCTGCAGAACCATTTCACAGCCAGTGCTTCTCCCCATGCTGCACCCAGGAGGGCTGGGTGCAGGAAGCTGACCGTGCCGGAGGATGCCCGTGGTCAGCAACCAGCACCGAGAGCCGCAGTGCCTTTGTTGTGCCCCTTCCACTCGTGTCCAGCTCCGGGCGGTGTGTCTGGGAGGTTAGGCACAGCCCAAGCCCAGAAATGCTGCAGACCCCCTGTGGGCCACCCCGGCCCACGCAGGAAGGGCTGGCAGCCTGGGGAAGCTGGAGTGAGCTTAGGGAACAGGGACCCCATAGTCAGGCAGCCACAAGCTTCCCAGAATCACTATTCAGAGCGTTCATCTCTGCCCCAAAGCCCTGCATGGACAGAGGGACCCATAGGACCGGGACCTGCCCCCAGCGCCTTCCCCGCTGTCTCGCTCAGCCCCCCAGGCCCGGAGCCCAGCAGCAGATGAGGCACAGCCCTTGCAGCGATGGAGGACGGCAGCCGTGAGCTCAGCTGCCTGCTGCTTTTGTGGAGCTCTCCTTTTGTCCTGGGCACGTGGCGCTGAGCGCGGGGAGCCGCGGCCAGCTGGAGAGTGGCAAGGGGGACGGGCGAGACGGAGGGTCGGTGGCTGCGGTGGCTTGTCCTGCGACAAGGGGACGCGTCGTGTGACCATACCTCGGTGCCCTGCCTCCCGGCACAGGCGGGTGAGCAGCCTGGCCGACAGTTAGAGCCTGCAGCAGCTCCTGCTCCCTTATCACGGCGGGCAGGCGGCAGCGGGGCTGACGTCGGTTGGGGCTGACGTCGGTTGGGGCCGCGGGGCAGCACCGAGGGGCTCACGGAGCCTCGTGCACCTCCCCGGGGATGAACACCTCCGTGCACATGGCCAGGTGCCCAGCACACCTCTGCGGGATCCTGTCCGACCCCACCAGCCCTGCCCGGAGCAGCTCTCCCTCGGCACGGAGCTGTGCGGGGCTTTACTCAGCAAATCCCACACCCGACAAACTCCCCGCGCTGTGCACAGCTTGGCGGGGGGCAGCGGGTGCTGGCAGCATTTTGGAGTGCCCACGGCAGGCGCAGACGTCTGGCCACGGCAGCGAGGGCCCCGAGTTGGGCTGGGAGGGGAGGCATCTGTTTCGCAGCGCCACGGGGTTTGCTAAATAGGTCACTGCTTTTTTATAGTCTCAGGATCTAGAAAAACCAGTTGTTCCTGACAGCCCGCGGACCCGACAGCGCTGTGGCAGCAGCGGTGGCTCCCCAGGCTCTCGCTCCCGTCCTCCCATGCCCTCGGTGGGGGGATCTGCCCCCAGGAGGGGCTCGGTGCGAGCTGCAGGGGGACCTGCAGCACCCCTGGGTGCCACGCTCTGGCCATGCCCGACACGAGGTGCACAAGGGGGGGGGGTTCTCCCTCACCCTGCTCGTGACCGGTGCTGGCTGCCAGCTCCGGGCTTTGCCCAAGAACCATTTGTGGTGTTTTCTGTTCGCAGTGGGCACCAAGGCCGGCTGTGTGTGGGTGTAGGGGGTGTGCGGTGCCGTACACCCCCTGCACACTGCTGCACGCCCGCATGCGCCAGCTGCAGCGCTGCCTGGCCGGGGCGAGCTCTCCCTCTAGCGGCACCGCGCTCCTGGCAAAGCCTCCATGCCCACAGGGCGGCCGGAGCCATGCCCAGGGGGCTGGGGGGCGTTGGGGATGGGCTCCGGCCCACATCCCCCTCTGGCAGGGTCCCCAGAAGGCAGGCTGGAGGATGTGTGAGCAGAGCGGGGTGCGCAGGCTGCTGGGGAGGGTGCCCCCATTCACCTGGGGACACTTTGAGGGCTGTGTTTCAATGGCTGGGCAGAGGGCAGCTGCCCCCACCCCAGATTTGTTGGGATGTGACAACAAAATCAGTCTCTGTGTCGGTGTCAGACCTCAACAGCACTCTGCATCCCCCCACTTCACAGCCCCGACCCCTTTAATTCATGGTGCCCCCATCCCCATCCCCAAGAACGCCCCCAAAGCAGGGGTGCCCCGTCTCCCCTGCCCACACCATCCCGGCCATGCCGCCCTGCCGGGGTCCCCGCAGGCCACCCGCCGGGCCGGGCCGCGGGCCGCGCTGACGGGGCGCTTTGTTTTGTGCTGCGAGGACAAAAGGGGCAGTCAGACGCGGGCGGCGCTTTGTGCCGGCAGCCATGCGCTGAGGCAGCAGCCCGCGCCGCCACGCTCGCCTCCTGACCCCCGGCGGCTCGGCCTACGCCCGCCATGGCACCCACAGCCTGTGCCCACCGTGGCGCCGCTGCCTGCATCCCCCACGGCACCCTCACCCTGCGCCACCCGCCCCGCCATGGCCCTGAGGGAGCCCTGCGGGGAAGGGGGAGCAGGACCTGGTTGCCATGGTTACTGCGAGGCTGAAGGCCTAGGTGCACCAGGTTGCCATGGCTACCGCGAGGCCTATAATGCCGCCCAGGCCTATGGCGGCCCTGCCACCCCCGCGGGCTCGGCACCAAGGCCATGGCGGCGCTGTGTGAGCCTGGGGCATCAGCGCTGCACCAGGGCCGTGTGGGCAGGGGGCCCCGCAGCTCCCACCACGTTGGACGGAGCAGCCTCATGGCCCCTCTTGCTGCCACGGGGCTGTGGCTGCCCCACAGCCCCTGTGTCGCCCCACGGCACACGGGGTGGAAGCGGGGACCCACTGTGGCCGGTGCAGCGAGGCTCACCCAGACGGTGCCATGCTGTCCCCCCGTGCTCACCGGCACCCGGGCCAGGCCAGCCCCGTGATGGCGCAGTGCATTGCCCCTGGAAAATGCCAGAAGAGTCAAAATGTTGAGTCATTCACGCCCAAGATTATCTGTGCAAACAGCCGCCCCGATTATTTTTGTTATGATCTTTTTTTTTTTTTTTTTTCCCTTTATTATTATTATTTTTTTTTTCCCCAAGAATGTGGCCGGGACCATGGGGATGAGCTGCTGAAATCTCTGGGGATCAGCAGAACAATGCCAGCGAGAGCATTGTGCTGACGGCTCCGCAAATGCTGGCACCGGCTCCTGGCCAGCAGCGCCCCATAAAAGCTGTGCCGCTGAAGCAGGCAGACATGACATGGGCGAAGCAGCGGTACCGCCTGAGCTAGGTGAGTCCTGGGGCCGGCCCGCTCCACCCCAGCCCCTCTCGAGCCCCGCTGTGCGGATGCTCCTCTCCGGTGGCAGCAGAGGAACGAGAGGTACCTGGAGGGGCCCAGGCTCACACGTCCCTGCTGGCAGAGAGCCCTCATGGCGTGGGGTTACCCCCGTGCCCGGCACCTGCCTGGCTGGGGCACAGCACCCCGGTTGGCAGCTCAGGCTGTTAGCCGTGGCTGTCCCGATGTGAGGAAGGAGTGCCCAAGGGAGGCATAATAAGGGCAGGGATGGGAGCGGAGGGTCTCCTGGACCTCTCCAGTAACAGGGCAGAGTGCGCTCCCCAGAATGTCTCAGGGTTTCCTCGCCATGGGTGGGAGAAGAAGAAGTGGACCGAGCACTGCATCCCGGTGCGACACGGGTGCATGGGCAGCGTGCCAAGGCCGGGAGGAGGGAAGGGGCCCCGTGGTGGTGGTGGTCAGGCTGCGGGCAGGACGGGGCACCCCATTTTGTCTGTGTGTCTGAGCTGTGCCCCCCACACCGTCCTGCCGCTAGTGAGGATCTCATTGAGAGACACGTGAGCGGGCAGGGGGATGCGTGGCAGTGCTCTGCAACACCGATTGGTTTTCCTTCCTTCTCCAGATACCTTTCCAGCAGCAAAGATGGCTCAGACAAACCCTCTGCCTGTCCCCATGGGCCCCTGGAAGGTATGTCCTTGCACCCGCTGCCTCTCAGGTGTGGAGGTGGGAGACAGGGAGGGGGCAAAGCCGGTCCTCCCCAGCCAGAAAAGCTGCACCGCAGGGACTGAGGCCAGGGGAGCCAAGAAGACAAGGCACCGGAGCATGCCTCCTGCCTGCTCAAACACCCCCAAGGGGTTCCATAAGCCTCTTTGCAGCACCCTGGCCTGGCCGTGCCCTGCTGTGACAAATTGTGCTGTGCCAGGCAGCTACCGCAGTCCCCAAAGCCACACGGTCTTCTTCCCTCTCCTGTGGGTGAAGGCAGGCTGGCAGGGTGGGCATGGGGCAGCAGGGCACAGGGGCTGCAAAGAGGGCAGGGGGGCACGGCAGGGCGAGGTGGAGAATAGTCCTGAGGGCACCAGGGATGGTGACAGCACTGGGGACAAAACCAGTTTGCAGAGGGAACCGAGAGGGAAAGGTGAAGCACGTGTGCAAGCAGGGCAAAATCCTGCCAAAGCATGGAGAGGACAGCGTCAGCCGCAGCCCCCGGGGAGTTCCCCCTCACCCTTTCCCCATTAATCCTCTTTGCCCTAGAGTGTTCAGAGCAGAGGCCGGGAAAACTGCCAGCCACGGCTCTGCCACCCGCCCCAGAATGGCTCCGGACGGCGCTGCTGCCCCGGGGACTGATCTCCGCAGGGGTGAGCAGGACAGCGGAGCGGGGGCCGGTGTGCGGCTCCCCCAGCACCTGGCAGGGCGCTGCAGGCCAGGGATGCCAGCCGGCTCTTCCCCAAATGGAGCAGGACCCTCTGTCTTGAAAAGGTGCTGGTTCTTTCGGGGCCACTGCCGGGCAGTTCGCAACTTGGCAGCTCGTTCTCTGTTCCAGATCACCGTATACGACCAAGAAAATTTCCAGGGCAAGAGGATGGAGTTCACCTCGGCCTGTCCAAACATCATGGAGTGTGGTTTCGACAACATCCGCTCCCTAAAGGTGGAGTGTGGCGCGTGAGTACCCGGCTGCCCGGGGTGTGGATGTTTTCCCAGGTGGGGGGCTGGCGGGGCAAGGGGTGCCTGAGCACGTGCAGGGCCTGCAAGTCTCACCCCACTGAGCTGGAGCCAAACACTGCAGCCAGGGGAAGCCAGGTACGGGGATCCCACCCTGCCAGGGAAGAGCAGCGAGCTCTGGGCAGCACCAGCATGGACACTAGACACACAGGGCCAGGGGACAGCAGCAACACCTTTGGCATCATCTAAAACTGCCTCTCGCAGTCTGGGAGAAGCTGGGTTGCAGCTCCCCAGTGCTCAGCATGAATGCTGCTCAAGGACACGGCAAAGATCAGTGCTCAGTGAGGGGCTCTTGGCTCACGAGCTCAGCCTGGTCCCTGTTCACCCGTGTAACCCCATGAAGCACCATGCCTAAGAACCCCATTTCTCATCCCAGGGCCCAGCCCTGCTCCTCAGGGCCAGACCAGAGCCTTCCTGCAGCCTGCGCTGAGCTGCCCCAGTCACTGTTAGGGTGTGGAGCAGAGCCAAGGCTCTCCCTGCGCACGGGAACCTTCCTGTAAGAGGCGAGACAGCTCTCGAGCTGCTCCGAGACGCTGCCTAAGGAGCAGTCCCCATGGCAAACATCCCGCTGGGGCTGGGGAAGCAGACAAGATAGATTTGCACTGCTATATTTAGGATTTGTAATGCTAATGGGATTACCGCAGCATGCGTGCTCGCGCCGTAATCAGCTCACTGCTCCACTTGACGTGTTCCCAGCCAGGCTGTTCACCTTGCTTACTAGGAGGCTGACTGCAGGGCATGGGACCAGGGCTGAGTTCTGGTCAGTGGCAAGAAGACCTAAAAACCCCTCACTCAGCGTGCCCCTCAGCATCCCCTGTACCCCATAAGCAGGACCACAGGCCGTACAGCGGTGTGCCTCCCTCCTTCCAGCCCCCAGCCCAGTCTCTGCCTCCCTGCTCCCCTCAGCTGTGGATGTCCCGTCCCCGGTCCCTGTACGGGGACATGCCCAGGACGGGTCTGCACCCTGTGGGGTGCCCGGGCTGGGGGCAGGTGCTGGGCAGGCTCTCGTGGGTGTGCAAACTGCATCCTGCGGGGTGGAAGCGTCCCTCTCACCTCCTTGTTTTATCAGCAGAGAGGGACCCAAAAAGGGAACGGGCGACAGCTCCCAGGCCTGCCCAGAGCCAGGCTGGTTCTGCCTCGTTTGGGCATGAGGAATTCAGGTCTTTCCAGCTGTGCCAGGCTGTAATTAGGAAACAAGGCAGAAATTAGGTGTTTGGGAGAGGACACCCTGCTGGAGATGCCCTTTGGCACCCTAACGTGATGCCAATCCATGCAGACAGCCACAGAGCTCTGCTGGGGAAGCGAACCACCGCCGAGGTTTGCATGCTGGGCCCCTTGAGGGTGGGATCCCACCCCCTGCAGCAGCCAGGGGATGCTGGTGTTGCTGTGCTGAACACCTCTCAAGCACCAGCCAGGCAGTTACACCCTCTCCGGGTGCTCTGCCCACATCCAGCACCGTTTCCTTTCCTCCCAAGCACTTGGGCTTGCGGGCAGAGGCCAGACCTCAACCTCCTCCTTGCACCTACATCCACATCCCGGTGCCAGCCCCGAGCAGGATGCCCAGAGCTGCTTGCAGGAAGCCCTGGCAGCCCTTGCTCTGTTTTTGCAGCTGGGTCGGTTACGAGCACACCGGCTTCTGCGGGCAGCAGTTCATCCTGGAGAGGGGAGAGTACCCGCGCTGGGACGCCTGGAGCGGCAGCAACGCCTACCACATCGAGCGCCTGATGTCCTTCCGCCCCGTCTGCTCTGCTGTGAGTGCCCCCACTCCTGGGCTGGCTGCAGCCTCCTGTCCCGGCAGCAGCAGAGGCACAGGCAGGGCAAGAATTGCCCCATGCAGGGCAGGAATTGCCCCGGGCAGGGCAGGAGCTGCCCCCAGGTATCTGCGCTGCAGCATCCTCTGTTGCCCCAGCACGGAGCCAGGCAGGGGGCTGGAGGCAGCACCGGGCTGCACAGCAGCTCCCAGCTCGCACGTCTCTGAGCCCAGGCAGAGCAAAGGCTCCCAGGCAGCACCCCCAGACCAAGGGATTGAGGCTAGGAAGGGCAAAACTGCTATGCCAGGGGCTTTGCAGGCAGCAGAGGCTCTTTGAGTGGGCTCAGCTCCTCCCTTAGTGCCCAGCAGGATTTGCTGTAGCTTTCCTGTTTTCTAAAGCTTTAAAGGGAATTTCTGGGCCTGTTGTACATGAGCAGAGCTGTTGCTGACACCTCCCAGGACAAACCCCGACCCTGCCCCAGCACCTTCGCACCAGCCCTGGGGGCACTGAACACCTCCATCCCCTGGGCTGCACGCACAGCCCCCAGGAAACCCTCCAAACCGGGCTGCACGGGGGGGGGCAGCCTTTGTGCCACTGCCCCAAACCCTGTCTGGGAAGGGAGCACTGCCTCCCCCTCACCCGCAGCTCTTTTGTCCCAGAATCACAAGGAATCCAAGATCACCGTCTTTGAGAAAGACAACTTCATCGGCCGCCAGTGGGAGATGAGCGACGACTACCCCTCGCTGCAGGCCATGGGCTGGGCCAACAACGAAGTGGGCTCCATGAAGATCCCCTGCGGCGCGTAAGTGACGGGCAAAGGGCCACAAAGCACGAACGTGCCGGGGCTTAGCAGCAGGGACAAACCACGGCCATCGCCATGCTGCCACAGCCGGAGGGGGGCCGCCCCGTAACTCCCTTGCTTACCTCTCGTTCCCCTTACGGCCGCCTGACGACTCCATTTCTTCCAGCTGGGTTTGCTACCAGTATCCCGGGTACCGCGGCTACCAGTACGTCCTGGAGGCCGACCACCACGGGGGAGACTACAAGCACTGGAGAGAGTGGGGCTCACACGCCCAGACCTCCCAGATCCAGTCCATCAGGCGCATCCAGCAGTAGCTGCCCGACGCCCGGCCCCCACTCTCGAGCACATCTTTGCAAGGTTTCTAAAGCTCACCGGCTCCCTTTTGGTGCTAATACTCCCCTCCTGAAATAACAACCCCTTCTTGTACTGCAACTGCTTATGGAACAACACTCCTAAACGGTACCAGCTGCCACAAGTGCCAATAAATGTGACTGAAAGGAAAAGATAAAACCAGCTTGGTGGGTGTTTGCTGTTGTGCGCTTGGAATCGAAGTCACACATCCCCATCCCAGTAGCAGGGACCCGGCTCTGCCCTGCAGGGCTCCCTTCTTCCTCCCAGCCCTCCCCTTCCCCGTGAAGGTACGGGACACCTCGCTCCATTCCCCCGAGCCGTGCCCAGCACCGGTCACTCCCGTACACACAGCCACGACCGCGCCTGTGCTCCGTGGTCAGCGCTGCCCGGCCAGCAGCCACGCAGCGTCCCCGGGGGCCAGGGGGATGCTCCGTAAGAGCGCAAAAAAAAAGTCACACCGACGCCCACAAACTTTAAAATTTTTATTCAACAATTTACATCACTTATTGTCTGTCTTAACGTATTCGATCTACACAAATTTCTTTTTTTTTTCTTTTTCCTGATAAAATAATAAAATTTGGATAAATTTTGAAGACCTGTTGGTGCAGAATAAACAAAATTCAGGTAACTTTTTTTTTTTTTTTTAAACATTTAGTGTGAAGTATGACATCATTGGTAAAGATACATCATGCCATTACAGCTCATGGACATTACCTATCCTTACAGTCCGTGACATCACCCATACCAGCGCAACGGGCTGCGCCAGACACAGCTACAGCAGGAATTACACTAACTCTTCTAGCCACCCTCTCACGATGGGGAAAACGCCTACTTTTTCAGCTGGGCACACCGAGTGCGTTAACCTATTCAAAAATACCAGGAAGGGGAGAAGAAAACACAACCGACCTTTCCTGTTTCGTGTGGTTGCACACTACAACATCGACGACAAAGAGGGGCTGCCCCTCTCCGCAGGTCAGAGGTAATTCAGCTCCCGAGCGGGTAGAGCGCAACCCCTCGCGGCGATTTTAATACACACCAGGGAACTGAAGGAAATGAGAACTATCGGCAGGGCAGGAGGAGAGGGCTCCTGCCCGGGAGAGCCGTGCCCTGCTCCTGCGGGTCTGCCTGGAGAGAGCTCTCCAGCCCAGCGCGGAGTCGAAGCGCGCGGTGGTGTTTCGCACCGCTATTAACACTGAAGTATTCGGGGAGGGGGAGAGAGGGGCATCCGTCCCCCGAGTAAACAAGTCGAGGACCTTCAGGGGCTTGCGAGCCACTGAAGGTGTGTAAGTACACGTGTGATGGTAGATAGAAAAGCAGCCCTGTTCGGTATGAAAAAAAAAAGCTGTCAAGTTAGTACAAATTTCTGCCATGGTGAAGGGAACACGGGGAGAAAGCTGTCGGGGTCCTTCTCCCGTCACAAAATCCAGACGCCTGTGCACGAAGGCTCTGGGCTATGCAACAAGTTTTCAAAGGGGGCACCTGCAACCCAACGCACGTAACTCATGAAAACAAAGCCAAAATAAAGCTCTCACCCCGCAGGCCGGAGGGAGCCCCTGCTCCGCTCCAGCGGCCACAAACCGCACGCACCCCGCGCACACACACACCCGCAGCGGGACGGCGAGGAAGCCGGTCCCTCTCGCTCACAGTGGGAATACAAAACGGTAGGGTTTCTCTTCGGTTATTTTGCCGTTAGAAGCCTCAAGTTTGCCCGTGCCACCAGCCTGCCCAGCGGCGAACGCGGCGGGCAGATCTCCATCCCCTCCTCCGAGCCGCTTCGCGTGGCTCGAGAGCACGGCCGGCGCGGGCACGGCCGGAGAGAAAAGGGCACTCGTTCATCCAACAGCACGAAGTATCCGAAACAAGCCAGCTCACCCCTCTCCCTCCAATTACTAAAGTAGGCTCTTTAAAATAAAAAAATAATATATATATTTATATAGATATACAGAGAGAGAGAGAGAGAGACAGAGAAAGCAAAGGAGAGGCTACTAAAAAATCAAGAAGCGCCAGTTTTCTGCTACAGCTGTCAGCAAAGAACTGCCACCTTACATCATACCCTCCGAGATGGTGAAGATAATGTAGGCAATGACAGCACAGGAATGCAAAAGAGGGCAGATAAGTCACTTCTGGTAATGAGACACAAATTAAACTTTCAAAACATGTGCATAGCTTTATTCATCTGCTTCAAACTAACCTTTTCACGGAGCTTCAGCGAAACCCGAGTGTGCAAAATGCATTTCTAAAAAATAATGCAAGCAAGCTTTCACATTTACAGTGGCAGAGGTACGGAAAGACTAACAGAAATCACACGGACGGGCGAGGAGAGAGAGAGATGAAGAAACAAGAATTGCACAGCTTCATATTCTGAGTCACTGACTGCAAACATAAGCATTTCTACTTCGTTAACTGTAAAGCAAGGCATGTTTACTTTTCCTTTACGAAAAAAAAAAAAAAGAACTGAAAAAACCCACAGTAACAAGAACCACAGCCTGGAAGGGAATAAATCCCCTGGGCAATGGGAATCCCGGCTGCTGCAGAGAACCCCCAGTTCCAGAGCGGCGCTGGCCCTGGGCCTTCAGCTGGTTTTGCTCTGCAGGCAAAGCACTGCAACGCTTATTTCTGTCTGCAGGAGAACAGCAAAGCAGATTCTTTCTCTCACCCCCACTCCCCTCAAAAGTCGCAGAAAACAGGTCATGTTAGGAAAGGAAAGGTGCCATCCCGTAGGACATTTTCCCCAAACTGTAAGACAGCCACTACCCAGCCTGGCTTCAAAGCCTCGTTTCGACCACAGACCCGATGGGCCGACTGGAGATGGGGCACGGATATGGGACACGGGGCTTGGTTAGGGGACGTGGGGCAGGGTTAGGGGACACAGGGCAGGGTTAGGGGACGTGGGGCAGGGTTAGGGGACGTGGGGCAGGGTTAGGGGACACGGGGCAGGGTTAGGGGACTTGCGAGCGAGCAGCCCGGCTCCGCCGCAGCGCCATGCGGCAGCTCGTGGGCCACCACAAGGTCTGTTTAGCCAGACCGAGCACACACGCAAGGCACGTTGAGGGTACGGACACACACGGCATGTGTGTAAAAGAGCAAACGCTGGCCAAAAGATGATGCCGGATAAACGAATTAAGCGGGCGGGGAATTCTCGTCTAGGCATTTATACGCTATTTTCCAGGCAGCTGTAATCCCAAAGCATTTTTCCTACCCAACTTTAGACCTTCCCTCACTTTACTAAGATTTTTTTCAAGGGTTTTCTACAGGCAGTCGATCCCCTCTATCTTTCTCCGGGGTGTGCAAACCTCCCTGCCAGCCTCGGTGGCCTGGGTGTCACCCGTGGGGAAGAAGAGGTCCTGGAGCCACCCACGCCCCGTGGCAGCGCCCCAGGGCCCTTCCTCCCGTGCCACACACCTTCAGGCTGCAGCAGGGGAGGACATGGGACACGGCGCCGGCCTCGGGGAGGCCGCCAGGCAGGAAGGAGGCCGTGCGATTTTTAACACTGCCGGTTAACTTCACATTGAGATAAAGCATTACACAGGTTTTTTTTTTTCCTTTTTTTTTTTTCTTTTCCAGAGATGAGCAATTTCCTTCCAAAGATCTATTCGAATAGAAAACAAAATATTCAAAGCGGAGACGAGACAATAGCTCATTGAGATTTTTGACCTCGCAAATGCTCAGGCGTCTTTCCCGCACCGCCAGCCATCGAGGAAGGAGAAGGTGGAAACCTCGGGGATTTGCACTGCCCTTCCAATAGCAGCTTGAGAAAAGGAAGGAGAAAAAAAAAAAAAAAAGCACAGTGTTCTTTCAAGTTAAGAGTTCTCCTTTTGCTTGCGTTTGCATAGAAATTCCCGTAGGTCAGCACCAGGACCAGGTACAGCCCTCTCCCACACCCCAGCTCCCCGCTGTTAGTGGCTGTGTTACAGGAGGGTTCAACTATCCTCAGAGGAAACTACATGGTCATGTAAAAAAAGTGCATCACACATTCTTGATTTTCAGGGTTACTTATAGCAGCAGCAGCATTAATCCAAGACATGAACAGTTGTAGATTCATTCTCAAATGCAGCAACACTCAATGAAATGTCTTCGAGGAAGGTCACAAGAGGGTCCTTCTCAAAAGGATAAAATGAAAATTAGACTATTTAATATAGACAAAAAGGAGATAAAACAAAAAAATTAAGGACGCATCATCTTATTTACATTAAAAAAAAAACACATTCTTGTTAAAATATCTTTACAACACCTAGGCAAAAAAATATGTATTTTAAGAATAAAGCAGAAACTCCTAAAGCAGTATCCATTTTTGGAACCCTTATTTAGCACCTGAGGAAAGACCGTATGGAAAGCAGACAGGTTTATTTTTTATTTTTTTTTTTTCTATGTTTTTCTTAAGAAAACTGTAAGTTGTATTTTTGCTAAACGTTCGTATGTTCGCAGTACACGAGCTTCATACCACAGAAAGAAATGAAGTAGGTTTGTTTTTTTTTTTTTTCTTTTTTTCTTTTAAAGACACTCTACTCATTAATAAGGCTGTAGAAAAGGGATACTGCTGTCTTACAAAATGGCTTTAGAGCTCTGGACACGTCGCGATGAAGCTTTCTGATTAACAGTCGAGATAAATACAGGTCAGCATCCCCTGGTGAAAGCACGGGTAACGACTTCTGCTCCTGGAGCAGAGCGAGGGGCGGCCGCGCGCAGCATCTCCCGGCACCGCGCGGCCGAGCGATGCCACGCGAGGACCTCCAGCAGGATACAAGGCAGCCAGCCTTACCCTGTGGCGTGACACGTATTGTGCAAATTTCTAAAGCTCTGTAAGCGCTGGGCGGCAGCGCAGCCGGCCGAGGAGACCGAGATCTTCCGCTCCTGCGCGCCGAGTCCAGACTCGCGGCTCTCGGCTGCCTGCGCTGGGGCTTTTTTCACAAGGAAAGGCAGGAACGCGCCTCGTCCTCGTGGTGGCCGAAGCCAGAATCGCCCTCGCTCCTTTCCCCACGCCAGCAGTCTCCCAGCCTCAGACCTCCTCTGCCTTCTGCACCCGGGCGAAGTTTTGTAGCAGCTTTAAATGACGGTTAGCCTCGTTCTCTCCCCTCCTGACCTTAATCATCTCCCTTGTAAACAGCCTCTGCACGGAAAACAAATCACTACACGCATACATACGGAAAGATCTTCTAGGGACAAGACTCCTGAAAGCTCCGGACACCTTGGCAATTCACCGAAAATGCTGAATCAAGAGCAAAAACTGGATGCAGGGGAAAGCTACCGGCTGCGCGCGAGCAGTCCCGAAATCGGCCCGAGGTGCTCCCGCGGTCACCCGCCAGCCTCTTCTGGAGAGGACGCTGTCGTGCTGAGGTGATGCCCTCTTTAATGTGAAAAGCACTAATTAGAGGACAACTTTCATCTCTTAATTTCGTTCCAGGCGGGAAGCGATTTCCCTGCTGATTTAGCCAGCCGGCCCCCCCCGTTACCGACCCCCGGGCGTCACATAGCTGGCATGCTCGCAACCCAGCGAGATTTTTCTTTTAAGAGAAAATTCACATTTAAAAGTTCACAGAGGGAAGGCAAACAGCAGGGCTGGGGGTTCAGGAAGGGCGACGGGTTGAAGCGGGTGAGCACCAGAAAGCACACGCTGGAGCTGCCCCCGTTAACCAAGAGACTTCTGGAATTGGAGAGGTTGGAAACGGGTTTCGCAGATGGGTTTAGAACAAAACCAAAACGCAACCGGACCTTGGAAACTGAAGGCCTGGCAAACAGGCCCAGAAGAGGGGACTGAGGGGCTTGGAGGTCCTTCCTCTGCACCACCACTGCCGGAGGAGGAGAGCACAGAGCAGCTTCTGGGAGCAGACCCAGCGCTCCCCGACACGCCAAGAAAGCACACGCCCGAGCCTCGGGTACACGAGACCCCAAAAGACATCCTACAGGACCTGCCGGGGCGGGAGGAGAGGTGGGGAAAACCAAGCCTTCGTCCAGAGAAAGCAGCGCCGCAGGGATGCCCACGCACCCGCACGTCCCCCGCCTCGGGCAGGAATCGCTACGCAAATAAATAGGAAGCCAAAAAAAAAAAAGGGAACCGGGCAGAAAGGGACGCGTCGCGCCTCCAGCGAGAACAGAAAGGTGAAAGAAGCCTTCACCTGAATTAGTTGGCAGCTATTACAAAAATAGGTCGTGATTTCACCCTCAGAGCCACTTCCCAGCACTACGCACATCCAAGGGGTTTTGTTCCCAACTTCCTCAGCTCAGCGGAACGAAAGCAACGGCACCGTAACCGCACGCTCCTCCTCGCGCCGCGGACGCCCCCGCGCCCAGCCCCGGGGAGGGGGCCGCGCACCCCCTGCGGGCTGTTTTTGGTTTATGCTACAGTACGAGTCCTCTGAGTCCAACAAACACACCGTGAGAGCGATCAGGAACACCTTAGCATTAATTCAACGCGCTAAAATTAGTCACAGCTCAATTCCACTTTTGTTTTTATAAGCTTACACAAAAATAATCAGAAAACGGATTAAATCTTAAGATATTTTTAATAAGTGCTCGGTAAGGAATTGTGTGAGGACTTGGGGAGGACTGCAGACGGACAGGGCGAGTTACACAAAGCACAGAGAAAGCTTCTTCCACGGTCCTGCCTGGCTCCAGGCGCCACCTAACCAAACCTGCACTGCCTTCGGCGGCGGGCTGCAACCGCGAGAGCTCGGAAAGAGGATTTCCTAACCACGTAGCGCTGAGCACGCGCCGAGGAGCTCGTGCAGACAGACAGACAGACGGGGGCTTGAAGAGGGGATGTTCAGAGACACAGGGGAGGAGGAGGAGGAGGTGTCTCTGCGTGGGTACGGCTGGCACGGGGCCGCGCGGCCGCGAGACAGAGCAGTGGGGACGGACGTCGGGGACCAACCAACCCACCCATGGTGTGCGCCGTGCTTCCCTCAGAGCTCCTAGCCAGGGCAGGGTACCAGGACAGCTCAGACCCCCCCCGGGGGAGCAAAACGGGTCTTGGTTTTGTCTTTTTTTTTGTAACGGAACCCAGCCCTTAAGGCGACAAGTGACTACACAAGGCAAATAAATACACAGCAGAGCCTTAAAGCCAGTAAAACAAACTGGAAACTTTGCCATCAGCCTTCAACGCTTCTTCCATTTTGAAAATAACAATAATAATATTAAAGATTTCTTCTCCCCCACCCCTCCCACCAGCCCCGTTGTCCAGTTTGTTCAACACCTTAAAGCTCAGGAACGCCCCGGCCCTTTCGCAGCGGAGCGGGAGGCGATGCCGACTTTTGGCAAGCAGTTGGGAGACTCAACAGAAGTAAAAAGAGGAAGGTAGGGGGACTAGGTGTAGGGCACATCTGTAAACATGTTGTACATCTGCAAGTTACACGCACCTGCAAGGGTGATACAGTCTGTAGGTGAAACAGAACTACCAGCGACTGGCCCACCAGGCTTTTCTGAGCTTGGACTGATACAACACATGGCGAGTATATAGTATCGTGCCAGGGGATGATACTATATAGCACCTAACACATAACGTGGAGTAGGCAATCCATAGTCAAACCCGTAGAACTAAGCGCTGCAGAGAGCCAGCCATCTTACAAAAGGTACAGAATTAAGTTGCGTTGTCCCACCAAGAACCTAGGCGCTTCATCCAGGAACAATCTCATTAAAGGAGCAAAAGCAATGAAAAACGCATGCTACATACTCGCCGTTAACAAAACAAAAAGTGGATAAATCTAAGCACGAGGGGCGGGCGAAAGGTTTGGGCTTCTCTGCTTCCTGTAATGCCCCGGAGGATCCGGCCTCATCGGAGGATCCAGCACCTCTGCTGAGCCGGGTGCCCAGGCGCACGCGAGCTGGCGCTGAGCTCGGAGGGGCCAGAACCCCCTCGGGGATGCTGTCAGGGTTATTCCCCGCTGGCTCTCGCGTTGGACCCCGCGACCCTCCCAGCGGGAGCCCCCCCCCGAGAACCACGCAGCCCCCCAGGCGGTTTGGACGCGCCACACGCGAGCTGCAACGGGACAGAGCGGGTTACACAGCTGGAGCCTGCAGGCTGAGCAGCCTTCCCTACCACTGCTAGAAAGCTCTCCTTGCGTTCACTTTCTCTTTTTAAATTATTATTATTTTCATTCCTAAGCCCTCCGTTTTTGTAATAAAATATAATTTTTATTAAGAGATAATTAGAAGCAGAGCCCGGAAATACACAGACTGCGTTAAAATATAAAAGAGCGTTTCCAAGGGGCAGGTGCGGGGAGCCCAGCCACCGGTGATCTACGGACAGATCGGAAAGGATTCAAGTTCCCATTTTTCTTTTGCCTTTTTTTTTTCTTTTTAAAATTTTTGTGTTTTTTTTTTTCTCCTTTTTTTTTTTTTTCAATTTTTTAAGAGAAAAAATAATTAAAGAAGGGCGCGAGTTAGCAGAACTCAATTCCACTTCAGTTTTTCAATGAAAATGGGAAAAAAAATCCTGCACACGTAGTGTTAGGAGACAGACAGAGCAAGTATGAAGCACCTACGTTGAAAGCAAGAGATTTTTTTTTTTTTTTTTGCTCCCAGTAATACAATGGCATTAACCTGTGGGAACAGTGGTGGTTGTTGTTTTTTTTTTTGTCGTTTTGTATTTTTTTAAACCATTTTAAATGCCTAAACCAATTATTTAGTTTTCCATGTTGTCTTTGAAAACGAAACAACTCTTCAGTTGCAATAGTCCAACGTGTAACCGGAGCCAGGCCAACTGCGTGACTTCACCATGCATCCTAGAACTGCAGTATTACCATCTTTCCCCCAGAAGAACGATGCTTTTAAGACCATTTTTTCCCAAAATAGGACTGGCTGCTTTACTCCTGGCAAAAACATGTGTTATAATTCTCTGGAAAAAAAAAAAAAAAAAAAAAGAAACTCTGCAAACTTCAAGGTGTTTCTCCAGCATTCAATGGAAAACAAAACAGGAAAAAAAAGGGGGGGGGGGGGGGGCGGAAGGGAAAGGGGAGATGAAGGATGGTGAATCATCCTGATTTCCCTGTGATTAGTGTGTCACTACAGTCACAGAACGAGAAACAGAGACCTCGTCAAGTGGAAATGCCTCTCCAGTGGGTTGCTGCTGCCCGTGTAGACGACAGCAGGAACTTTAGAACTGGGCTTGTAAATCGAGTCTGTTTGTTAATCACTTGCATTCACTCTTTAAACAAAAAACAAAAAAGCAAAAAAAAAAAGAAAAAAGGAAAAAAAAAATCTATTCAGTACCGGAGATTAAATAATCACGTGTGTAGTCTCGTTGAAATAAATTTTCAGATTCCTTAAGAAGTCTAATTACTTTCAGTCGCCATTTTTAAATAACTATATTATATATTTGTATATATTATCCTGTGATTCTAGTTATGGTTCCTCTGCTGCACTGAAGATTTAGAAGGAGCATAAAAGCCTTTTGTCCCCCACGAACAGCACGAGTGCTGCAGAAAGGTTATAACAGGCAGTCTTGTCTTGCTACCTTCATTGATCCGGGTGATCCATGGCTTCGTCGTAGGTGATTATCCTTTTGGGATCTGGAAAGAAAGCAAAATCCTAAGTTTTCGGCAAGCTACTTTCAGAACCCGTGGCTGAAGATATTCCCACCAGACCTGCGAGGTCCTCAGCTGTTACCAAAAGCCTCCCACCCCGAAAAGAGGCGCAATTTAAGGCAGGTCACCGGCTCCGTGCAGAGCTCTGCTTGCTGCCCTCGTTGCATCATGTGCAGCAACACCACGCGAAGCACAGGGCCCCCTGTAATGCTCTCCCCACACTGTGGTCACAGATGAAATGGGGGCAGGTACCCGAATCTAAAGCTTAATCTTGGGTGTGACGCCCAGCACCAGAAAAATAAAACGATTATGACATGCACATGCGCAAGACTCATGAAATCTAGACTGGCCCTGTTCTTCTTTCTTTCAGGTGCTCTGCTTCACCCGGAGCCTCCCACAGCCACGGTACAGCTTGCTGCCCTGGCTTTCAGAGATCCCAACGCAGATAAACCCAAGGAGATGCAAACAGCAAACGCCAAAAAACTCAGACATCTCCAGACACCGGCACGGCCGGCCCTCAAGACCCGTCCCAGAGGTCAGAGCAGGACAGAGCGACCGGGTTTGCTTGTTATTCCCAACATCCTTACCTTGCTTCTGCAAATTCCAGATCGATTCCATTTCTGTGGAGACAAAACGAGAAGACCACTGTTACGAGGTGCATCTAGGTGGTACTTACAGACAACCCCAAACAGGCTTTAATTTCTGGAGTGTGGTACGACACCCTAAGCGACGCGCTGGGGCTATCAGCCCACCCGACACAGCCCAGGACTGCAGGGATCCGGTGACAAAAGGCACCACGACAGCTGTACCACGGCTGGAGGTATCAGGCGACCAAACCCTGTGTTTGATGTCACCTCCAGCCCCTAGTCCTACAGATCGCAGTCGAACTCCAGGGTTTGCAACTCTGCCTCCAGCGCTGCTTTACGCCTTGCAGCATCGTCGAGGAGCCTGCAGAGATGGTTTTCCCGGGCCGACACGTTACATGCATGATACAAGAAGTGCTGGACAAAGCGAGTTCCTCGTGGCTCACAGCATGAATGCTCCTGCTGAAGCCCTCGGTGCTGAAACTGCTCCAAGGCTGCTGCCAAGCAGCACCGGCAGAGACCAGGGAGCGATGCTCCAGGGGCGCGTGGCTCTCTCCCCAGTTTGCCACCACGGCACAAAAACCAACCCACGCCCCCGACCTCACTGGAAGAGCACGTGCCTTCCCTTGTTTACCTACGGAATAACAAGAAAGTTAAACGTTCTCCTCGTTCACATTAAGAAGCAACAGAAGGCTGCTCCGTTTAAATTAAGCCCCTAAAAAATTAAGTCACAGCAGGTCTTCGGAGACCCATTCAAAATAACTACAGCTAGCCGCTCTCAGGTTGCGTTTATGAGCTAGAATATTTATGAAGACGCTAACTGTGCCCTGCGCCCAAGATTGAGAGGCATCATTATGGAAAAGAGCAACGAGGAGGAGCACACGCGGCAGGAGCGATCTTTAAAGCCTGCCTTCTGCCAGAGGGGAGCACGGCCGCGACAGGTGGGAGCGGAGATGGCAACAGGTTATTGAACAACACGACGCGTTGTGCGGCTGCAACGCGAGCAACAGGTACACCACACGAGGGAAAGAAGCTGGGAAGAGCCTACAAAACCCCTGGCCCCAGCACGACGACGTGTGCCCAGCGTGGACTCGAGTCCCTTCGGCTTTTGTTCCCTCCAACCTCGAGCTCCCCGGGGCAGGAAATTGCATGCAAATAAATATGACCTGTCCTCTCCGCACAATTAAGCCTTTTGTAAGGAAGGCCCCGACCGAACGTTACGAGGTCTGTTATTTGTGCCTCACTATAGCAGCAACGCTTTACTTCCACCGAGGAACCCGAAGCGCTCTGGGGAAAGCAACAGCCCCTCACGGGGACACGAGGGGCGAGTCCCCTGAAATAAAACAGGGCAACCACTAAAATCCCCTCCAGCAGAATCAGTTTTCCATTCACCATGAAGTTAGACACATCATCTCCTAGCTGCTGAAGGCCATAAAAAAATAAAAGTAACCCTTTCCAGACTCGAACCAACCTTCCTTTACTACTTTGGGAGGAGCACTAGGGGAGAGGGTGGTGTGAAGCATCCTGAACGCGGGGATGCAGCAGCTGGCAGGTGCTCAGCCAGACCCACCCACCAAGCCAAGCACCCCCAGCAAGCCAACCATGACATCCAATATTCCTGACGCTCCTGACACCGCCTGCCGTCAGACGAGGCCAGCAGCACGAGCTGGAGGTAGATAACAGCCATCCACAAACCCTTGCACAACCCGGCTTCAAAGCCGGCCCTGCTCCGAGCCAGGGGCCGAACGAGGTCACCTCCAAAACCCCGTCCAACCTCTTCTCCGGGGCTTTCACAATCCGCGAGGCTCCACCACGTCCTGGCCTCTCCAGCCCGGGGACAGCAGGCACAGAGCAGCCCCCGGGTGTCCCCAAGGAGCTGCGGGTAAAGGAGCCACTCGTGGGCACTGCCACCGGAGCCACGGGGCTGCGGGGAAGGCTTTGATGTCAGGACCGGAGCAAGGCACTCTGGTGAATTGCACCGAGATTCCTCACAGGCCAATAAACTTTACAGCAGGATCTGTGCATGACCTTGGAGGGGAAGAAGTCTTTATGCGGTACCTCGTTAAGACGGGCACTTCTATATACATTTCCCTGGCTAGAGAGAACGCCCCTGCAAACAGAAGTCTCTGCGCTGTGCAATGTTCTTTGCTCTTACAAACCTAACACAAACTGACAATTGTCCCTAAACTGAACAGCTAAAAAAGAAAATAACACGGAAGGAGCATCCGTGGTTGATTTCTCCGCAGGACACGATGATTACGTTCAGGGATTGCCCAGGAAATGGAGCAAAAATTAAAAATTTGATGCTGCAGACTCACCGTTATACCGCTGGGCAGCAGTTCCTGCCAAGTGCAAAAGGCAGAGATCTGAATTAAATCAGCTTCTGCCCCACAGCCCACAGGCAACTGACTGAGCCCTGGCCCCTTCCCACTGAGAGGGAAAACCACAGCCTTTCTCCCCGCTCTCGTGATGCAAAGGACGGGAACCGCTGAATTCACAGCTCTGCTGTTCCTTCTGACCCAGTTCACCATCCCGCCGAGCGCCGCTCCTTGCTGGCCCACGCTGCCTCGCTCTATTTTCCAGGCCGCTCCTCTGCTTCTTCATGCGAGCAGAGACGTGGCGCAGCCGAGACGCCGCGAAGGAACAAAGCGGCAGCGCAGGCAGGAACTGGGGGGCAAGGCAGCAGAGGAGAACTGCTGCAGGTTCCTCTCTCCTCCACCTACGCGGCCTTTGCTACCGTGAGACCTCGCTCGCCCTCTCCTCAGCTCGCGAGCGGGATGCCAGCGAGCATCCCAGCACAAGAGCTGCCGTACGGAGCCCGCTCCGAGCCACGGGCACCCTCAGCCTGGAAGATCACAGCTGCCCCAAGACAGAGAAGTTCTGCAAAGCCTTGACTAGAGTTGTGGAAGGAAGCGTTTCATCCAGCTGCCTTTAAAAGGAGGACTAAGGCAAGGGGAAGATGTTGGTTTCAGTGGAAATAAAGCTGAGATACTCCCAGGCTCCTCTTCCCAAGGAGAGGGCCAAACCACCTGCGAGGACCAGTCCCAGCCTCAAAGAGAGGAGGGTTTCGGCAATGCCACACCGAGACGAAGATTTGGTTCTGACCCAGGGGGGAATAAAGCCCCCGGGTGAGAGCATCCCTCCTTCCTGGTCCTCGCAGCCTCCCACACAAAGCTCACGGCCCCGGCTCCAACCAGACAGCGTCACCCACCAGTGCATAACTAACCCAGCTCTGCCTTGCCACATCAGACACGGCAGCACAAGTGTCTCAGGCACTGCCAGGAACGTGCTGCCAGCCAAGGCTGCCACGCTGGGGATCGTGCCGTACACCCAAGCAGGTCAGAAGACCAGGGGAGCCTCTCTGCCCTTATAAAAAAATAAAAAATAAAAGGGAAGCACAGCGCGGAGAGTACAGGAAGCAACATGAAAAGCATCCAAGAACAGAGCATGCACCAGCAGCCCTGCCAGAACATTCCCGGCACCCCGACCTGCAGGGAAAAGGCAACGCGGGCACACGAAGGAGCTCAACTTCCTCGGCCAGGACCTCGCTCTGCAGCCACGCTGCCGGCACATAATTCCTGTGGTCACGCAGGAGGGTCGCCGTACTGGCTGGACAAACGGTGCACAGAAGGCTGGTTTGCTGCAGGTCGGCTCGAGGCTTTCCCAGAGCCGATGTCCAGCCCGAGGTGAGGATCCGCACGACCCCATCGCCGCCGCTGCCACCAGCAGCTCCAAGGGTGCGGGTTTACAGCAGGTAGATGGAGGCACTGCAGCTGCTCGTGCTGAAGCCCAGCCCTCGCTGCTATCTCCCCGTCTCACCCTTTCTCCACGTGCTGCCTGAGCTGGATTTACCGCTCGTGGAGCTCAGGGCAGGGAACGCAGCAGGGCAGGTGCTCCGAGCTCGTCCCCGTCCTTGCCCTGCCATCGTGTCTCTGTGGCCGTAACCCCGGAGGCAGGGCAGATCCGGAGATCAATGGAGACTTTGCTCAAAGACAAACAGATTGATCTGAAGAGGGAGTTCACCGGCCTCTCTAACCCCAAACCAAACAAGCCGAGGACCCAGCTACCCACGACACCCTAACGCCTGCCCGGGCACGGAGCCGCTCCTTTCCTCCCAGAGGGACTGGCTGGTCCCAGCTGGGACCCCAGGAAAATAACCCAGGATAAATGCAGAACGGGAATTAACCACAGCTGCCCCACAAACTGCTCCCCGGCAGCTCCGTTTGCCGAATTCTTTCTGATCTGTGTGCCAGAGGAGGGCACGCACACGGTCTCACTGCAGGACCGTGGCACCGAGGTTTCCCATCGCGCACAGGGCAGGGCAAGCGCTGTTCCTCCAATACCACTTCGACTAAACTCACCACAACGGCCTCCAGCAAACACCAAAACCCAACACCCAGCGTCACCGCAGAGGACACACTAAACCCTACACCGATCTCTGCTTGGTGCACCAGCAACAGCGCCTGGAGACGAAGGAGAAAGAGGAGCGCAGGCTGCTCGGAGCACCCTGCCACTGCACTAATTGCACACCCGTGAGCCTGGCCCCCTAAATAACACCCCGAAGCCGGCACAGACACAGCCTGCAAAATAATCAGGCACAGAGGAGCGGCGGGGCAGGAGCCCCGTCTTCCCAGGACATCCGAGCACCGAGGCGCTCGCTCTGGCTGCCCAGAGCAAGGCCCACGTGGGGACGCCTGCCCAGGAGAGGAAGGAGCAGAAAGCAGAGCTTTAAGGAGCAATCTGGGTGGCTGCTCTTGCCGCTGAATGCAATTAACCTCAGCGCTCAGAAGGACCGAACTCAGCCAGACTTTGAAGTTCACACCTCCTTAAGAGGACATGGGAAGGGAGTGGTCTTTATTTTCCTGTCCGTGCTATTGTTTCACTGGGGTCTGTCTTTCACGCAGCTGGTGAGAAAGGGAGAGCCGAGGAGCCTTGCTGAGGCTGCACAAGGTTTCATTTGTCTCCCTGGTACAAAAGCAAGTGTTAGAAACATTTGCAACCTGAAGAGGATTTGCCCCGGACCTCCCTTCTACACCATGCTAGGCTTGTGGGACCCCATTTCTGATGAGAAACTGAAATTTAGGCTGCGGGCAGACAAGAAACGAGTACAGAAAGCTTGCACTAAAGCTGGAATAGGCCGAGCAGAGGAATAAGACAAAAATCAATCGAATGCTACTAGAATTAATTATTGCTTTTAAGTAACTGGGCTGTTTTTAAATAACTGGGCTTACTGTTACTGAAGGAAGCTATCTAAGCTTCTGTGTTTTTGACAAGGAGTTTATAAAGAGGTAACTGCACAACTTTGTGGTGGGTCAAAACACAACAAGTTTGCCAAAGCCATCCAAACACTAACCCCCCCCCCGCAGCGGGGCTGAGACATTACCCACGTACAGACGTGGAAGCGCCCCCACAAAACGGGCGACCGCCTTCTTCACCCTCGGGGCGGGGGGATTCAGGGAGAGGCAACGTGGAGGGGAACAGAAAAGGTCCCTGTGGTTGCGAGTCAAAACACCGTGCCGAAAGGGAACCTCAGCTCCCATTAGCACCAAGCCAGGCCCAGCAGAGACCTCTGAGCTTTTGGGGCTGAGACCAGAGGTAAAGCGGAGAGCAAGCTGTCCTGCAGCCTTTGCTCTGCTCGCTCCCAGTTCCGTGTACCCGTACCGTGCTTCAGTCATTTCAGGTTTTAATAAAAGAGAGCCAGACTACAAAGGGCTCCATGAAAGCAATAAAATCATCTGAAAGATTTGGCCTACAAAGAGAACAGGAAAATTCAATCTGCAGCCTGCAGAAGAGATGGTACGCAGAGATTTGTCTTGCTGTTGCCATAATACTTAAGAAGGACAGAGAAAAGCGTGGGGGGGTGCTGAAAAATACAAATTAAAAAAAAATAAAATAAAAAATCACACCATGGAAAGCCGGAGACGCCTAGGAATCATTTTCCTTCCTTCAAAGCCACGATTTCATGGCCGGATCTGCCCAGGGGAGAAGCTGCAACGCTCTGGTGGAAGAGGTGCGAGCACGAAGTCCTCTCGGTAACAGAAAAGCTGGTAAAGCTGGAACAGGGCAGGTGAACCTCCGCACTGAACTCCCTCCAGTGCCAAAGGTAGGAAGACCCGCTTGTTCCCTAGGAATTAAAATGCAAAACCTGCTAACAGCTAGCCATTATCCTTAGCAACACCACTTACGCTTGTCCATTGGAATAGAGGAACGAGCACCTCTTAGCAGAAGCTAAATAACTTTTAAAGGAATTTCCCCAAACCGTTATTGCCATTAGACAGACATATGCAAGCAAAAAGCCCATTTCTAAAACAATCGGAACCGCTGCAAGAAACACATCACGTTATAATATTGCATTTCACTTCAAAGGAAAAAGGGAAAAGGAGAACAGAGAACGCCCTTAGGCAGCGAGTTAAGCCATTACCTTTAGTGTGATATTTAACAGCAGCACTCAGGTCAAAAGAACCCCAGCTATCTTTCCTTTCTAGGCCTCTCTGGTACCCCTGTTCTTTGGCGGAGGCTAACAAATTGTTCGTGGGAGAGGCCAGAGGATTCTCTACTTCATAGTCTTTTGAAAGAAACACTAAAGCACCTTGGCTACCGGTGTCTGCCTTTTGCAGGTCACCGGCGTGATGCGACTCCAAAGCTACGACACCACCCTCGACAGCAGTCCCAGGCTTAAGAATAGCGCCAAGAATTGGAGGGCTAGTCCGTTTATCCAGCTCGTAAGCCTTGGGAAACACAGGTTGTTCAGTTCCTGAGGGAATGATTTCAGCACACTGTGAAACCAAAGTGGCAGGATATTCCCCTTGAAATGTCACTTCCATTAACTGATTATCCGCAGATTTCCCCACAACAGTTTCGGGGCCGGCGCTGGGCTCGTTTATGAACGACAAGCCCCACTGGTTCTGGAAGATATCTCCCAAGTTCTGCTGATTTGTCTGCGATGGGAAGTCGACTTGCGCTGTACCCAGAAGCACAGTTTGCATATTTGAAGGGTAGATAAAAAGGCTAGATTTCTTTTGTTCGAGAGCTGTTGCAGCTGTACTTATGTCCTGGGGTACTGACTCAGAAGAGGTTGATGTTACAGTACTAGCAGCAGTTGTGAGCAGTGGCTGGGTCCCTGGAGAATATACATTTCCATCAGTCCCTGCTAAAATCGGCCCGTTTGAAAAGCTAGCAGAAGTTACAGATTTCATAGCAGACATGGGGACTTGGGACAGTCGACTTGATGTTTGGGCCTGAGTTTCCCCGGCGGATGACGAAGACGACGACGATGACGTGGATGGGGTTTGAGCTGCTTTGTTGAGGTTTTCTTTAACTTTACTTGCATAACTTATTTTGGGAACAATTTTAGCACTGCTATTGTCCACTGGAAAAACTGGGGGTGGCTTAAATAAGGTCCATGAGTCCTCTTTAGACGTAGCCGACGAAGCATGCTTCCCTTTGGGCCGGTCATCAAACTTCTTGCTGCTAATCCCAGGTTTGGCATCAGAGTTTTTTCGCTGTACATCCCCAAGCCCAGGCTTTCCTCGGCCTGCTCCACCAGCCCCAGCCTCGTATTTCCAAACGGGCTTGGTATTTTCAATTCGGTTCCCCTTTTGTTCGCTATAATCAGGCTTGAAACTCTCAAGTTCCTGTTTCAAGGTTGGCGTACTGACCTCCTGTTGCATTATTTTGTCCTGTACTAGATTCAAGTTCTCACAACCCTTGGCACTGTTGCGCCTGCCTTTCCGTTTCTTAGGCGTGGTATATCCACTCTCAGAGCCGCTACCATCGTTATCGGCCCCCTTGCCTACGTAGCCATTAGTGATGTAGCTAGAGTTACCGGTTACCACGCCGTTGGGGACAGACACTCCCTCTGGCTTGTCTGAGGACTGACTTTCTCTAAGCTTGTTTTCGTAGGACTTCTCATTCTTTTTGTCCATGCTATTTTTCTGAATGAAGTTCTTGGTTTTGATTCCGGCTTTCCCCAAAGCACCGGCCTTAACGGTCTGCTTTGGGGTCACGTTAGTGTCTACGAGTTGCTGGCTGCCAGTGGGTACCCTGGATCCTGGGTTGGTTTCATCAGAGCACAGGCCCTTCAGCGACACTTCTCGTTCCCCTGCGTTACCATTTAGCTCTCCATAGCCTAGAAGAAAGCCAAAGACAACAAAAAGCAAGAATTAGAACGGGAAACGTTAGACTTCTGATTGCAAAAAAGCTGTAATCAGCCCCAAACATATACAGTTTCACCGAGCAGATGTTTTAAAATAGGAAAACTTTGTCTGCCCTCTGATACATCAAAATCCATCCTTATCTGCTGGAAGCCAAGGAAGGGTTCAGCACAAAGCACCAGCAGCTATCGGCTCTCACCCAACAGCAGCGCGGTGTTTAACACGGGGAACAAAATAAAGCAAAGAGACACCTGAAGGAAAATACACTGTACTGAAACACCCCTGCAACCCAGCGAGCTATTTCATCAGCTACCATTTCCAGGTCGCACAGAGGAAATTCCCAGGATGCTTCAAGAGACAGGGACCTGCTGCCTTCGCTCCAGGATTCCTTGAAATTCAGCCTCTGCTCTGTGAGCCAGCTCCATTGCCTCTGTCCTCTCACAGGTCTGTGACACCACCGACCCTCCCTCCCACCTTCCTCCAAGTGCCACCTCTAGAAGAGAAAACAAGCCGCTTTCCGAAGGACACGTGCGAGCCCGGCTGGAAGTCAGAGGGAAGACAAGGTGGCAGCATTTCCTCGTGTCATTTCCAACTGGCACCTCCCTACACGTGCTCCGAGCAGGCGAGGGAAGCGGGAAGCACCGTGTCCCCTGAGCACCGCTGCCTGCTGCCCACCGCGACCCATCCCAGGGAAGCGCTCGTGAGGGCTCCAGCCCACCGAAGCAGGGCACCGTGCTGCTATCTCAGCTCGCCTTTTCGCTTCTGGAGTTCATTTCTGGGCCTGAAGGCTCTCAGGTTCTTGAGCTCATGACTTAAGTGGAACAGAAAGCCCAGACCGAGCCACCTCGTCTTCCTCAGGCCAGCGCAGCACACCACGCGTCCCCCAGGCCCGAGCGCGGGCAGGACTCCAGCTTGGAAAAGAATGTTTTTGTTGTCGCCGCTGCTGCTGAATTAAGAAGCTATACTAAAAAATCATCGCTATCCTCACATCCTGGAGCCTCACATGCGCGGCAGATGTAACTGCTCAAGTTCCGCGCGACTCGGGAACACGGGAATCCTTGTAGGGATCTTTACAGAAATTCCACAGCCCCGTTTGCCGAGAGGGATCAAAAAGGGTTTTGCTACACTCGAGTATCTCTAACCACCGCAACTTCCACTGCAACTTCCAAACGCGCTGCTCGGAATATGACCCATAAATACTTCATCCCCGAGAAAACGAGCAGGGCGGGACTCTCAGCTGAGTCAAGGGCTGAAAATTAAATATTCCCGAGCACCGAGCAGAGGAAGCCGGCTCGGGAGTAACGTGTTGCAGCTGACCTTGCGCGACTCGGGACTCCTGACATCACCAGCTAACGAAACAAAACAATACGAGCGGTCACACGACCACTGCGGATGAGGAGCGAAAGAATAAAATGAAGAACAAAATCCATTTCAGTAAGTCAGCGTGTCAGCAGTTTCAAGTTCCAATTTTCCAGCCTTCCCAACTCGGCGGAGTTTTCCCCCAAATCAACGTCTGGGGCAGATGGCTCCGGCCTGGAGCCGGGGGGGCAGCGGCCCAAATTTAGGGGGGTGAGGAGGATGTGAGAAGGAGGTGAGGAGCGTGGGGCAGACCCTGGAGCTGGGCGGAAGGGGTGTCGGGGGCAGCGTGTGGGGAGCCCCCCGATATCCGTGGGGCTCCTGGGCAGGAGGGAGCTGCCCGGGGCCTCCACACGGCCCCGCGGCCTCCGAGCTCCCCGCTGATGGAAGATTTCAAGCAGCGTGCATGTGGGGGGGAAGCATAAAAAAAAAAAAAACACATAAAAACCCCACCAAAAAAATCAAACCCAAACAAAAATCCCCACGCACATGGCACCGCGAGTCCTCTTCCCACCCCGCGCTGGCTCCCGACCCGCCGCAGCCCGGCCGGTTTTATTTTTATTTATTTATTTGTGGAACGGGCGGTGTATGTGTGAGGGGGAGGTAAGGTCGTGCTTTAACGGGGGGGGGGGGGGGGGGGGGGATTCCCCCAACACCGCGGCGGGGCCTCGGGCTCCTCACGGGGCTGCGGCTGGAGGAGGCCGGGGAAGGAGGCTGAGGAGGGAGGCCGGGGAGGGAGGGAGGGAGGCCGGGGAGGGAGGCCGCCGCCCTGCGCTTTCCGTGACTCATTGATTTGCACGCTCATCACTTTTCCACACGGGGCGGCCTCCCCCTTCTCCCCCTTCCCCTCCCAAACCGCCGCCTCGCTCCCCCCTTTTCCTCCCTTCCCCTCCCCGCGCAGCCCCGGGGCCGGCCCCACACGTGCCCGGCGGTGCCGGCGGCCCCGCGGCTCCCTCAGCCGCGCCGGCTCCAACATGGCGGACAGGAAGCGGCCCCAGCGCGGCGGAGAAGCTTCCAGCCGGGCCGGGGGAGGAGGAGGAGGAGGCGGCGGAGGAGGAAGGCCCCGCCGCCACCCCGCGAAGGTCACCGGCCCCGTCCCGGCCCCGTCCCGGCCCCCCCAGCCCTCCACCACCCCCCCCAAGCTCCGGACCTGTTCTCCGCTTCGGCGCCTCCTGGTGCTGCGGGTGCTTGTGGAGCGGCGGCTTGGGCTGGGCTCGGCCGTCGGGCGGCGGCAGGTAGGGGCTCTGCGGGCGGTGGTGGCTGTAGTAGTAGTAATGGTGGTGGTGGTGGTGGTGGGGAGGGGGCTGCTCCTCCATGGGGAGGGGGGTGGCTCAGCTCGCTGCTGGCGCTGTCTTAGGGCCGGGCCGTGCCTTTTTCTTTTTTCCCCCCCCCTTTTTTTTTTTTCCCTCTCGCTGTGCCCTTTTTTCTTTTTTTTTTTCTTTTTTTTTTTCCTCTTTGAGGCCGTGCAGGCTCCGGCGGCTGGGACGCGGCTGGCGCGGGGGAGGCGGCGGAGGACTGGCAGCGCCCGCCCTGCGCTCGGCCGGCCGCGACCGCCCCCCCGCCCAGCTCCGCCCCGACCGGCGGAAAGGGAAGAGCCGGGGGGGAGCCCGGCCCCGCGGGCACGCGGCTCGGGGCGGCCCGCAGCGGAGCGGATCGGCACTGCCCTGCCTGCTTCCCTCCCCACCCCCTCCCCGGGGCCGTTCGGTGCCTGCGCTTCCGAGGTGGAGCGTGTGGGGAGGAGGAGGAGGAGGAGGAAGGCGCCCAGAGGCCCAGCTCGCAGCCCGGCTGCTCCCCGGCCGGTCCCGGCCCCTCGGCCTCAGCGCGGCTGCTCCAGGGCTCCGCCCGCCGAGCACAGGCGCGGTGCCGGGCCCCGGCTGGGCGGGGATCGGGGATCTGGGATCGGGGATCGAGTGGGGATCGGCCTCAGGGGCCCGGGATCGGCTGCAGGCCCCCGGCTTGCGGAACGGAGGGGAAATGCCCCCCCCCCCCCCCCCCCCCGCGGGCTGCGCTGAGGAGGTTGAGGGGGAAAAGGGGGAGGCAGCCTGGAGCTCGTCAGCGTTTGCCGGGGGTTTCCCGGGGCTTCCAAGCCCGCAGGTCCCGCTGGAGCGTCCTCGGTTCTGCTTCGGCAGCGTGTGAACGGAGCCCCCCGGATGGCAGAGGGGGCTCGGGCTGCAGGGAGGCGAGGGGCCGAGGCAGGGGGTCCCCAGGGGGTAGGGAGAGGGGACACCGAGGTGTATCGGCCGGGGTCAGAGCCCTGTGCTCAGGGTGATTAAATACCTCCAGGTACTGGTGGTGTGCCCAACAGCAACCGGGGGAGAGTGACAAGAAACAAGCATGTAATTAAAATCTTGTAATAGCCACAAAATGAATAATCAGGCTGCAAAGAGTATCCTTACAATAGGACTGCGTAGCTTCTCAGGGCTTGTACTTGCAACCTTAATACCTGTATATTATTTTATAATTAAAATAAAAATAATAATAAAGCTTCCATATCATGAAAGCCCTGTCAGGCTTTATTTCTGTTCTGCAGGACATCACACAAAACACAGAGCCCTTCCCTTAGTTTTATTTCAGCAGAAAAGGGTTGAAAGCGTATGCCTCCAGCATAGCTTCCCCCTCCTCATTCTTTAATATGTACAAAGTAAAACTCTCCCTACCACAAACCCGACTTCCACGTTAACACCAAGGGTACTTTTCCAAGGTTTGAGGTGCCTGAAAGAGGAGTTCTGTGCCCAACTGGCCCTGCAGTTTGCATTTCTTCCAGCACGCTGCAAAGCAATTTAAGATGCAGTGAAAGCGTTCAGACGATGACTGTGAACTGGAGGCTCTGCCCGCGCTCCCAGGAGTAACGGTCCTGGCAGCCGCTGACTCAGAGCGACCTCACGGCACTCAGGAGACAACTCTCGGAACGAGAAGTCAGGCTTTAATCACGGCTGACATTTTATTGGTGGCTTGGAAGAATTTATTTTTAATATAAGGAACTGGCTTGAAGACAATCTTCAAAAGGCTCCGGAGAAAGCAAACAATTACGGACAAATCAGCTCCACACACACAGACACCAGAAATCTAAATACAAAGGGCAGCGGGTTGTACGTACATGAAAGGTGAAGCAACTCTTCTCTTTCTTAGAAGCGCTGTGTTGTCAGTTTTACATTAACCATCTAAAGCTGGAAAAAAAACACAGATTAAAAAAACGCAAGATAATGTAGCCCGGGGCCCACCAAGCCCCAAAACACAGCTGGCAAAGGAAGCATGGGCACCCCACACCGTGCACACCCTGCTCAGTGCCGAGGTGCCTTTCCATACACTACAAGTTCCAGCATGCAGCACTGCTCCGTGCCCTGACGGCTGCGTGCCATGCTGGGACACGTAGTCCTCAGACACGGCGCTTTCTATTAAGGGCAGGCACAAATTTCTCATTGTTTGGCTATTTCATGCTCTCCTTTCAAGCCGACTTTGTTCCGAGTGACACCAAGCACTCTCCCCTCGCTAGCGCAGCGTTGCGCCAGCTACGTAACGCGTGCTGACATTCAGCAGTTGGGTGGGATGCGTTCTCTGGAGCTGTGGAAGAGCAACAGGAGACTTCCACGCTTCCTCATCTGCAGCGGTTTCCCTCCTTGCTGCTCACTGAGTTTGGCAAGTCAGCAGGGTCTCTTGCAAGGAAAGAGGTAATTTTCCTTGGAATTCCACACCCATTGCCAAGCATTCCCACATCCCGGCACAATGCTGGGCAGAGCCAGCGTAATTTCTAGCTCTAACTCGGAAGGCTATTTTATAAAGCTTTGAAGTGTATGGCTTTTCAGAGAGCCTGCCATTTAAAGCTGCAAAATGAAGGCAGCAAGGAATGAATCAACTGCTACAGAGCTCATGAGAAGTCTTCCTGGAGAGACCTGAGGTGATTTTTGAATTCATACGAAGACATGGTTAAGCTTAAAAGCTACTTCAGTGATTTCCTAAGAATAAATGATTTCCTCTCAGAGGCAACCCTCTTTAAAAGGTTACATTTAATCTCCATTAAATGTTTAGGGTAAATTGAAACCTTGAAACTATAAAACTCATCCATGAAAAGAAAAATGCCGGCGTTGCAACATTTCTTGTGTCTGCCTCCTGTTTAAGGCTCAAAACTGGGAAACGTCAAAATTACTGTATGCGTGGATACTGGGAAGGACTCTTACACAAAGCGTGTTCCACGTTTACCTACCTTTTTTTTTGCCATAATGTTTTCATTTCTAGCAAGGCTCCAAACTCGCCAGGAGCCCTATATTCTAACACACCCAAGCTAACAAAGTAAAGGAGCAGCTAGTTCCAGTTATAACGATACCATTCGAGTCAGTACAATGTGGTCACAACTCACCAGTTGATATTCAAATGCTGGGGGAAGACTCGGATCGCAGAAACAGAGGTTATTTAGGACGGATCCCGGGGTGGCAGTGCTCCTTGCAGCTTCTGCTTGACCAAGGGTACAGCTGTCCTCACCGAGCTCAGAACGCTGTCGTTGACAACTGCATCCAGGGAGGGGGGGGCTTTCCTTGGCTCCATTTTTGTACTTTGCTGTGTACATGATTTATATACAAAGAAGGTCTCTTTAAAGACTTCACTCTCTAGAGACAGTTTGATAACGAGCTTTGGCTTTGAGGTCTTAAAAGGAAACCAAAAAGGAACACATTTAGCCTTCATATGTCCATAGTCTCCATTCCTACAATTCTTATTTTTCCTATCCCTAATAATTTACACGTTTCTACATAACACATGAAGTAGATTTAAATCAAAAAAACGACACAACTTAGAAACGCCGTAAGCACGCACTGTTCATCTTTCACTCTCAAGAAAATTAAGGCAGCCCAGCGCCCAAAATATCCACAGGGCATAGTTCTGTGAGACAGCAAACCTGACGTTAGGCTAGCTGCTCCCAGAAGGGAAGGTCATCCCTCCCTCTGCCTGCCTGCCCCTGCCCTGCCCTCGCAGCAGCACCGGAGCTTCTCTGATCCGGGGTGAGGCCATCTGAGAAATTAAACAAACAGATGAAAAAGTGTACATTTTTCTTCTGGTTAAACTTCCTGGCCTGTTTCACTGAGGAGCCAGACAAACATTAATGCCCCTGAGAACGGGCTGCAGCTCCAGCAGCTTAGGAGTTGCCTTGCACAGCCAGCCCTGCAGCGGGGGTGGCCCCTTCTGGGACCTGGGCAGCGGGGACACAGCTGGGGTCGCAGCCACCTCAGCCAGCTAATTTTATTTTGCTCATATCTGTGAGTCAATCCCCTCGAGTGCCCGAAGAGGGATGGCGTGACCACCCTTCAAAGTGTTCGCAGCAAGCCGTAACAGAAGGGCTTTAACCAGTGGGACTTCATTCTGGTGGCTACGTCCATTGTTTAATAGGGCTGGATCTGAGGAATGTCCCGTCGTAAACACATCGAAGCGTTCACACAGGCATGAGTAACATCTGCTGCCCATATCTGCATGAAAAATTGTTTACTAGAGTGCAATCGTATAAACTGGAGGCTGCTCCCTGGACACGTATAAAAGGAGCGCAAGAGGCAGGCTAGCGGTCAGCCTCAGCCAAGCCTCGCATCATTACTTGTCCTGGCTTTCAAAGAATCCTGGTTCTGGGGTTTCAGAGAGTTCTGGATCTCCTCCTACTCCCTGGGATCGCCACAGGGACCACAGAAGTCAGCACAAGCTTTCCAAGGTGCTCCTGCAAAAACCGCCCTGCGGTCAGCAGGGTGCTCTTCGAGGAGTACAGGCAGCCCTGCCTGACTTCGGCTGGGGACTGTGTCAGTCACTGCTTGCGGTAGACTTTGACCTCTGGAAGACAAATGGAAAAAGCTCAGTCCACAAATTCCAAGAGCTTTTTATCTTGTTATACAACACAACAGTCACAAGGGCGCTAGTCATTCATATTTCATTCTCATTGCATTGGGATACCAAGCACTTATTTCGAAACAGGGACTTTTTATTTTTTAATGTGCGTGGGGTGTACATGCACCCAGAGACTTAAATACCTGTGCTTGGACTCAAGGTCTCCAACCTAAAAATGCCTGGCACTGGCAGAACGCTGAATCTGGACGGGTTGTTATAGGAGTTGTTATTGCAACTGCTATTTCATTATGGGATACAGGGCAACAGTGGTCGACTACAAGATCAGGGACTGCGAAGAGCCCTTGTCAGAAGGAAAATTAAAAAGACCAGGACCATTCACCTCTGAGGAAGTGAATCTAAAAGTCCACAGTGAAGGTATTACAGAAGACGTAGCCTAGAGATAGCAGTTTGAGAACTTTTGTTCACCTTATCTCAAATTATTGGAACACGGGAACACGAAGGGGGAAAAACCAGCAAATTAAAAGATAAGCAGCTACCTTTTAAAGCCTCACATAAAATATAGAGAGAATTCACTGAGATGCAACGTTGTGAAGAGCAAGGCATTATTAGTATTCTCAAAGGATGGGCATAATTCAGCTAAAAGTAAATATTAACATCTAAAATTGAGCTTTTAGAAGGATTATTATCTATTACTCTCTCAGGCACAAGTGAGAGTCTACCCCTTATGATTTAAGAGGAGATTTCTGCCAGGTATCTAGCACCTGGAGAGCTCAGAAGAAGCAGGGGGCCGTATTTACTCATTATAAAGCCATCTACTCAGAAGACCTGATGAACTGAACACGAACAAGACAGCTGGTAGCTCTACCTAGACAGGGAGGAACACTGGAGGCAGCAGAGAGGAGTAATGACTTGCAAGCCAAGCAATGGTCACTGCACAGCAGATGCCCGTTAGTATTTTCCACAGAGAAAGTCTTTTCTTGCACCCTCTACTTAATGGATCTATGCTCCAGTTTACAGAAGACAGGTATTTGGGTTACTGTGTGACAACGCTGCACAAGACAGAGTTAAAGGCTGCTCTCACCTCATCATCTTTTGCCCTGTTTCCTTATCTTGGAATCTGGTCCGCAGCGCCACACTTGTTCTCCCCATTTCCTTTACTTCACTCCTTACCTACTTGTGAGGACTGAATTACAGGACGAGGCTATGTACACAGCAAAGGGTTTGTAGAACAGTTTTTCTGGCACAGCTCCCCAGGTGGAGATGTGGTTCATATAGGCAGAAGCACTCCCTCAGCTATCTCCTTAAAAGGCAAACTATACCATCAGAATAAATCATCTCCACTTCTTTGCTTTTTGCATGCCATCATTGCTGCAGGGTTGAGTCTGGTACACTCCAGCCCGCGTAAGTATTCCGGCAAAACTCATAGTTCCTTGACCAGGAAGACAAGATGCACCAGGAAGCGAAGAGCTTGTATTATTTTCTGAAGAAACGGCTTCTTTTTGGTACTTACTGAGAGAGGAGAGTGAATGAGCCACGAGTTCTGACTCCGTTAACAACGGGATGGGGAACTGCGTCCAGAAGTCACCTCTGGGGTGGCAAATGGCAGCTGAACAAAACAACACTGCAACCGTTCATTTATTATATGCACGAAACAAGGTTATTATGTCCTAATGAAGCTACGGTGAACCCTAAGTAAAATCTAAAGACATAACAGAACTTACACATCTGGAGTTGAACCAGAATCCTAGATGTAAGACCCTCACTCTACTGGAAAGTAGCCTGAGACTTCATACGCCAAGTCCAATTAGTAATATTCTTCGTTATCATCTTCAGTCTGCAATAGACCGCATGTCTGCCCCAGGAAAGGATGTGAGTCAATCCTTGACTAACTGGCTCTGATTCACTAAGGAACCAACATATAGAAAGTCACCCTAAAGATAAAAAATGCTAAGGTTTGCTTCACTGATAATGTATCTAATGGCTGCTGAGATTGGAGTAATAGAAGAGAGATGAGAGAGAACAGCACTACATTGCTATGGAAACTAGAATTTTCAAAATAAATACCTTTGCAGAACTGAGGTCGCAGATCTAAAATAACCCACACCGTTTTTGACATTTCCTCCCTTTACCATGAGATTCAGCCAGGCTGACCGGCCAGGCATGGGCAGCAAGTTCGTGTGCCCAGAGATCAGCCTGCAGTGACACAAGATCCCCCATGGCTCACGTTCCTTATTCCAAGGCATGTCTGGGCCCTGAAGAGAATCATCAGGGTTTGGTCTGTTACCTGTACAATTTGGGGGGCTTTCCTTCCAGACCAGACAAGCCAGTGTAAAACGAGCCTATAACCACTTGAGGGGGGAAGCGCTATTTTTATCCCAGTAAACTGGGGATATATTTTTTTTTTCCACCAGTCTTTTTCTTAAGTGACAACACAATGAATTAAGCAAAGCTTCTTTATGAGGTTCTGATTCCCTTACTCACTAGGAAACTCCTTACCGTACAGATGACTCCTCTGCAATTACCATTCAGGGTGCCTACCCAGTGCGTGCTTCCCGTTAGTCCCACTTCAGAAATACAACCGGTAACTTCCTTGATCGCATTTGGGCAAAAGGTTGCTCGTTTTAGACACACACGCACCTCCACACCTCACATACCTGGTACCATCTCACCCACTGCTGCCATAAACACGTCCAAGCTCTAGAAATGCTGACTCACGGGGCTAAGACGATGGAAAATAAATTAGACTTGCTAACGTGGAGCCTGGCAGGTTTCCTGCCCCTCCTTATCTGCGAGCCCCTTGCCACCACAGGCTGTAACGAAGGAGCTTGTTTCCTGGGGGGAGGCAAGGAGTAGGTACTTGTTTCCTAAAGATAGCCCAGATTCCTTTCGACTCTCAGCTGCTAGCTAGTAACTGCAGACAGAAGAAAACCCCAACGCTTACAACCACAGGGCTACCTCTGAGGAGAGATTAATGGCTTCTGGGGAGGCTCTCTTGCTTAACGCAGCGTTGCCCACTTCAGTCAAATTTCCTTAAAATGCCCTGCTACGTACTACAGAGCACACCCTTCACCCATAGTCTTCGCTGGCCGGGGTTAGTTCGATTCCTGCCTTCAGCAGAGCTGACTCAGGGCGGACAGGCAAAAAAATCACTGTTTGCTTTGGGAGGGTTTGCCACACATCGAGACGCAGGCGAGCAGCGCTGGGTGCAAACTGTGGTCTGCTGCAGGCATGCCAGCACAGGCGAGGACAGGGACCCAAGCTCATGCTGCACCGTGGGGACAGCGGAGAGCAGCGTGGGGAGATCCGTGCTGTCTAGCTGGGGGCCAAGCTGGGTGCGTTCTGCCTGCGTTAGCAGCCGCTGTGCCCGAGCTAATCAGCTCTGGATTTGATCCAAGCGACAAGCTGACTGCCCACCACATCAACAGCTTGTCTTCCCCCCTGGGAAATGACCTCCTGTTTGCAAAAGGCTGAGCACTTAGGGGAACAACAAAGTTTTATGCCCACACTATTCACGTGGCAAATGACTTCAGAAAGCAGCGAGGAGCCTTTAGGACTGCATGGGATGGGCAGGCTGCTGAGCTGCCTCCTCCTCCCAGTACCTACGCAACTCGCAACTCGTTTGCAAAGAAGCAGAGGCTGACGAGCCACATTTGCAAGCTGGGCAGGGCAGGCCAGGGAGCAACTCTGGCTGAATGGAAGGAGCGGCAGGCTGTGGTGAGAGCTGTATTGCAGCGAGCGCTCAGAAATGACTGTGCTAAAGGTCTGGCTAATGACCGGGTAGATGAGGTGCTTCAGCTCCCACAATGATCCAGATACAAGCTGGCAACACAAATTTTCTCTCCACTGCTCTCTCGTGTTCCTAGGCAGGTGAAAATAAATCTTCACGGTGGAGCCCAGCGCCAGCTCCTGGGGAGCTCTGTCTAGGAGAGCGAGTTAGGGTGAAGACTTCTGAATACCCCCTCAGCTCTTTTCTATCAGCTGGAACCTGATTTTGAGAAGTTCCTTGCCTGAGTTCATGCCCTTAGATTACACCAAAAAAGCCAAAGTCCTTTCTGCACCTTGGGGACACCTAGTGCTGGAGTAGAAGAACGTAGAGTGCAACATGCAGTCACTGCAGAGCTGGGTGCTGAAAGTGGCACTGAAAACGTCCTGATGAGCCCCGATATTGGGGCAGCAAGACAAAGGGCAGTATATTTAAGTATCTGTTAGGTATGAAGCAAGAGATCACATGCTATACCAAGCGTCCACAACCTCAACTCCCAATTCAAATTGGCTTTGATATAAAATACCACTCACCAAACCAGTGCCCCCTAACAGCTTTGTCCTACTGGCATTACCGTATGCCTTACCCCGGCCTCCCTAACTCAGGGGAGATTCCAAGCTGGGCAGAGGCAGCAGACCCAGCTGTGTCACTTGGCTGCTGTGTGACCAAAAGCACAGCTTTTGTGCCTCTCTCCCCATCACAAACGTATTTTATAATGTAGGGAGAGCGAAGGGCTACCACAAAAACAAGGCAGCTGCTATCAGGAGCAGCCTGTTTGGCTTGCATAACGGCACCTGCTAGGAGGTGACGGCTGCGCAGAGGCTTGAGAAGGGGTGAGAAGGTCCCCCTAGGACAGGTGAACTAAGGCTATGGAGCTATTAGGTCATGCCACACACAGAGCAAGTAGCTTATCATCACAAGGAAGCAGTCTTTGTTTTTAAATTAATCACTTAGAGGACTCTGGCTTCCATCTTGTGCTCCCTTTTTATTAGCTTGTTTCATTTTACAAAGCTATAAACCTTCAAAGCCGATGCAGAGGTGGGAACACAGCTATAGAAAACTGCAACCAGACCACCACTTCTACGGATCCACAGGGCATAAATTGAGGCCACAGCCCAAAACAGCACTGAAAAAAATGAAAAAGCCAGCACAGCCTCCCACTCCCTTTGTGTGCGCATGCTGTACCTGTCTTTGATATATTAGCTCCATGCTGCAAAGCCTGGGAGAAGCCCATCAGAACTGTGACGTGCCAGACCAGGCTGCCAAGCAAAGCACTCACGTGTCAGTGAAAAACATTTTACCCCTGGAGGCATGGGGACTTGTTTAACACCTAGATGGGTGGTGAATGCAGGGCACCGCGTAGTGCACAGCAATGTACAGCCGCGGCAATCCTGTAGTGGGCTTTTCTGCTGTCTCTGGCTTTCTAGCAGATGAGGGGGGCTCTGTAAATATCCCTCACCAGGCCCACAGTAAACACACTGTACAGGCAAAACAGTACTGTTGTAATACAGTCACAAAAATCAGGACAAAAATACGCTGAGCAGCTGCAGACAACTGCTACACCTCCAGGCTGGACGGGCCTCTGGAGCTGCCAGGCAGTGGGGTTCAGACGGCTCCAGCATCTCCGTAGCAAATACCTGCTTTCCAGAACCATTATATAGAGCACAAAAATAGCCTCTAGCATAAAACATGGATTGCTTGCTCCGATTTCACAGGCCTATGTGAAATTTCAAGGAGATTAATGAAGAACAGTCCTGAAATGGTTAGATGGGCTTAAAAAAAAGTTGTGGCTCCTTTCTCCAGGCCTTCTGCTTGACATTAATTAACTGGTTAGCATCCAGGGTCACAGTTACATTTGTGGAAGCTTCTGTACACTGCCGGTGCCAAGGTGAATTGGCTAGACACAAGTCATGAGTTGTATTGAACTGATTTTCCCCGTAACCTGTTCTAAGCGCAGCCTGCAATCAACATGGCCTGTAGCTTCAGGATGTACTAGAAGCACACACCTAGGGATGCAGAGCTGCCTTTTTATTGGCAGCTTACTTGCTGTCTCTCACTAGTCTTAGAGCAGTAACTATCGTGCTTTTGCCCTGTTTATAAAGCTTACTCAAAGCAAATCCGAGGACCTGTCCTCCGTCTCACATAGCTGCCGTTGCAATGACAGCAGCTCAGTGGGAAGGCAGCCCTGTATGAAGGCAAGATCAGATCATAAATGCAGAACAGCTGCTTAAGCAGAACGTAAGAAAAAGCAGCAAGGATGTTGCTGGGCAGAGAAAAGCATTGCAAGAGCTTACAGATAGCCTCCTTTCTCCAGAGGCACATGCGCACTGCTACCGTTCGGTCGCATTTCTCTCGAGCTTCCTGGCAGCAGCATCAGCAGGCGCGTTCCGTCACATCTGACTGGCTACAGGACTCTGTCCTCGTCTGGCAGGAATGACCCGGCCTCGATTTTTCACAGTTCCGTCACCTCCTTCCTCCCTTTCGGCACCGTAAAAATCACCAGGCATGAAACCTGCAGCACAAAGGAAATTCTAGCCCAGCCTGCTGCAGCACGCTTCCCTCCGCAGCGCGGGCTGCAGGCGTGGCGAGCCTCCCGTCACCTACATTAGGTTCCTGTAACAGTTCAGATCAGGCACCTGACTTCCAAACCTGAGACTTTTCTCCACGACCAGACTTAAAACACAGAGATTAAACCTCTGAGTTTAAAGCAAGTCGTTCAGCTCCACTAAACAGCCTTTTTTTGGCCCCAGAACAAGCATTGAAGTCCCTCTCGAGCTAAGGGCCATCCAGCTTTCCCCACACACAAGCTGCACTGCGAGAGACCAACTCTGGCTGAACAGCTACAGCAAAGCACACCTGATGCTGCTATGGTCGTGGACTGATCTGCCGCCTGCCGGAGGTGATGCCATGGGCTGATGTGTTCGCAGCCTGAAAATGAGGCAAGGAACACGCTGCTCTTGGCCAGCGACGCACCCTGACACAGGCACTGAGACCAGGGCTGCCTCTTCAACATCAGGGAAATAAAACCCAAGGGAGCAGTTGGTGCATTAGCACCCTATCTCGGCCATTGCCACAAGGTGTGCCCACGCCTTTCATCCCCTTGTCCTTCTCTTGGTGCACTCGTGGGCCCTCTCCCGCTGCTCAGCACCTCTCCTCAAGGCTGCTTAGCGAATTAACCGCTGCTCTTCCCCTTGCTTTACCCAGCTCTACCTGCACGGAACAGCAGCAGGAGCTACTCCTGTGTCATCACTACCTTTAAGAAAGGAGCTGACCCACAAGCTATTTTTAGTGGCATTGTAAAGTTGTGGAGCTATTTTGGTCACATCCCTGTGCCGTAAGCTGCAGGACGCTGACAAGCTCTGTGCCGGCCTAGGGCAACGGGGCTCTGACTGCGAACGAGAGCGGCGTGTGACTCCGCACTACGGCCTCCCTGCCCTCCCCGTGCTGTAAGACTCTACACCAAGGTTTTATTTCTAATCATTTTAAGAAACGAGCAACACATCCTCCTGAATTCTGCAGGGATAGGAGAGGCTCTGCGGGGCCTTCGTGGTGGTGTCCTCCAGCCTGCGCTGCCTGTGGGTCTGCAGAAGGCGCTCTTCATTCTGTGGGCTCCCTCGCTCCCTTACTCACCAGCAGGCGAAAGGTGCAATCAGGAGCCCGCAAAGACACCCGGCGAGATTTTATCCATCTTTTGCATCGGACCTCTGCAAGAGATCAATAAACATTAGGCTGGTATCTGCTGAGAAGTTGGGTGCTGGTAATTCTGTGGGGGCAGAAGGGAGACCAGAGAGGAGCCGCTCACGCAGCAACACGCTGTTCTGACCGCAGACAGTGCCGGAGAGCTCGGGGTGCATCCAGGACACCAGGCAGGAGGTGCCTGCTCCAGACAGTTGTTTTCTCTACAGTGCCGAAGGCTTGCTTGCCAAGTTTGCTGGGGCTCCGTGGCAGGTGCAAAGCACAGGCAAGAACAGAGGCCAAAGCAACTGGATTTAACAGAATTAAATCCCTAGATAGAAAAGGAAGCTTGAAGGATGGGAAGTGTGAGGGAAATGAAGGGAGATAAAAGAGAATACTGAACTGGTGTGCTCAGACAGGGATGGGTGAGTCAGAAGTATAAAGGAGGAGCAAGTGAGTAAACGTATATACAAGTTATTAAACAGCTGTCAGCCGTCCCTCCCCAGAAAAAAACAACCCTCTTAGGACTGTTGCTGTCTTCAGCTATGGTGCGTGTCTTCCCAGGACACTCCAGCTAGATGCACGACTGTTAATACCACCGTCCCGTTTGGTGCAAGCCCGTCATGTTGTAAAGAGGAACCAGAACGTCCTCAACTCAAAGTCCACCTTGCATTCCCCTCTCCCTGACTGTTTTCTAGATTCTCCTCAAGAATTCTCGCACTACAGCCCACAGCCTGCTCCTAAGGCGAGCCGCTCCTCACCCCGCCTGATGCAAGGAGCTCCTGCTTTCACGAGTCAGCACGGCCCCCACCTCTCCTCCGCTGCAGGATCACCCCCCGCTACCAGGGCGGACCGTCCCAGGCAGAGCGTTGCAAACGAAAACCTGATTTATTTCTCTGGCTGTTCTGGCTTGCTGGAGGAGGAGCTCCTTTAACTCACCGTTCCCAGGGAAGCATCAACCTGTTATGTATGCTGCAGCCTTCAGGCCAGCGAAATCAGCTGACCATTAACCGATAAAATTTTACTGCATGTAAATTAAAACTAGTTTAGTAAGAAATCGGCTTTTTGGTCAATACGTGGAAGAGGCGCAGACAGAATAATAAAGTCTAATATATTGTTATTTTTTGTCAGGACACAACAGAGCTGCAGCTCAGTTCAGACACAGACGTGTCCAGCAACAATATGTCAAGGCCTGTTGGATCAGAGGGCTCAGTGAAGTGTTCCGAGTTTCAGCTTCCCCCAGAGCTATGCACAGGACTAGCAGCAAGCATTACATAGTGAAAACGCTGGTGTGAGATGGAATAACATGGTTACACGTTGCATTCTTTCCCCGCTGAGCTTCAGCAGCCTTGCTTTGGGACGCTGCACAAGCAGGGTAACAAACACAGCGTGACACAGAACCAACAACCTGCACGGTGTGCCCGTGTTGCTGCTTGCAGAGCTGTGCCAGGGTAGGGAGTTACCGGTTTGCCTTTCATCACCTACGTCCTTAATACTTCATTCATTTGCACGCAATTTAATCTTACTTTTAGAGCATTACTAGAATCATCACCTGTCTCCAACAATTATTCAATGAAGACATCACATTGCCATCTTCACAACGCAGATATTCGGCTGGCCAATGTAGTGAAAACGCATTTTAAATATTGCTACACCTGTTCCATTTTCTGGCATGGAAACGCCAGACGTACAGTAACAAATCACAGGCGGCTCACCCCACAGACGTAGTCAGAGGTTGTCCACCAATTGTGCGACTCAGGCAGGAGCACACAACACGCTTCAGCTGACAACTGCAATTGTTGAAGCCTCCTCTAGGGAGTGCAGTCGTAAAGGAAGAAATGGAACTGCAGCACAGATGCCAGCTGGTAACGTGTGACTCAGGATATTCAGGCAGTCACAAATGGTGCCTGCCCATTTCCAACTGCACACCGGGAGCAGCAACGAGGTTTGAGCTTGATGGAGGAACAGGAGGCTACTGGAACCCTGGGTATGCTTTAATATGTGAGAGAAATGTCTTCCAAGAAAAAAAAAGTAATCAATAAGTGAATCAAGCAATAGAACTTCAAATACTAAAGCAATGAGTTAAATCAACACACCCATGGGTGAATGCAGCATGGACAACATTGCTGTGGGCTCTCCATCTCCTGCCCACAAGGAAATCATGCTGCGTATCCATCCGATCATCCAGGGGAGGAATGCTCAGCCTCAAAACATCGTTCAGCCCTTGGCCTCTGTGCAAAGAACAGCAAATAGATTCATTTCTAGAACTAGCTGCGTTTTGTAGTGCACGCACACCTCGGAACTAGAAAGTGGGCAGAGGCATCACCTTATTTCACTCTAGAATCACAAAGCAGCTGGGCAGGCAGCTGTAGTACCTGGCTGATCCTGGTGGTAAGGAATCACGGGTCCAAGGGCATAAGGTTGCCTTTTCCTCCCCTACAAATGCCATACACACATCGACTCTAAGTCCTTCTACACCTTCCTGAAAGCACCAGAACATGAAACAAATCTTCCCAGAACACAATCTTTGCCAAGTTAGACCAATGTTCCCAGTCTCAAGAAAGAAATTTAAGGAATGCAGAAATAATACTACCATCCACCTGAGGCAAAGAGAACAAACTTGCTAGGTAACAGTCTGGATGGAAAGAGCTGATCTGTGGAACTATGGTCAGACAAGTGCCAGGGTCTATCCCCCAGCAAAGGACACAATGATTCCTGAAAAGTTATTTACTAGCTTGTGACAAAGCAGCTCCATTGCACTTCTGAAGTGGAAGAACCCTTAGTGTTTCCAGGACAGAACAGCTTTAGAAGCGGAGCATCTTTCTGACCTGCCATACCACAGACACACTTTACTTTCCTAAGTAAATGCGAGATAAGAAGCTGCCATCACAATAATTCGGGTGTTACATGGTGACCCACTGAAACAGAGGTCTTTCTGCAAGATTCTTGCTCCCTCACAGGGTGCCAGGCTCTGGGTTCCTCACCAGATCCTGTGGGGAGCAGCAGCATTGAGGACAGTGTGACTGGGAGGCCAGGAGGCAACAACTCTTGCTGCATATGGATAAAGCACCCGGCTGGCACGGAGAACTTTGCCACAAACAGAAAACATCCACAGCAAGACAGGAACTCACGTGCACTAAGGGCAACTGGACAAGGGACTTCACTTTCAGCCAGACGCTCAGGTGGCAGAAAGCTGTGGGACAACGTCAGCCTTGGGCTTGTAGAGACCGAAAGTCCCCTTTGCAGCAGGCAAGAGGACGATAGCTTTTGCTGTGTCTGTTACTAGACGTGGGTTCTGCAGTCCAAATGCCAGCAGCTGGCTCCGTGTAGACTGAGGAGCACTGCTAGTATCTGCTTGTGTGTAACAGCCCCGGGAAGGAGGCAGAGACACTGAGCACAAGCTCCGTGTTTACTCAGCAAGCACCAGCTGAAGAGAACCATCTGATTTCTAAACTTCTGCTGCCTCCCACTTTTTGTCTCATCACCGCACTACTTATCTAAGCTACAAGTATAGGGTGCCACAAGCTAATTCACTCACATTCTCCCTTTATTATACGCCCTCTTGCTATTTTCTCACCTGTCACCTCAACCAGCCTGCTGGAAACCCTAAGTACTGTCACAGAAAAAAATAAGGAGTCAGGAGAAGCCACAGCAAATAAAAAGGAACCATCAGCTCACCCTTGCAAATAAAGGAGCATCTCCTCCCTGTCCCATCTACCCCTGCATTTCCCCATCAGCACTAATTTCTATTGCTGTCTTGAATAGCTACAGGTGCTTTTTAATAGAGGCACAGGAAAGGCAGACTTCTCATTTAAAGATCTTCAGGAATGTGCGAGGTCTTAAATGGTAATTTCTGGTGAGGGCACATCTGATTTCTAAGGAGAATGTTCGTGATGTAAGCATTACCACGGTCTCTCCACCTATTTAGGATTCCCACACTGGATTACAACCTACCTTCACATATAAGATGTTGAAGCTTTCAATGAGGTCACACCAGACACTGACAAGCACTGATGGGTGAGTCATGCTGCAGTAGCCAGAGATACTAGCAACAGATTTGTTAATCTGTATGCAGTCTAACCCTTTTTCTGGTCTAGAATCTTATTCGAGAGTGAAACACAGTATCTCAGAGACAGTGAATGCAGAATTGTGGAGGTACAGGGCCCTATTTTTGCAACTGTTTTACAGATGATGAGGAGAGGAAAATCAGTTCCTGGGAGAACCTCTATAGCAACACCTAATTTGTTGTTTTACTTGTAAAATGGAAGATTGAGGTCCAGATCGGGTCAATGGGGGAGCCATTCATTGCAGTTCACTGGAAAAACAGGCATGCTAATTAGGAATGTAAGGGTTCTCCTGGGAAAGCTCCACGCACGCTTGCTCTAGCAGTTTAAATCATCACCTCCAGCAAGCTGCTCTTCTGGACGATACTGCCCTGTGCCAGGGTCAGCAGGTGGAACTGCATGCCTGTACAGCAGCCACTTCAGCACAAAGCCCAGCGTAGGGTTTGGATAGGATTTGCCCTAACATGAAGGGCAAAGTAAATCTAGAAGACATTGTAGAGAGGGAGAAGAAAGAGGTAACGTGGTGCTACAGTCTCATTGCTGTGACACTAACTTAGAACTTCCCACCTAAAGGCAATAGTTGTTAAACACTTCTCTTCAGAGGACAGGGAGCAGCAGCTGCCAGTGGGACAACGAACACAAGATGTCTTCTTACAGGGAAAGACAACCACCTGCAGATTGTGTAACTATAATGAGTTTCTTCCTAGTTTCACATTATTAGTCACCTTTCACCCTTCTCTGCCAAAGGCCTCTTCATATCCATCCAAACCAGAAACAGGACAGAATCCCTTCCCGTGCTGCTTCTTTCAATCGCTCTTCAAGGTCAAGGCCTCCGTAGCAGCGAGGCTTACGGCCCATCCCAGCCATCTTGTGATAACTCCAGAGTAACACCCCCTGCAGCCTTGCTGTTAGGGAAAGGACCTGAACAGACTCTCCTTATGCTTTTTTTTTTCTTTTTTAAGGCCATAAAAGAGTCTTCGGACCAAAACATTTTGATTTTGCCTTTAAAAGTGAGACAGGAATATTATCATCTTCAACTGTGTTTAAGGCATGCCCCAAAACCCTGCTTATCTTTAAGCTTCTGATCAGATTTATCCAAGTGCAATGCATCTTGTGGGCTCTGTCAATCACAGTGCTGGTATTCTGGAAGTACTTCCTGGCTTGAGCATTTCAAAATAGGGCAATGACAGATGCCTACCAACACAGCACACAGGTACGTGATATGGAGAAGCACAAGCATATCAGTGCTTCTCAGATGAAGCTGCAAGGCCTCACCCTGTACCTGGTGAAAAGATGTGGACACCACCACCAGCGCTGGAACATCAGCTGGCTGCAGAAAATGGATGTGTGCCTCTAACTCAGGGCAACTCTCACTTCTTACTGTGGGGGCACTGCGTGGAACAGGCCAAAGCCATCAAACGATGTTATCTGGGCAAATCAAATCCTCCTGCTATACAATTAACTTCCAGAAAAACTGTCTGCCAGTTTTAGCCCAGAGGAAGAGTCTTGATCACATTTTTTCAAGTCCCGAAACTAAACCATTGCAAATATCTGTCAAGAACCCTTCTCCAACAGGAGACATGCCTGCCTGGACTTTCTTGGTAACCTGACACAGGTGCCAACACCATACCAGCGATTATTTGTAGCTGCCCAGCTTGCCAATTGCTGAGGAAGGAAGAGCTGCTGAGTCACACTGCAAGCCACTTTTCCACTTTTGCCTGGCTGCCCAGAGGGTAGAGTGGGACAGTCAGAAGGCTGAGATTCTGTTTATGCCTCTGACATTGATTTCCCATGTGACATTAGTAAGTACTCGTGCCTCTGTTTCCCCACTTCTTAATTGGCACCTCAACTCCCTTGACTCATGGGACAGGGATAAGTGCACAGCAAAGAACAATTCTGTTTGGCTAACAGAAAGCAGGAGAAGAGTGAAGCAGTGTTGTTCTCGTGTAATACGAACGGGGTTAAGTAATAGTGTCAGTATTGCTTCATTTTTGTCATTATGGCATAACAACCTGTCGGAAGGATACTGCCTGACACGGTATCTTCATCCCAGCGAACATACTGAGCTACTTAACCTGGTGATACAAAACCGGATCGTAACAATCTCAAGACTACCTCGTTTATTTTGACCAACCTTACTCCAGAACATGTTTTTCCTGTATAACCTCGTAACCCATAATAATGGCCTAAACTGCTCTGTAGGAATGATGTCATGTTTCATGAGCTAGTAAAAGCAAAACAGTCCCTCGCTGGTGCATTTCATAACGAGTAACACACTGAAGCACACAACTGCTTATCTTTACAAGCAGGGAACAAGGTGAAAGTTGGTTTCTAAATCAGTATATAATAGATTCATTATAGCTTCATGAAAGAATCTAAAAAAAAAAAAATGGCTCAATTATATTCACTTATTTGACAAGTTTCCTAGAACAGAAGCAGTGACAAATGCAGCCCATAACTGCAATTATAATTAATAACCAAATTTCATTAATTCAGGTTCCGTGATTTATTCTAAAATTTATATTTGTTTGCTTAAAAAAAAAAAGGTCAGAGTAAAGCAGCATGTGGACTGAAGACTAAGGAAGGCATGCCTGTGATTACAGTGGCTGAAACTGTCCTAATCACACTCTTATCGTTCCTTATCTACTGATAGTATTTATATAGCAATGATTACTGAAGTAGGCCCCAGCACTCCACTGGGTTACTTCTGCACCAGCACCTTCGTGTTGTAAGTTTATACTGCTAGAGGTGTTGTCATTCTGCTGAGACAGAATGCCAAGCTTCTCATCACTTAAAGTCATTAAAAAAATAAACTGTGACACTTCTGAAGAAGTAGGGGTGTTAACCCCAATGTCCTGGCCAAATTCCCAGCTTGAGTAATTACAATGTGCCTTGAATAAATTCTTGCCACAGCTTCCGTTGGACATAGCATTGTTCTCTGCTTCCTCTCCTACAGCATTATGTGGTGCTGATGCATGCTCTTAAAGGTCCTGTCTACAGGGGAACATCGTAAGGGTCTACTGCCAGCCCAGCTCTGCGGCAGAACATTGGGAACACCACACTGAAACCTGTTCTGCCTGTCAGCTGAACCGTTAGGCAGTTTGTAATTTTTATTGATTGATGTTCTGGCACCTCCTTCAGATGGAATTAACTTTGCGTATCGCCATCTGATAGATAAACCGGTGCAAATCCCAGATGCAGACGTATCTGAAGTTGTTTAGTTTTTCTTTAAACGAGCTAGATTTGCATTAATAAGCTAGCAAACTAAGCTAAAACAATTTAAGCTTTCTAGAAGCCTACTATGGTCAGCAGGAAAAGCAACAAAGTCATACCTAATACAACAGGCCTAGAGAACCATGTTAAATATGTCTAGTTCAGCTAGCAACAATAAACATTGTAATTTTTATAGCGCCTGTTCCTTAACAATTTCAGTCAACTTTTTCTAAACGGGTGGTCCACAGCTGATACTGTTTACTTTTGAAGCAGTCACTGAAGACTTATCAAATGTATATCTAGCATTTTAAATAAACTACTTGACCATTAATAGTGAAGCATTACTCATGTTTTTCAGCAGCCACCATTAAACTCTACAGCTTTTTACCTAGAGATATTATCTTTTTATGTGTGTAATACAAAGAGCTGAGGCCTAGACTCTGCTGGTGTTTTGCTGGGTTAGCTCTACGTACCTCACTAACCGAAGCTTTTACTCTCATAATTCATGAGCTTTAAAGGCAACTTGTCTGCAGGAAGAAGTACAAGACCAAGACTTGGAAGAACCTGATCCTTAATTCCACCTCATGACCCCACGGGCAGGCAGATCGCTCCCTCTTACTGCTCCATTTAGTTCTCCCATCGGCAAAGAGTAAACGATACCCACTAATGTGACAAAGCAAGTACAAGAAAAAAATATATTCATAGGCCATGCTGAACAGATTTGTGTTAAATACTATTGTTCCAACATTTGCAAATACAAATATTTACCTTTCCTCACAGGCCCTTAATTTCCCCAGAAGCATGCATCCAAAACCATATTATTTTTAAAAGACAGAAACTGTAGTTTCAGAAAGTGGATGGTTTTATTTTTGTGCCATTACAAAAATGCCTTTTAACTTGTCAAACGATACGCTACAAATATCTTTGGCAGATGAATGAAACCAAGTTTCCTGTCATAGCTGCCAACTTCAAGGTTGAGATAATCAGATAAACCTTTAGTTTGCCTTTCCCAATACTTACAACAACATATGTTTGAAGTGATCCACATTTGTCTTACTTTTCCTACTGGGATTTGAAAAGGCAAAGTATCTGACCGCTATGTGACACGTTTGCAAAACACTAGATGTGGTCCACAACTATTACAGTCAACCTCTGTTCTCAACATTCCTTAGGTTTCCTCTACCCCAGGTTAAATAATCCCCAGTAGTTCTGTCTGCTTGTTTAGAAGTAAATGTGAAGTTTGGATAAATAGTCTCCAGCACCATCTTCGACATCTGCTGGATACAAAGCCTTCTTACGGTACAAGATACCTCTTTATTTATAGGAAAATGGGAACGAAGTTTGTTTGATTTTAGTGGTATCAGTAATATATGGACTTACAGAATTGTTTTATTTTATACCGGGGATGCCTCACAACTCTTAGTGCTTGCAGGGCACCTTATAACCTGAGAACGCTTACTTCATATATAATCCTGAATTTAATAGTGAAAGCAACACCTGCAAGAACACCTCTTCCAAGCTTTCTCCCTTATGTAATTATTTCTATCAATTTATTTTCAGGACATCAGTGTAAATTGTTATTTTGATGATTCTTTGCCCCCAGACTTCTGAAAGGGAAAGCAACTATAAACACAAGGGCGACTGACCTCAGTGATTTCCTCTGTTCAGACAGGAGCACAATGCACTTAAACACCATGACAAGGAGACTTGGATTGTTTAGAATTCCTCCAGCTGTAATCTATGGTAAAAACAAATAAACAAATATGTGACTACAAGACACGATAATTAATCCCTGCACGAAGCCAACTGTTATCTCTAGCTCGTAGACGGAGATACCAAAGCACAGAGGTTCAACAACCTACCAAGTTCAAAACCCACCGCTGAGAGCCAAGACTACCGCTCAGGAGGCCATGTGCTCACTCTGTGAGATATTTTTCCCCCCTCTTCTGGCCCTAAGCCAGAGACGGTTGGGGCAGGCGGCCTGAAACACGCTGGAGTGGTCAGGCCAGGGGCACTGCAGACCCCCGTACCAGGGGACCCTCAGGGTTACCGCTCATGGACGAACTGCTCCAGGGCAGCCCTGTTGGGTCTCACACTTCTTCTTCATCCCCTCACCTGCCCCCAGTCCCTACTTCCCCCGTCCCCAAGCCCTCCTTCTCTCCACACCTCCCCAGAGCCCCCACGGGCGCTTCCTCAAACCCTTCCTCAGTTTCCCCTTCACTCCTGCAGCCCCACAACGCTGGTACGCCCTCAGCTCCCCTAACCTAAAGCAGAACCCTCTCATCCTCCCTCTCAAGCCCCCCCAGACCCCTCGCCCACCCTCCCACCCCACACCTCCCTCCTCTTCCTCACCTCCCTCCCCTTCCTCAGCCACCCCCCCCACCCCCCGCCACCAGCGCCCCTCGCGGCCTCTCCTCACCCACCCGGCCCCCCCGGGCCCCGTCTCAAACCGCCCCCCTCACCCCGACACAACTGCCCCCGGCCCCGCCTCGCCTCCCTCCTCGCCCCCTTCCCTCCCTCCTTCCCTCCCACAGAAGGGGGGGGACGAAGAAGAAGGAGGAGGAGGAGGAGGAGGGCGGCGAAGTCTCGCGAGAGGGGCGGGCGGGGGCCGCTGGCTGCGGGCAGCGCGGAGCAGCGGCGGCGGCGAAGGAGCAGCCGGAGCCCGGGCGGCGCTGAGGGGAGGCGGCAGGCGGGGCGGGCGGCCATCGCGGCCCGGCCCGGCCGAGGGAACCCCGCTCCGCCGCGGGCGGCCAGGCACGGCCGGAGCCGCCCGCCCGCCCTACCCACACGCCGTGAGGCCTGGCCGCGGCTCGGCGAGCGGGGCCCTGGTGGTGGTGGCGGCGGCGGTGGAGGAGGCGGTGGTGCTGCTGCTGCTGCTGCTGCCGGTGGTGGCGGCTCGGCGCCCCGCCGCACCCGCCCTGCCATCTTAGGTGCCGTGCCCCGCCGCCTTTGTGCCCGCCGCGCCCGGGCACCCGGGGGGGGCCGGGCCCGACGCCCCTCCGGGGGCGCCTCCCCCCGCGGGGCCGCCGCCCCTTGCCCCGCTCCTCCTCCTTCTTCTCCTCCTCCTCCTCCTCCTCCTCCTCCTCCGCGGGGGGCCGACCGGCGCTCCCAGCCCGGCTGCGGCGGAGGGTAAGGCGGGCATCGCCGCGGGGGGCTCGGCCGGGGCGGCTCGGGGGGCACCCGGGGAGGAGGAAGAGGAGGAAGAGGAAGGAGATGGCGGAGGGGGGGGGGGGGTTGTACGAGAAGAGATGGAGGGGAGAGGCGAGGCGGAGAGGAGGGGGGGGGGGAAGAAGGCGGTGGGGCCGGCGCCTCCCCCGCCGCGCTCTGCGGCACTGCCGCAGGACCCGGGGCCGCTTCCCCGGCCTCTGGGGCTCGGGGCTCGGGGCTCGGGGCTCCGGGCGGCGGTGGCGGCGGGGAGGGAGCGGTAATGGCGCTGCCCGCCGAGGGGCGGCCGCCGCCGGGGTGTTCCCCGCGCCCCGCCGCTGTCACGGCCGGCTGAGGCCTAAGGGCTGCGGCCCGGCCCCCCCCGGGGAAGGGAACGGGGAGGGGGGTCCCGATGGGCCCCGCTCGGTACGCGGTAACCCCCCCCCCCCCCAGCCCCCGTGTTCCCGCAGATATTGCCATGGATCCTTCATTTTTTATTATTTTTTTTTATTTTTTATTTTTTTATTTATTTTTCCAGAGCTCTTTTTCCCTACCCCCTCGCGGTGAGTTTTCGGTGTAAATACCATTTTGTGCGGCGCTGGGGTGGGATTGGGAGGAAAGTGACCTATTTTGAAGGCCTTTTATTGCTTCCCCTCCGACGGGCATGTGTCGGCTGATTCCGTTAGCCAAATAGCGTTTCCCAACCATTTTAATTTGCCAGATTAAAATATCTCGCCGAGGCCAGGCTCCTGCAACTCGCGTGCGGGTATGCCTTGAGAAATCTCGCTCAGTCGCCTTGGCTGCAAGCATCTCGGGAGCCTCGGAGTTCACCTTTGTCGCTGTGGGAGCCAAAAAAAATAAATATAAAAGAGAGAGATGCCTGGCTGCCTGTAACGTGCAGTTGTACCATTGTGCTGGGCGCGGTAGGAGAAACGAGGGGGGGGGGAGGAAAAAAACCCAAGGATTAAAATGGTTGTTGTCAAACGTGAGATCTTTACGTGTCTCGGGAAGAGAACGGCAGGACGGCGTTGGCCTCGAGGACTTTCATTTATTTTCTGAGAAAAAACGCTCGGTGTCGATGGTGCTCGCCTCTCCTGCTTGTCACGGTGTGGAGCGTTTCCCCGGGTAGCGTTCTGGTGGCTGAGCCGGTTCAATAGCAGTTGCGTTAACTAGTTGAACAAATCGCGTCCTTCACCTTTGCCTATCGCGTTTGGAGAGCCCTTACGGCAGTGTGTCCGTGCACGCCGAGGGCAGATGAATAAGATGGTACCTAAAGGTTTGGCTGCTATCGATTCCGTACTATTAATGCTATTTATAGAGCGTGTGACATGGCTCTGGTTTTATGTATTTGGATAGAGGTTATCGGCTCGGAATGCTTCAAATGAAACGTTCCCAAAATACCACCCCTAATGCTTCGTATATTGTTGAATGGTATAGCTCGGATCCCCAGAGTCTGAAAAATAGCTTTGGTGGACAGCACGTCATAATAGTGCAAATATTGTGGAAAACCGCGATATATTTTGACACTGGGGAAGGCTTGTTTTCACTTCTCAGGATTACAAAACACCAACTTTTGTTGCAATAAATGCAATTTTAGATACGTGATCCTTGAAACGACTCCGAGTCTATGTTTTTGTTTCTGTTGCCCCTGCTCCTAGTGAGCGTGTCGTAGTTTTTGCTACTTGTGTCCAAGGACAAACCTAATCAACGACTGCTTCGAGCCTTCATGTTAGGTTCTCCACAACATTGGCCTAGTTCTGGCTGGTGCCTTTGCCATTTTTAGGCCTCCTCTTCCTTTTGTCTGTTGACTCAAACGCATTGATAAACTTGAACCTCCATTTATCCTTTGAACTTGAGAGAATGTTGTTCTCCTCTGTTAAGAACGTCTCACTGAAGAGGAAGGGATTCTGGCAGAACAGCTTAAACTAAATTTAATCTAGTTAAAAACTGTCTGAAGGAAAAACTCCTTGGGTAGTTTATTATTATTATTTTCTTTAACTAGGCTGAAATTAAGTGCTGCAAGTAGAGGAGCAGATGTTGGAGTCAAAATTAGGTCCAGATAAGGTGACTTAGGCCTCAAGTTAGACTGCTGGAAAAAGTTATCTGTCATGTCCTTCCATTGAATTCCAAGCTAAGTTGGAGAATTTTAAATCTTTACTTCCATCTAAATAACATTTCCATTTGTGCAGCTTTCATCTGTGCCTTGTTCATGATAATTCATCAGGTTTTGTCACTGGAGTAACGTACGTTTAATGCGTTGTAAGATAGCCGCAGGTTTTACGCTTGGTGAAATATATCAGAAGAGAAGCAAATATCACACCAATAATTACATCTTCAGATGTATCCTAGTCGTGAATTTCCTGTAATGGGGATGTTTTGTGGAGAACAATAGATACGGCAAAGGATTCAGAGATTTGTTTTAAAGATGTCGGAGGTAGCTGACTGCAGCAGAGTTCCCCTTGGACGCAACCTGTGCGTTCCCACCCGTTACCCCAGGTGGTTCCCAGGTACTTCGTGCTAATTCTCTTTTCCAGCAAAGAAAGACTGGATGTGCTGCTGCTGTTCCCTGTCTGTCCTGTCTCTTCTGCAAGGATATGCTTCTCTAACTTTGGAGGGACTACAGAATATTTGCAGAACACTCCTCATATCCGTTTATTGGGCAGTGTATGTGTTTGTCAAATAAGAAAATGTTTAGGGTTGATCTGGGCCTCTGTGATCCAGAAGTGGTAAAGAAGCTGTGATAAAATCTCTTCTCCTGCTCCATTCTCAATGTGTTTTGGAGAACGCTTGCATAATTAATAAGATCCTATCTTAGAAGAATTTTCTCTTCATATTAACATCCCTGTAACTACATAATGTTACGTTGAAGTGCACACCAGAAACTCTGAGGACCTCTGGCTGCTGGTGTTACCAGTGACCCCAGCTCGTGTCTTCTGAATCACGATGGTGGTGGCCATTGTGTGCTTCCCATCCAAGTACGCTGTGGAGTCCGAGGGTTTTTGGTTGTATTTCTTTACGCAAACCCAGACAAAGAGGAGAGCTTCAGCTCTGGTGCAGAGTCACGCCTGCACCAGGCAGTGCCCTGTGCCTGGCAGCAGGGTCGAACTGTGGATAATGTAGGTGCCCTGCCTCAGTCAAACAGGTCTGAGACAACGCTGGCTGTAGTGATACGGAGAGGAATCTTTCATGCCTTTTGAGACTGTTGGCCATCCTTCCTTTTATAACTCATGACCGTGTCCTCCTCCTCTCCACAAAATGCTCATTCTTGCCTGAATGGTGCAGAACACATCCTTGGTCTGTGCCATCCTGTGCTCTCGGGTGACTTCTGAAACGCTAAAAGTCGGTTTAGTTGGGTGCTGCCATCCTCCACCTGCTTTTCCACGTGTCTCACTCCAGTGACTCTGGTCTTCGTCTGATCCTGCGCTGAGCCCCTTCAGCCACACCAGGAAAAGGCTGACATCGGGAGAAATCTGAATGGTTTGGTGCTGGTTTGGTGCTGGTTTGGTGAGCTGGGCCGGCTCAGCGCGCTGCCGGTGAGTGCAGGGACAACTGCGGGCACTGGGCACGAGAGCCAGCAGCTGGATGGAGCTTGTGCTGCCTGCCACCACGGCGGGACCCAGGAGGGGTGCTCAGGGACAGGTTGGTGGCACCTTCTCCAAAATAGCTAGTAGCTAGGTTTGGGGATTCTTTGTTTTTGTTGTTCTGTAACGGGCGGAGGAGATGATCATCCTACATTGATTTCTGCGTGGAGAAGAGACTGGAAAAAAATCCACTGGATAAAGGGTCAGAAAACCACTAATCCCCTCGTGTGAAGCTCCAGAGGGAGCTCAGCTGTGCAGAGCTGCAGCATAAAGAGTGAAAACAGAACCTAAAATGTGAAAACGTGAAATGAGAGGTGAAGTGCGAGGTATCTGAGGGGGAAAAGTGCACAAATCAGGAGGGAAGGATGGGGAGCTGTTTGAAGCACGGGTGGCTTTTAACACCATATTCCTCCCTCCTTATCTAAGTGCTCATTTACAGCACAAAACATGGAGGCAGAAAGACTTTCTGAAGGTCCTTAGACATTAGACAGCATAATGGGTGCTCCAAACATGGTTTCTTAAAGCATTTTTTTTAAATATTTGATGATCACTGGAATGATGGTCTTTTTTATTATTATTTTTTGAAATTATCAAAGAGAAGCCATTGAGAACTTTTTATACTTCATCAGAAATTATTACACTGGACACTCTTGACAACTTTTTTTGACATCCTGGTTTCTCTGGCAGAAGGAAAGGCAAAGTAGCCACTGTAAACAAACGACAAAATTGCCAAAGCAGCCAGAAGTTTTCTCAAAACAGAAAGGTTTCCCCAATTTAATCAGCTTGCTGAGCAGATTTGGTTAGAAACCTACCTGGTAGCTTGGCGATAGGGTTTCCTTCCCTTCTCTTCGGGGTACGGTGAGGACAGCCAGACACTTTCTTAATACAAGGTGATGGCTCCTGAATAGGAGTGGACAGGAGGTGATTGCTCTGCCTGTTGGATTGCTTGGCTAGGAGCCCTTTTGATTTTTCTCTAGGGGTCAGGACGGGGTGACAGCACGAGGGTTGCATATTAGGTTTTGTCCTTAGAGTGGAACAGACTAAAAATGGTTTGTTCTGGGGAGAAGTTAGACCTTGAGGAAAAAAGGAAAAATCACAGAACTTTGAAGCTTGGCTCTGCCGCCATGCAAATGTTTTATCAGAGCGAGATGTGTTTTTATAAGAACAGTTTTCTCCCATGTTCATCAAGCGTAGGGTGCTTTCAGGGCAGCCCGCTGTCAGAGCCCGGGTGAGGGGTGTCCGAATTTGGTTAGAAGCCTCTGCTGTGTGTCCGGGATGCCAAGCCATATTTAAAAAGTAAATTTGGGTGTTGAACGTTAATCGCAGAGATTCCTGCTGGTAGCTTTTGGACTGAAAGCCAACGCGCGTTTTACCTGATTGCTTAAATTGCAGATAAAGTTGGTTTCAGTCTTCCTCTTAGTTCAGCTAAACTTAAAACCCGATTTTTAGCCCGCTGCCGTTCCCTAGGTGTCCGAGTGGCAGCACCCTGCAGGATGAGCACCTCTCCTTGTGCTGCTGGTTCAGCTTCAGCTCGTTCTGCCTTGGGCTGACTTCTAACCCGAGGAAAGCCTTGGACCACGGGAAAGGGCAATATGAGGTTGCACGTATGTTGAAAGACAGGGAGCGATTCTTACAACAGTTTTTGGCTTGTTCCCCATCCCTGTGTTCAGCCTGTTGTCCAAGCACCCAGAAATCCTTCCTCATCCCTGCCATGCCGCTGCTCAAAGGCTGTAGCAGACCTGCGAGCCTGTTCCCAGGGAGCTGTTGCACTGGGATTTCTTGGAAAGAATCGCATGTGGCACCGCACATGTTCGCTATTTTGGTTTCCCTCCCCCTTCTTAATATGCAATTGTTCCTCCCCGCCTCGGTCCCCTTTTAATCGTTGCCTGTTCCTCCCTGCCCCAGCCAAGGAGACGAGAGGAGAGGTTATTTTTGCCAACGCTGTGTCTCAAATAGGCCACGAGCGTGCAGTAAGTAGCGCGGTGACTTTCTCCGTGGGAAACCGTCGGTGACTGGGATTTCTCAAGCCGGGTCCCCCTGGCAGCGCGAGATGTTTCTTCAGTTGCAGCCTGCAGTTGTCACTGCGCTGCCCGGGCTCCTCCCAGTCCCCACTTCCTTGTAACCCAATCTGCAAAGAGATCATGGGATTCGAATGCGCCTCGCTTTTCCCCTGCTCCGAGTGTTTGGGTTGTCCCTCGCAGAGCGAGCTCTGTGCCGCGCTCTCCATTTCTCTGGCTTTGCCTGTTCCAAAAAGCAGTTGACAGTTGTTAAAATCAGTTCTGGGCCAGCCACGATTTGATGCAATTAAACTGTGTTAAATGCGTTCCAGAACTGTTTCTTGGCCTAGATAGCAAACTAGTTAAACCCTGGGTTTGAAATCTATTTCTGTAGGATTTGACCCTGTACCCTGGGTAAGCTCTCTGCCTTTGTAGATCTCAAATACAGCACAGGGTCTTCTGCCTCCCCGCGTCTCCTGGGGCCTTTTTGTGGCACTTTGCTTATCCAGGCCTTGCCTTGAGAATCACAGGCTGGTCTAACCCTCATAATCTCGCCCCACCACCCATAACGACTGAATGTGTCGCAGCGGTAGGCTTTTCCCTGGCACCAGCTGAACCGGTACCAACCCCACTTCATTCCTGCTCGGTACACCCTAGTACGGAGGCAGGCTGTGCGATGGAGGATTTTGTGAACGTTTGCCATTTTAATTAGAAAAGAAGGTAACCTAGGCCTCGGCAGGACCTCCTGCTGGCTGCTAGAAGTACGTCTCGAAGTTGGGAAGGGAATAATGACACGTTGCAGAGGCAGTGCCTCACTGAGAATGCCAAGCTCCATTTTTCTTACAGGTTAATTGCCATATAGGCAAACCCTGAACTCTCACCTGGGTTTTTGGCTTGATTTTCCTTCTTCCCTTTCCACGCAAAACCCCTCTAACTCCTGCTTTGAAGTATTTAGAACTGGGTTAGTCTCTGGCTGGAGGTGTGTGGTAGAACCTCGTGTTAATTCTTGCCGGGACCTGCCCGTTTTGCAGCAAGAATGCAGGCAAACCCATCTGAATGCTGATCATCTGTCCTTTGAGGAGAACGGGAGATTATTTTTCCTTCAGTTAACGCACTACGTGAGCAGACGAACCCTAGAGCATCGCCATTCCACAAGCCTCAGGTACCCGAGTCATCCCGTGGAGACGGGGGACGGCTTTGTCAGGATGCTCGGGGCTGAGCTCCGTCGACCTGGGGATGGTCACCGCAGTTATTTCCCTGCCCCGGGACCAGAAGGTGCTGCTGGAAGCTGCTAGCAGAGGAAAATGGCCTGAAATGGCCCGGGCTTAAGAAAAGGTCTCTGTGACAGTTTTGTGTCCCAAGCAAAATACGTCGTGGAAGAAGCAAGTCCTCACCCCGGCTGTTCCTTTGGTTTGCATTGCACTACATGTTTTAAATTGATTTGCAAAACCATTTTTTTTGACTGGACAAAAGATTTATTCCTGACTTGACAACAACAAGCAGAGGGCTTTGGATACTAGAATAACATGACAATTGTTTACTTAGAAAGAACATGATTTATATTCACTAGCTTATAATTAGTCAGGAAAGCTTAAAAAAAATAATTAAAGAATGATTTGTAGTTTATTAAAGAAATGTTTTGACAGTCAGTTTTTGATGTATATATCAGTGGTTCTTTTTTTTTCCCCCATATTTTGGAAGAGCCCCTACATTTTTCAAAACCTTTTATTTAGATGGCAGGTGTTTTTTCTTAAATAGCCCCCATCTCCTAAAATAAAGTGTGAGCTAATAGAATTAATATTTTCAGCTATCTTCTATTTTCCCCTGTAGCAGGTATCGATGGCTGTGGCCATCACAGCCAGGCAGGTCCAGCAGCAGCACCAGGGTGCGTGTCCCCCTTTCCGTGGTCTTTCAGTCTTCCCATTGCTCTCTCTGGTGTTGAAGGCTGATCGCTGTAGTGACTATAAACTGGCACAACCACTGTGCGTCTTGCAGGTATTGCAAATATTTTGATGTTTAACTAGAAATAGATATCGTTAATATTAATGTGGGGAGAAATGAAATATTAATACACAAATAGAAATTTCAGTAACCTGTAATACAGGAAGATTGTCTTAAAGATGTGATGCTTTTATACTTCGCTTTGTACTTTGCTCTGGGCTGGCAGGGTGATAATGGTAATCCCCAGTTCTTAATTTCATCCCTAAATCAAGGTACATGAAATGAGCGATGAATACATACTTGTTTCACATTTACACGGCAGGGATAGGGAGGTCCAGGTGGAGCAATGAGTGATTTGTCCAGCACTGCTGGTGACAGAGGAAGGATTGGCTCCTGGTTAACGTCTGACCAGCCGGACCTGCAGGACCTCTAGGCTGTAAAGCAGAAGCCCAAGGTTAGGAGCTGCTGGGGTGCCGGTGTGGTCTCTGCTTCGTGGGGTGGGGTGGAACAGCTCAAGCCTCAGGTTCCCACGGGTGTCCCAGATCTTCCTCGAGTGGCTGACCTACTCGTAGCGCAGCCTGCGAGGAGGGTTTGTTTCTTCACATACTCACTGTAGATTTTGCTCATCACAATGGTCGTTTAATGTTGCTCGTGAATGAGCTGGATAAATGTTGAAATTTGTAATAGGAAACATTACTATGATGGGACTCGTTACCTGATTTGTGTTTTATTTATACATAAGTGTTAAAAGGGCCTTAAATATGCCATCGATCAGTCCTTAAAGTTGATGAACAGCAAACTCAATCTTTTTGTTCTGGGGGCAGTCACACCCAGGGATAACTGGGCACTGCTCACCTAAGTGAAAATATTCCTCTGTGTGTGCAGCTGCAAGAAATGGAGGCTGCTTGGACATCTTTATGGAGATCTGTGGGGGCAGCGTGTATCCTTTCATCCACTCCGTGCAGTCCCTACCACAGCTGTATCTCAAATCTTCCTAAGTTAGGTCTAGATGTTGTGCAATGCCATTAGATGCTGATGTTTTCAGTAAAAAAAGCTGCAAGCATTCTCACCTGACGTGCTAGGAAGAAAGAGGAGCTTCGAGCCCCTGTGCCTGCCAGGAGTCTGGAAGCGCTGAGCTCAGGTCATCGCAAGAAACTTTTCATCTGTTCTGGATTCTGCTTTAGCTGCCTCCACAGAGAAGTTTACGGCATTGGTGTTCATTTAAAACATATCTGCGCGGTAAAATTGCTGTGGCTTATTTGGAAATAATCAAGCTAAGGGTTGTATTGCTTCAGTTCTATTATTTTTAAACTCGAGTAACCAAAACAGCATAAAGGCCTTGAAATTTGAGCCCCTGTGTGGAAGTGCTCAGCGTGCGGGACCTTGGTTTTCTGAGGGATTTCTGTTTGGTGTTGCCACAGCCATGGAGTATGCAATGTAGGGAGGGTTTTTTTTTTTGTGAAGATCTGCTTTTAGCTTTGGAACTAACACCACCTGTGCTGGTTTGCAATTGTTCATACCTATTTAGCGTGTGCATGGCAAAATCTACCTACCTATTTCCATAGGTGTTGGAGAAACAAGGGTGATACGGCCCCGCGTGAGCGGAAGGGGAGTATTGTGCGAGGTGTGCTTCTACTCGCCTGCTTATGCTCTGGTTTGGAGGCATCGAGCACCTGCTGATTTCGGGGTTTTCTATATGTGATTTCATGCCTGCGATTAGCATTTCTAAGGACGTGACACATCGGGCCTCACCACTCAAGTATGTTCTGTAAATACATAAACAGAATTACAGCGATGGTCATTGTCAGTCTGTCCTGACTGGTTTCCAGAGGTAACCCAACAGGACACGGCATGCTTCCTTGGGTCCGTGGGATATAACAGGTCTCGGGCTTGAAACTTCTGAGTAAAATTCCTGCCCTGAATGGAGTTCCCACCTCCTTTTGATGCCTCCTCAATGGCAGTCGTTTGTCTCTTTTTGTTTTTAATGATTAGGGCAGGATATTGCAGTATTCAGATAGCGTTTTCCAATGTCTTGCCATTTTATCGTTCAGAGACTTAAAGTCCAGCTCTGCAGAACACTTCAGCTGCTTCACGGGAATCTGTGGTTGCATTTATCTGAAACCAACCATTTGCTTTGCCGGGATTTCTCAAGGTAGAAGATAACTGGTAATAACAGGACTTTAAGTTCAGGGAGGTGTGTGAGGTGCGGTACGACAGCATCTTTGAAAAGCTTTATGGACAACATCTCCGAGCAGTCCCTGGTTAGCTGATGTTAGCATTGCAGCGTTGTCCCCAGGTTAACAGCAAGGCTGCGTTTGTTTTGCTGTTTGGAGAAACCATTAGTATTCTGCCTGAATTGAGCAGGCAGCTAATAATGCTGATTAGCTTCTGCATAAGGTGGAGATGGCGATCTCATTAATTTTGTATTTAATTACCAAAAAATCAAAGCAAAGAGCTCTGGAATGATTTGTAACCATTGTGCTGTTCAGGAGCTGTCAGTGGAGCCATGTGACCACTACGTATTCAATATTTAATTCTATAATTTACCTCGTTGGTTTTTGCTTTGCTGGATTTTCTTGGGGGTATTTTTGTTTAAAATTCAATCGTAAATTATTAAGAGCAAGGAAGTGGTTGTGTAGCATCTGGTTTGGTGCCTTGAATCTCCAAGAAGCATCCTGAAGATTTTCTGCAAAGATTTGGAAGATAGTTCTCACGTAAAGCCTGTTATTTCTGAGCCTGCCAGCCATGTCGGTCTGTTGAGCTCAGGTTTGACTTGAAGGATAAATCTGCTGGTGACGTGGGGCAGTCAGCTCACGGGCTTCTAGCACGGACCTCTCCTGAGCTTTAATAAACACGGGCAAGGTATGAATGTCTCTTCTCGGCAGGAAATAGGGCTGTCCTGCTGCAGATGCTGCTTTCTGCATGCATGCACATCTCGACATTCCCCCGTCTCTGGTGTAGCGTATTGTACTTGCTCTGCAAGAGGGAAGCTTCCTAGAACGCTTACCTCATGTGGAAGAAGTAATTTTATAAAGCTTTCAAGTAAGAGCAGCTTCAAATTTACAGCGACTTAGACGTGCTGCACTCTGCTTTGTGGTGGAAGCAGAGTGGTAGAAGCCACTTGCCTGTGTAACTTGAAAGCAATAATAAAACAGGCATAAACAAGCATAAAACAAGGTAGCGTTCGAGGTATCTTCACAGCGAGCAGTAACTAAACACCTTTCACTTGAATCTGCCTGGCCTGGAAAGCATCAGGGTTGTCGCCTTCCCCTTTGGAATGGCTGCTCCCACGGGCAGAGCTCCGAAGGGGAAATTCTTCTGCACGGACATGTGGGGCTGGGAGTTGTCCAAACGTTAACAACCGCAGGCAGCCCGAATTTTTAAGCTTTTATTTGCCGGAGAGCTCCTTCGCTCTTGTTTGGGTTTTGCTTTTTTTTTTTTTTTTGGTACGTGTGATGTCATCATTCTGCGAGGTCTGCGCTCCGGCGTCCTCCAGGAAAACAAAACAGGGGACGAGACCGGAATTTCAAATGCAAGAAAACAAGCAGATCTGATTCTTCCTCTCCTCCCGCCCCCTTTTTTCTTTGAAAGGGGCTTTCAAGCTGACTTTTTACAGCAGGAATTAGTTTAATAGAAAAAAAGAGTGTTAGGAAGCACGGCTATTTCTTTTCAGTTCTTACTATCAAGTTCTCTGAAGTAAACTTTCCTTCCTGCCTTGTGTGCTGTAGGTAGTGAGGGATGTGATGCCTCTTGTGTGCCAGATGTGAGTGGATGGCTATTTTATAAATAGCCGAGTCCTTTAAATATCCAAGTCCTTGCCTCAGGAATCGTTTTGTCTTTTACTATAACTTTTCTTTATTTTTTACTGGTTGGGAGACATTCAAGCAAGCACAGTGCAATGGCTTGCTGCCATGCTTGCGTTAGTTCCTCCCAGAGAACTGTCCCATAGAGTTTTTAGGAACTCGTGGTGCTACCACCAGCAGGTTACTGCCAGCCCTGGCTCAGGGGAGCAGCCAGACCCGTTGGCGTGACTGCTGCAACCAGGTGGGTGTTGGAGGTGTCAGAGCGAGCCGCTCTCACGTTTGGCTGGCTGGTTGTGAGGGCAGGATCTGCCCAAGGTATCGGGGCTTGTCCTACTTTCCCTGCTCAAAATACAAGGTCCTTAGTGTGTGTAAAATGGACACCTGGCTTCCCTTGGTTTGTTGGCCGACAGGAGCAGCCAGCAAATAGAACTTCCTTTTAATATTGAAACTTGACTTTTTTCTTCCCTAATTTGTCTGTTCCTACTGACAAACAAAAAGCATAATCCATCATTCCACACTGCTGAAAAAGAGGCCTCAAATTGCCAGATAAGAAATCACGCTGCTTGTTCACTTACCGGTAGGAAACGGCGTGCCAGATGTTTTAGAACCTACAAAGAAGAAAGTTCTTTGCACGTCTGATGTTAGTATTCACAAAAGGTGTCAGACTGACAGCCTTGGAGATTGTGGAGATCGGAATGTTATTTCTCCCTAGAATAGGTGCAGTGCAGACTGCAATAGTGCAAACATTTCTTGCCTTATCGTGCTGTTACACCCTACTAGTGCCCTTCAGAGGCAGCCTCCAGGGGTAGGGAACACTTTCTCTGTGCCCATTTAGGTAGTTGGCTGCTTTGATGAAACAGCCAGAAGGATATGAAGGTGTTGTTGTTTATTTTTGTGATGTGGGTGCTTGTCTCTTGAAATCCAAGTAATGAGAAAGGAATTCACTAACATCTACCTCTAAACAGCTCCTGCAGCAGAGGCAACCTTCAGCCACCACGTTCTCTGGTCGTATACAGGCTGAAAAGATGCTAGCCATCCTAATTCATTCAGTGAGTTACCGTTCAGTGAGTTATCCGTTCTTCTGCAAAGCTGTAGCACGGAATCGGGTAAATGGTGCTGTTCCTTGTTTTAATAAGCTGGGCACTGAATGAAATGTGGAAAAAAAGCAAACGAAACAACCCAGACCCTGTTCATTTAGCAGTTGGCATAAGGAACTGGATATCAGACCTTTCTGGTTTTGAACTCGTGTGATCGTAGGTCACCTCTTATCCACATAGTTTACATCTTGTTTGTGAGGTAAGAATGTTTATTGCAACTCCACCAAGCACCTGGTGAATATCAGGGTCTTTCTAAGTACCTGCAATGAAGGTCTTCTCTGATGTTCCATTGCAGTTTTGCCAATCGAATAATACCTTTTTAGGAGAGTGCTGCAAAAGAAAAGGACAGGAGAAGGAGCACTGTTTGCACCAGAGTTTTGACCTTGCCACGCTTCTCCAGACCCAGTGTAAGAAAATAAAAGCCAAAGACCTGTGAATGGAGATGCCGTAGGTGTGGTCTTTCCCATCCTGCTGCACTGACACGGTTGGTTGATGTTAGTCATGCAAAGCCATCTTCCTCATTCTGCAGGCTGCGAAACAATAGATCTGGGTTGTGATCTGCTTGCTTCAAGCTGTGGTGATGATATGTTCGAATACCATCGGCTAATAACGTTTCAGCTTCAGAAAGAATCGTCTTTATTTCAGAGATATGGCTTTATTTTACTTTTAACCAACAATTAAAAACCGTCAACCGCAGTGCAAACCATCGTTTCCATCCCAAAAGGCAAACCTCTTTGTTAAAGCTTTCAGTGTTCACCAGGACAACATTCCTAATACTTCTCAGTATAAAATATCTGTGTTATGGTAACATTTAAATATGGATAGCTATCATTAATTAAGCTGGACTTTAGGTAACAGCTGGTCTTCTCTAGCATAATCCCATTAATTCCATCACAGCATTTTTCAGTTACTTTTTAAGAAAATTTAGATTTTTCTGCCTCAGAATAAGGACTACTTTGCTGCAGCCTTAGCTGACTGTAAGGCAGATCCTTTGGCACTCTAGGGATGAGGAGCATCTTAAGGAACCTGGACAGAAATGGTGACAGTATTGAACTCTAGTGCAGCCAACTTCTCTTGTTTTGCAGAAGTATTCGCCAAACTCTCTAGGGAAATAGGGTCTCTGCGAGCTGTCATGTGAGAAAAGTGTAGTGTTTTGGGTGAATTTGGGCCCATCTGCTAACAAAAGTGGAGAAAGAATGCAAAAACCATTTTCTAAGGGAAAAAAAAAAAAAAAAGCAGGCGATGTCTTTTTGGAATCTTCTAACATCCCCCAGCAAGGTCTGTCCCACTGCTCCCCTGGGGCTGTTCCTGGGCTGCCCTTGTCCCCTGATGCTTTATTTCTTCCCTATCTTGCCAGACCCAGACCCTTACGTGGTGTATCGGTGGACAGTCACAAGGAAGCCCTTCCAACCACACAGCTTAATCCTGATGGAGCTGCACGGAGCAGTGGCTCCTTTGTCATGTTCAGCCTCCGTACTTCACACGGTGGTGTGATTGTGTCTCTGAGCTGCGTGGTTCAGCTTTGGCCAAGCCACTGCCTCGAGATCAAAGACCATCGCAAGAGCCCTGACTGCCAGCTAGCAAAGCGCAGGCTTCGAGCTCAGTCCTGCCAGCACCGAGTGCTGAAGGAGGGGTATGAGATTATTTTAACTGGCTTTTCCTTTGCAGTGCTGTTCCTTTACTGCACCTCTCAAAGGTCAGCCTCAGAAAAGTCACCTGTTGGCAGCTCCCTGCTCACGCAAAAGCTGTGGCCGGAGTCCTTGAAGCAGGCAGGACAACCTTGTTCCAGAGAGCCAACGTGAGAGCAGGGTCCACCATGTCTCAATTAACCTTTTATTTAAAGGCACAGAAAATAGTCTTCTCCATCAACCGGAGCAATCAAATTTTGTTCACCTCAGCTAAAGGGGAGGAGTGGAAGTGGTCCCTGATTTTAATTTTTTTTCATTCATTTGCTTTTGTGAATGATTGCTGAGAACAGCTGGATTAAGCAGCTTTGTGTGCGAGCGCACAAAGAACCTGTGAAATATAAAAGTGTTTGGATCTGTGCTGCTGGAATAGACCAATTTCTGATTACAGCTTTCTGTCAAATTTAGGATGGATGTGTTCTTACTGTAGCTGAAATTGCCTTTTCAGCCTTAAAATACTTTAATGCTTACTAGGTGCATTCAAGGAACTTAAGTGCTTTCTTTCTCACTTCAGTCCAGAAGAAAGTTCAGCATTTCTTGCTTGGGAGCAGAAGAGTTGGTGTACAGGAGGATCGTTTTTGGAAGTATTTCCAGTCAGAGTCAACCTGTGTGGAATAGACCTTGGGCATTAAAACCTGCTCCCTGGACCTCATTTCCGAGTCGTTCCAAATTTTTCCTTCAGGTGCAAACGCTCCCCTACCTCTTTCATGCCTTATATTCAGGGCAGTTAGTAACACTGCCAGAGAGCCAGCTGGCTTTTTGAAAGCAGGCTTTTGGAGAAAAGATGTACTCGTTTACCTTCAGCGTGTGCGCAATGACGACTGAACCTGTCTTTCTGGTGGAGATGCAGTTAGGCAACAGGGTGCCTAAGTCCATGGGTTGATGGATGTTTTAGTAAGCCCTCTGTGAGGCGAGTTCTGGTGGATTTCCTGGGCATATTCTGCTGGAAGTCATTCCTCTCAGTTTTACAGAGCCTGCAGGTACTGGGATTGAACAGACCCATAGCGTTGAGCACTCCGTGGATGTATCTCCTTCCTGGTGGCACTCAGACATCACAATGATGCAGGCTGGTAAAACACACAGCTTAATTTTTATATAAGCTCATCAGCACGGAGACTCCTTGCGTTTGCAAACCAGCTGCTGCTTAGTGGGGCCCACGGGGTGCTCCCGGGGCACGCAGTGCGGTGGCAGCAGCGGTGTAAAGCAGCACCGGGCGCTGCGTGGGCACTTGGGAGCTGCTGGTGCTGGCCAGGCCCAGGGCTGCAGGGCTCAGGAGGACTTTTCCCTGCAGCAGAGGCTCTCGTTTCCGTTTCCTAGAGCGTCGGGAATCTCTGTCCTGCGCACAGTGAATCATTCCTGGATAGCACCCAGGCAGCGTGGAGGAGGAAGGCGCCTGGTGCAAATGCAGGAGGTATAAAAGTCAGACGGGAGAGGGGAAATAAGAAGTGTAGTGAGGGACTGCGGAGGGATTGGAGAGGGATGAACTATGTCTGACGGAGAAATGGAGCCAGAGGTTTGCAGAAGAGGTGACTCGGCGAGGTGGGGAGGGAGGCAGCGAGCGGAGGTCGGTTGGCAAGGGGGGTGGCAGGCTCAGTTCTGACACCTTCTAATTCTGGAGCGCTTGCCTTTGTAACCTTAATCATTTTGTTCTAATACACTAGATACAAAAATTACATTATATGTTCTGAGGAATTTGGTTACTATGGTAATGGGTATATAAGTACATAAGAGATAAGATGTCAGCAATCAGAACAGCTGTAATTTAGCACACAAACCCGTGACTGCCTGAACGGGGGGAAGCAGGCCGGTACAAACTTCTGCTTCAGTCTCGTGTTTTACCGCCGGCACGTCTGTTCCCGTGTGAAAGTGACGTCAGAGCTCCTACAATAAATCTTTCAGTTTTACGGAATTTCGGCAAATACGCCCGAAATTTCTGGGTAAACAAACCACATACCTCCCTCTGTGCCAGGGGAGCGAGGTCTCGGTATTCCCACCCGGCCTCTGCAGGCGCAGACCCGGGGACGAGTTAAAAGGGGTGGCTGTCCCCGTGTGTGGAAGCATAAATGGGACTGTACGAAGTGCATGGCCATGCAGTAACGAGAAATATCCTGCATAAAAGTGGTTTATCGGTTAGAAATGGATGCAAAAGTCTTCACTATATCCATTGATAACATGGTGATTGTAAAACTGACTGCTGTGTGGCTGAGAAATACGCAGATGTGGTGAATTTTGATGTTAAAAAAAATGCTTAGTTTGGGACAGATGTGTGGAAGGACTGCTGGGATGGTCTGGGAAGTGGATGTGTTGGAAAGGGAGGCAGAACTGGCCTGCTTTTTTGAGCTGGCAGGCTAAGGAGACAGTGCATGTCTGTACTTGCCCTTATCCCTCAGTATTGATAAGGAAAGAGAACTGTTTAAGCTTTAAAAAGAGTGCAGGAAAAAGAGTAAATCAGTGTAAACTGGCACATAATAAATACAAGCTATAAATCAGTCCTAATCAGTTATTAAATCGATTCCTAATCAAATAGGAACGGGGTTCTGGAGCAGCCTTGTAGTCAGGGTCGTGGCTTTAAGAAGCCCTCAGGGAGCTGGCCATTAGTTGGTAACTGGATTCTGTGATGTAGTCGCTTGAAATAGCAGGTACAGGACTTGACAAGACCCTCAGTCCTATGATCCTAACTATGCAACGCAGTCATGTTCTGTGTCTGAACCACTGGCACCCAAATTGTTGTGAACGTTAGTTGAAAAAAGCATTTTCCCCTGTGAAACCAAGTAAAAGTCATCAAATTAAAAGGGTGTGTTTGTTACCTTAATAGGCACCGAAAGCTGCTTTGTTGTTAGTGGAAGAGAAGTAGTCTAGGCCTCCTAGAACTTGCAGGAGAAGCATTGCCTCAACTAGGTAAAATCGTGAAAAAGATGTTCTTTGTTGGTGTTTTATTTCGGTTTTAGGTTGTTTGATTAATCCTCTTGCTGTGTGCTATTTAAAAAGTTTTTCTGCTCAGTCATGCGAGGACAGGAAGAATAAATACTCAGCTTGAGCTGGAGAAAAACGGGACCGGTTGCCATTACCCTGGGGGATTCCAGCAGGAACGGAGGTGTTGGGCTCCGGGTGCGTGCTGCTCGGCGAAGGTTCTCCACTGGGTGCAGAGGATGTGGCAGAACAAATTGCACAGCTGCAGAAGGCTTCCAATTGTTCTGATGCTGAACTATATTTACCTTTTTGAACCTGCTTTAAGGTGCAAATTGGAGTAAGAAGCTTATACATGCATATGCGTGTTGTATTTGCATATATGTGTTCCTTACACATATATCCTCATGATCTCCTAATGCCCTGTAAGCGTGCTCCGTTAATTGCTCACTCCTTCATGAAGAGCAGAACGGCCTTCCGCTGGTAATCTGTTTTTCAAACAGCTTTGCAGCATTTACTAAGTAATGAAGATCCATCGTGTCCATGTGCGTTACGAGAACCTGGCGAGATGCTTCCTCATTGTTTGTGCGCAGCCTTTCGATAAACCTCTTCTCTGGATGTGACGGTAGTAGTATATTTTATAACCTCCCATGTTAAACAAAAATGACCTTTTTCATAACAAAGAGTGTTGATGAAACGTTTGTGTCTCGTCCTGCCTTCTGTCTCTGGCTGTGGGTAATGCTTAGGTGCTCCAGCAGAGCCAGGAGCATTCAGAAATACCTCACCTGACCTGTCTGTGGATGCTCTTACGCGTGTAAATGTCTAGATTAAAAACCAGGGTTTATATCTCTTGGACTCGATACCTTTGCAGTATTTTCTGCAGGTTAATTTTGGTCTTTACAGCTTGGTTGCTTGAATTCCTTCAGCGTTATAAATGATCTTAGGTTTTATGGACTGTCCCCTTGCTCTTGAAGCGTGTGCACTTTACATGACTTTCTTATGTGTCATTTTTAACTCTTGCACCTTTTCTCATGGAGTTCAGTTTGTCTTCTTGGACATTTATGATTTCATACTTCTGAAGCCTTATTGTACTGTACTTTCATTTTATTGCTAGTAGATTTGAGTGGGGAAGAATAGCCAGGAGCAGACCATGGCAGAGATTTCCTTTATGTTTTTTTTTTTTTTTTTTTTTTTTTTTTTTTTTTTTTTTTTTTTTTTCTGAAATTCTATATTATTTTCCTAATTGATTCTTCTTTTTTCTTTTCTTCTTCTTCTTTTTTTTTTTTTTCTTTTTAATTTGACATTGTCTTCATGTAATTGTGCAATTATTTTCATTGAGCTGTCTGCCCAAGGCTCATTTCTTGTGAGTTATGTTTAGTTTGGGAGTAGGGGTGTGCTTGATCACTCATTACTTTGGGAGCTTTCATCTCTTGTTTTGTTGCTCATTCACGTTATTTTTTTTATGGTTCTTGTATAATTTTTGGTGCTGTCAACTGCCCTAAATAAAACTCGTGTTCTTTTCCCTTCTGATTTGAGATCTTACCTGCAAATATTTTGCAAGTCCTGCACAGTACCTGTGATCACTCAGGAGCTGCAAGGCCCTTTTCCCTTGAAGTGTGTCATCATCTACCTGATCTCTTGCCTTTTTCAGAGCTTGGTATCAGTATTTCAGCTCTCAGTCCGGAGGTGGTTTGGTTTCTACCTACGACAAACCAATACTCAGAATAATTTTGCGTACCAGGCTTTGCTCAGTACTTCTTGAAGATCCATCTCTTTTCTGTTATTTGAATGACAAATAGTCTAGCACCTGACTGCTTGGCTTGTTAGTTCTCGGGGTCACCAAGTGATCAGGATGTTATTGCCCCCAGATATTAGTTCAGTCGATTCTGTTCGGTTTGGTGTGTGCCGCCCTGGAGCAGGAGCAGTTGCAAGGAGCCGGGGTTGTTCTGGAGTTACTTCAAGCTTCTGGGACAGTTGCTCATCTTCGTAGCTCAGTGATGTTTAATTTACAGATTTATTGAAGGACCAGCTTTCTTGGTGCATGATCTGTGATACCTGCTCTTCTCACAGAGCCAAATCATCACCTTTGTGCGAGTAACTCGGCTTCCTCGCTGTCCCCTCGCCCTCCAGCCCGGCTGGAGCAGATGGGCAACCGCCCGAGGCCCCTGGCTGCCGTGGGTTCGGTTGTGTTGTTTCATTTGCTGGATTGCTTTATTTTTTTTACAAGGCTGTTCCCACAGAATCTTCCAGTTCTCTCTTGGATTTCTCAGTTGGATTTAATTTCAATCCCAGATCCCTGCTGCTGGCTTCAGTGTCCCCAGGTTTCTGCTCGCTCAGGGAAGATTTGGAGCTGTGTCCCGCCGAATTCGATCGCGTGCACAATTTAGATGTTTTCCTGTTCTTACTGGTCAGAAAGACTTTGAATTACTTCCTTTCAGGCCTCCTTTCTGAAACTGGGTATGATACTGCTACTTTTTAATTACTTCTTTTCTCAAGGGTAATTGCCTATATTGGGGGCTTTAGTGGCTTAGTTCTGAGTCTGACTCCAAAACAGCTAATTTGCCTGTTTGCTATACTTGTTGTTCTGGGGCAGAATTGGTTAAGGGTCAAGAAAAGGTTTCTTTAAACTCCAGTCCCATTAGGACATCTGGCTATAGATTTGTTGTTTATGGGCAGCTGGAGTTTCCCAGTATTTTTGCCTCAGGAATCGATGGACTCCCATCAGCTGGCTGCTCACCAACCTTCTCTTGGCCAGGGAGCTGCCAGCAGCATCTCCTGCGCCGCAGCCATCAGACCTCTCACTCCTCAGTCATTGCAGTGCCAGGTGAGAGACGTGGGCACGAGCTGCCTGCAGGTGATTCAGTGCAGAACACGTTTTGGTGCGATGCTTCACCGAGTAAAGGTAAGTAGCTGGCAACTACCGAGGACTTAATGAACCGCTAAAGAAGGCGGCAGAAGACTTCATTTTTTCCAGTTGTCTTCCTCATAGCTTTGCTAGCCTAAGGAGTTGCTAAATTTAGAGCTGACCTTCATAATAAATACACCAGAACTATCACAAGCAAAGGGATTCAGGAGATGTTAGTGCTGGCTATGGCGGGGGTATGGTTAGTGCTTCCTGGAGTTACCTGACATTGGTCCTTGGGAAACAAACGCTGGCCATTCTTCGGCTATTGTGTAGGCCTAACTTTTGATCCAGTGGGATGTTTTTGCTGAAATAAGGAGAAAAAATACAGCTTCCTTTTGGTATGAATGCTTCTTTCAGCTGCGTCAATAAGGTGTTTTATTTGTGTTGTTTAAGTGGTAAGATAGGTGACAGATCTTATGTTTCTCAGGTGAGTGATGCTGCAGAAATTGCCAGTTAACAAAAGTAATATTTCCAAGATTACCGACAGTGTCAGGTGTACTTGTGTTTGTTTATAACTGGCGTGTGTAGCTGTTGTGAAAATAGATCAAGTTTCTTCGGAGTATCTGTCTTTAGCACGGGAACAGGCTTACCTAGATAGTTATCTTTTCTGACTATTTTAAATAGTAGAAATACAGAACACAAAACAAAATGGAAAGCACAGGGTAATTGTTGCTTTGGTAATCACTGCTGGCTTACTGCCGGTGCAGATCATCCTAATAAACACTTACACCCGACCCAGAAGCACGGATCCTGGGCTCATCAGCTGAGCTATGGGAAACTTAACTTTCTGACTTGTGCTAGTGACGTTCCTGGAAAGTAAACATCCAAGCAGAAGAGCTCCACTGGATCAGAAAGTGTGCTGGGGTAAGTAATTCAGAGTTATGATGGACATTTTAGTGTCAGAATCTGGAGAGGAAATCAAAGTGAGGCGCACAGTGTACAAGTGCATGTATAAGGGAAATGCAAGCAGTACTCTGAGATAAAAGAATCTTCCTGAGGCTATTCTGTGAAGAAGTATAATACAAGAAAAAAACACAGGTAGTGAAGCAGAGAAAGAAAGGAAAAAAAATCTGCAAAGAGGTTTTTCCAGGAGAGAACCGTTCCTCAAAAATCTTTTTTAAAGTAGAAGAAGGAATCTTACAGGAGTGATAGGTTTGCTTTGTCAGAAGAAGAAAAATTTATCGTGTTGGGGAAGAAAAGGCTGTTTGAACGTAGCTGCTCGCATACAAAAAGCTGCCAGAATTCACCACAATACCCAGCTACAAATTCTTCTTACCCTTATAATCTTTTCCTTCTACAAATACATACAGATGGGAATGAGAAAGGTACAAAGGGGCCAGCATTTTATGACAGTTCTTTGCTGTAAACTGCTGCTGCAAAGGAGGACCTCGGATCATTCGCAGTAAGCAGCACTCGTCTTACCCAGGTGCATGTGGGGTTGTAGAGCTTTGTGGAGGCTGTGACATCTCACCTGCTTCGGCCCTTGGTGGACACAGGCTCTCTTGTCTTTCCCCTTCTCCAGTATGTATTCTCGAGTATAAGCTCGAGACTGAAATGCCAGTGTAGAAAACGACGTTCCTGGGGGGTTTTCCATGGTCCTCAGTTACCGTCTGCATTCCCATTTTCTCGACCCATTCCCAGTGTCCTTGTTTTGCCTGTGGTTGGCACAATTTTAGGGCGGTTCCTTTTTTTGATCAGTTTAGTGGCAGCATTTTGGACGGTTTTTCCCTGAACGTTGAACACCTTCCTGCAGTCTCCGATACAGCGCCGTCCATCTGCACCTCCATTTTCCTTAATGGCAGGCGGCCCTGGTGGAGAACAAGCATTCCAAAACCAACGGTTTTAGGATCATGGATGAGAAGGGCAAGTTCAAGACATTGTCAGCATTTTTTCATCTCAGCAGCAGCTCACTACCAAACAGCAGAAGGCAGTCAGCAGGATCCCAACGAAGATGTTTCCTCAGAGCCTCTTGCCCCTCTTCCAGGGCACGGGAGCAGCAAATGCCACTTGCTGCATCTCCAGGTTTTTCTTCTTTCATTTCTGGGATTTATTTTTTTTTCCCTTAATTACCACTCTAGGAAGACTTCCAAATTGCAGAACTAGAAGGAGAAGCATGTTGTTAGCTTGATGGGAAAGGCTTACCCAAGTACGCAAGCAGTCTGCGGTGTGTGGTTTCACATGAATCGAGTGCTAAAATCAGTCCCTTTTGTGAGGCTCGAAGATGCTGATAGGCTTTCCGCTGTGAGAGTCACCTAGAATGCACCTGTTTTGATACCATCTGCCACTGTGTAATTGAGCATGGACAGGAAACTGATTTTTAGCTGCTCAAGGAAACGGTCTTTTTCTGCTGAGAGCAGGGGATAACTTGTTTTCCCTGCGTGCAGTACACGTTGAGCCACTGGAGAGGTTCTCCGCTTTTATCAGAACAGGAAAAAAGAGTAGACTGGGTGGGCCAGAGCCGGTGTTGAGAGATGTTTTAGGGAACATCCACAGCACTTGGTGACTTGGCAGGACTTTTTTTTTTTCTTTTTTTTTTTTTTTTTAAATCAGGTAACAGTTTGGGCAAGCTTGCTGGAAGGAGGAGTTGGGCACAGCGATCGAGAATGTACTCGCGCAGTGGTAAACCCGATGGATGCGTGTCCCTGTGTGTGCCGAGACCTGCAGAAGGATGGAGAAACGCTTTGCATTTCCAGTTAAAGGAACTCTGCTAATGGCATTCACCTGGCTAAAGTGTTAAAGGCTGATAAACAGGGAAGAGATGATATAAAGGTCACAGAATAAGTTCCAGGTAGCAGCGTCTTTCCAAAGGCTGTGCATCTCAGTGCTGCATGGTGTGAGGAGGGCACGATGTGTTCGTTTCTTCTGCTGGTGGACCTTCAGCTTATTTTCTGGAAGGCCCCCAGACTGTGTTGCCCAGCCACTTCTGGCACTAGTCTGGACTCAAACAGCCACGCTTGCGTCCCCGTGTCTGGGAGGGGTAGGTGTAGCACCGTACTGCTTTTGCCCAAGGAGAGTGCATTTCAAAGCAGCACAAACCATTTTTATCTCTTGCCTCAGACGCTACATATGCCGTTCATCGTGCTGCCTTCTCTTTGCCTGCACTGTGGCCTCGTTTGGCAGTGCTGTAGATTGGGTATTTTGCTGTCAGCCTTCTAACAGCTCGAGCTCAGCCTTCTGGGCTTGGTAGTGGAGTCTTGCTAAAGTACCTGGGCTACGTGTTTGTGAGCTGGGAGAGCCTCTTTGGCAGCTCAAATGGGAATCAAGAGAAGAAACTTCCTCTACCTGCTGGGCAACTTCTGTCTGCAAAGCCCAGCTGAGGTTTGCCCTGCGCGGTGTGTGAGCAGACAGCTCCCACGTGCTGCGTATCTGCTTGGGATGCTGTGTGGTTCTTATTTAGGAAATTGCCTGAAAATGCAGAAATAGTGCCTGCTTCACGTTTTGTGTACAATCAGCAACTTGCTTTCTATAGCTTATTTTTTAACCTTATGTGTTTCTATTCAGACTGTATTTAAAAATGTTTTGTCTGCTACTTTAAAAAATATAAAATACTGGGATTGTGAGTCAAGCCTTCAGTGCGGTACTGAAAACGAACAGAAATTTCCGAGTTGGTATTTTAAGCATTCTTACCATCTAACTCTTGCTTTAGGATAAATTTTAAGTAAAAGGGAAAAAAAAATCAAAGTCAGTTCTTTCAATAGTTCCAGTTTACCATATTTATGAAAGTGGCGGAAATTTTTAGTGTCAGCTGGAAGCCATTCAGGAAAATTTTAATAGTGTGTTGAGAGGATAATTTAATCTCAGCTTCATACACTCCCTAGATCTGACCCACATGCAAGTGAGAGAAAATCCTTTTTCCCTCTTGACAGTGGCATGATGCGCTCGTTGCCCATCTATTCGATGCCTTTGCGTTAGGTCCTAGCAGAGGAAATTACCCCCAAATTTAGCAAGTGTTTGCACCGCATGCAATGTCGGTGTTTAAAGAAATAAAAACTAAATACCGGTTTCCAAATGGTGGCGGTGGTGGGTTGTGTTGTTGTTTGTTCCCCCATGGCACAGTTTTCATTAGTTTTGCTACACTAAGTGTACCACGTGGCAGGTGACTATAAAACGAAGCAAGATTTACATCTCAAACGGCAAATGATTGCTTGTTTATAGGTCAGTAATGGAGGGAAGCGTTCCTCTTGTCCTCGTTAGCCATCGCCGGAGCCCTTGCGGTGTGCCCCTTGGTACCCAGTGAAATGGAGAGAGGAAGGGTGGTGGGCTGCTTTGCCGTGCATAAATCTGCTCACTGCTTCCATTTCGAGCTCCCGTGGTGTTTCTTTAACTCCGGTTATAATATTCCTACTTAGAGAAGCTGAAGGATGTTGAGTATGTTGGGTCTTTGAAATTTCATTTCTATGGACAGCGTGTGCTGCTTTTTAATGCTAACAACCTACAAGCCAGCCTATGCATCACCTGTCAGGTTTGGGTTTTTACGAACTTTTGAACCATCCTAAGGAACTGGAAGTGCTTTGAGGCACTTGTGCATCGTGTAGCCTGATGCCTGTAGTCATTGTCATGGCTGGGTTTGGTTGTGAGACTGAGGAATTACATGGCAGGTAGGTGGAGGTCTCGGTGAGCAGGCTTGCTTCTCGTTGGCAGCACAGACCCAGCATCTTGGTTTTTAACAGGAACAGCTCCTGTGTCACTGGCAGTCAGGTGTTTGGGTGCAGCGTGGACAGGGGGAGCCTGACCAGCCTTCCTAAACGTGCACCCAGCATTATTTCTCTTAATTCCTCTAGAGTCTGCAGTGTAAGGCTTCAATAGGCACGTAAATACTGCAGAGCTGTGCTCGTGCTCTGCAGGATCCCAGGGGAACTTAGTCACAGGGCTGGGTCCGGCTCGAGCAGGGGATGGCCCGGCAGGCGGGAGGCAGAGCTCCCAAGGGAACAGGTCTTACCCTGTTCATCCCAAAGGAACAGGTCTTACCCCTTCCGCACCTTCCAGCTTCCTTAGGGCCGTGGGTCAAGGCGTGCGCGTGTGCTTTTAGCATGGCCGCGATTACAGGGAACGCAACGTCTTACTTATTCATGGACTTCTGTGGATGCGTGCACGCAGTTTCTGCTAATGGGCAGTTGTTCAGATGAAAGTAATTTGATAAAAGTATTTTGGCCTGTAATCATTTACACTAGTAATGGTAGCCACCTAGTAAATCGAGTTTGGCCCAATACGTGAAAATAGAGCTGGTCCAGACTTGTGCTTTGCTCGAGCCCTGGTTTATTTTGAATCCTTTTTCACCTTGGCAGGTTATGAGTGGGACTGATGGAAGTAGGGATTGTTGTGTTGTATGCCGTGTCGTGTATTTTTTTCTGTTCCTATGTTTGGGTACGCGTACCAACTGAGCAGACCGAGGGCTTCACCTCGCTGCAGCGTGCGTGCCGAAGGCCCCCAGGCAGCAGGGCAGGGAGCAGTTCTGGCACCCAGGGGACCCGTCTGTTGGCCTCAGCGCAAGGCCGGCCCTGAGACCTCCACCACCAACGTGAGGAGACCAGTCCCGTCCAACTGTGTGTAACGGGAGGGCTGCGCCGACCCCGGAGCCTGGGTGGAAGAATGTGAAATATGTAATTGCGACTTGACTGTCATTTAGAAACCAGCTGCTTGCTGGCCTATAATTTAATTTTCGGTGCAGTTTAGTTGCAGTTTCATTTTTTTTTTTTTTTCTTAAGGCTCATCAGTATTTTTAATACGTTTACAATAACGTGATCGCCACATCACATGGTGCTTCTCCTAACTTCCATTCCCCAAAGCGTCCAGGTGTCGTTTCTGCATGAGGGGGCCAAGCATGCCGGCGGCTGGACCGGCCGGGCTTTGGCAAGCCGGGCATGTTGTTTGGGTAAGAAGATGACCAAGTGGATTCGGTGTTCTCACATCCTTAAAAAATGGGAGTGCTTCACTGAGACAGCGGGCAGCTTTCTTAAGGATGGAAGTTACACCGATGCGTTTTATCCGTCTGTGTGAGCAGGTAGAGTGACGAGCGTAGCGCCACATACCCGTCTGCGCCTACTCAACGTTTTTAATACCTGGTGGTTTTACCCTCACACATCTCAAAGCAGCAGATATTTCCAAAAACAACGATAAGGACATCTGCCTTGATGCTCGCAGGACTTGGAGGCGCACCTCAGCGAGCCCAGCGGCCCGGGAGGCCTGGCCCGGCCTGCCCCGTGGGTGCCGTCTCGGAGGCAGGCCGAGCGGAGGCCGGAGGCTGGCTGGGCGTGAGGGAGGCCGATGGGGGGAGGAGGGAGGCCGTGCTGGGCCTGGGCTGTGTGTGTGCAGGGCTTTCTCCTCCGCTGGCTCGCTCGCACGCGCGCGCTCAAGGGGCCATGTGACTGCTGGCCATATTAGCAGGTTTATCCAAGCCTAGCCCCTCTGACTAACAGATGTAGGGAAAAGGGCATTCTGGGATCGCAGCAGTTGCTTTTGAACAACAATGTCCTTTTTGTAAGAATCTGATGCTTCTTAAAAGATGGAACATGACATCATTACCGTCGATCCAAGAAACATTCCTTCAATAACACTGAGTGTGCTCTGGTTATCAGCTCCCTTCCCCCAGCCCCTTTCTCTCCCTCCTCTGACTGATGCTTTTTGTCTATTGTTTCGTCCGGGGCTGTAAATGCGAAACAGTTGTCTTTCAGTGTTATGTGCTTGTTAGGGCTGCAATCAAGTGGAATATTGTTGGCTTCTTTGAAAGAAAGGACGAAAAATAACAACAAAAACCAACTTTCCTTGCAGTCTCCAGAAACATAGCGTGCCTCAGGTAGGGGCTGAGTCGCAGCCAACGATTTCCCTTCCCACACCGCGTGAGTTACTGCCTTACGTAAGGGAAGGTGGGGAGATGGCAGCCCTGTTCCCGTGCACCCAGCCCCGCTCCATCGGCAGTCGCATGTGTCCTGTGCTGATGGTCTGAAGGCTCTCGCGACGATGCCAGCATCAATATGAAATGTGCCTGTGCACGCTCACAAGAGGGATATGGCAGAGCTGTGAGCAGCTGTGTGGCTTCTGTATGGATTTTGTACTTGCCCCACCACTGGGATTTCAATCCCGGTTTTTTCCTCAGCCCCCGAGAGTGGGCCATCGTGAAAACATGTCCAGGGTTACATTATAAATCTTGTTGAATCTGCTTGGAGGAAAGCTATGAAAATGCTGGATTTCGCTTTCCTGCTCTGCCTTCTCTCTCCCATGCATGTCTTCATGAGAAAAACTGGAGAACCTTGCAGACTTTACAACTAGGTACGTCTTGGCTGTCTCTCGCACGACCGTGCTCTCCTTGTAGCGATGCTGGCAGTTGTTTGAACTAACAAGGAGCAGGCAGTCTTTGGCACTTCCACATGCTGCAACTGTCAGGGGAGAGTACCACCGAGCATAAACATGCAGGAGTATGTCTTTTTCCATCCTTGTCGGAATTGCTCCGCAGGGAGGGGAAAACAAATGATTCATTGATGGTCTGGAGGCTTGGAGAAAGGTGGAGCTCGCACTGTCCTGGAAAGGGGGAAAAATGGACCGCGATAGATAGGGCCTTCTGATAGATTGATTAAGCTCAGTGCCTTTTTTCAGTCGTAAAAATGTAAAACATAAAGGGCGGATTTGAGATGTAAAATATGAATTAAAAGAAGTACAAGTCTTGACCAGATAAGGGTTGTGTGAAGGAAGTGAGCTGTACCAGTAGCTGTTTGCCAGTGACACAGAATCGGTTTTGTTGGTGACAATTTGTGGGGAACCAAGTGGACATCCCAATACTCAGGCTCTTCCCCTAGGATGAAAAAACAGGCATTTTACTTGCGATGGCTGTGTGGCTTTCACCTGGAGCTAAGAGATGGGAAGATTTGAGCACAACCTTATGATGTATTATGAAATGGACAGGTTCCAAGATGTGTTTTGATGCAAATGCATGGTGTAAACAGGAGAGGTTCTGTGCATCCCTAACAGGGTCTGAACGTGCAGTTGTGGTCCACTTCAAGAAGTCCAGCCAGTAATTTAATGGCATTTGTAACTCTTCAGGGAGGGGATATCAGAGTAATACGGGCTCGCTAGTGACAAACTGGTTATCACTGTGGTTCTGCTGACCCCTCTGCAGGGGGCTGAGCAGATGCTGGAGCAGGAATGCGCCTCATTTTGTGTTTTGATTTCAAATGGTGTTCTCTAGAAATAAATACTGGACTGGTGCCTCAGTGGGACTTTGACATCCCGGCAGATAGGTTGCGCTGCTTCGTGTAAGAGGGTTGCTTGCTCTGGAAGAAGTGGAGGCTGTTCCTCCACTGCTTTGTTTCCGTGTCTTTGAGCAGAGGATAACCAGTGAAGGCTTGCAATCTTTTTCTTGCAGTGATCCATGCTGAAGAGGCTCCATTCATACAGATGAGCCAAGGGTTGAGGCAGCACTTTAAACCCAGATAGTCGGTCGGCTAACTGCCCAGCAGGATGCCATCAACCAGCCGAGCGGGCAGCCTGAAGGACCCCGAAATTGCAGAGCTCTTCTTCAAAGAAGATCCAGAAAAGCTCTTCACAGATCTCCGAGAGATTGGCCATGGAAGCTTCGGAGCAGTTTATTTTGTAAGTAGCCTCGTGATTTGTGAATTGTAGCTGTGTTTCCTTTTGCCTTCGAACTGCGGACACAGACTTCTCTGAAATTGTTGAGGAAAAGAAACTGTGAATCTCTGTAGGATGCTTGGGGAAAAAGTATTTTCTTTTATATCTGCACAGTCTGCCTGTTCACGGACTGACGGTATCTTTAAGGTGTTTGCATTCAGTCGGAAAGAAAAAATGGGAAACATGGCCCTTGTCCAGTGCTTTTAGGTTATGTTGCAAGTAGGGGTTTTGCTGCAAATTAAAAAACATACTTTGGCTCCATCATTTCTGATTGGCAATGCACTTCTTTTGGTTTGATGGTCTCCTTATCACCTCCCGTCCCTTGAGAGAGATCAAGTTCTCTCCCTTCGTGCATACCCCACAGGCTCCCTTAAAGACATTCTTTGTATTTGGCACCTGAATGTTGGTGCTTTTGTTATCATTGGGCCTGTCTCATCATCCTTCTCTACTGCAGGCAAGAATCCCAGCGTTCATCTGTATAAAACATACTCGATGTGAGTGTCTGGACAGCAGTTTTTCCCAGGCTGCTTGTAGAGCTCGACTGGAGGTGGGATATTTCGTGGTAACCTCATTTGCAGGTTGCCGTATGTTAACCCAAGTGCACACTGTGAGACCTTCATTAAAAAACCATTTTCCTCAGAAAACCTTTTCACATTTATAATTATAGGAGGTGTGGCCAAACCTGCCAATGTTCCTTCAGAAAGCCATTTGTGTCAGTATTTTATGAGGTGCCTATTCATTGTTAATAATTGCAGCAGACCACGTTGGGAACCTTCCAGCACAAATTTAATGCAGCACAGATGAACTAATTAGGAAAAGCTTCTTAATTTTGTTCCCTGCTTAAAACTAGGAGCTGCCAGTGTCTGGGAACAGATCTGGAGGAGGAAATGTTTTCGAATGGAGCAGTGCTCACCTGTGGCCTTTACTTCGCAGTTCTCAGTCATTCGCTTAAAGCGTGGATATGAAAGGAAGGAGCAGAAAATCTGTGTTCCTGCTAAGTGGAAATAATATTGACATTTTTCAGGAATACCTTAACTTATAAAGGAATACATGCACCACGTGGTATGCAAAGCCAGCGTTCAGCTGGAGATAACCTGCAAACTCTGTGCTAGTGGCGTTCCCAAGCACCAACAGGATGCTGCCATCGGGGCATCTGCAGAGTGACCCTTGTAGCAGTGGTAAGGGATGGTTGCCCAGTACCAGCTCCTTCTACAAGGAGATAGCAAGCAAGAGGTCATTAATGCGTAGGTCCATTTTTCTTTTTCCCCACCGTTTTAGGGTAACAATTCTTTATAGAATGGTATTTGTTCACTAAAGAGTGGGATTACTTTATGCCATTCAGGTTGTACTTTAACAGAAATTAAGTCTAATAATTTGGCACTTGCAAAAAGGTAACGTAAGCGTTCCATCAACACTACTCCAGTCTGTTTGGGGGACTCTCCATTTCCCTAAATAAAGGAGTGTTTCCAGCAAAGAAGGTAAACTGTTGTTATTTGTGTGCTACAAAGTTTTAACCTATACCAATATTGCATTATGATATCTTTTTGTTGCCAGTTCTCAGATTTGGATTCTGAAACTGTTCCCTGTGATGATACTTGGTATCTCAAGCAGAAACCCAAAAGGTGGTGGGATGGGCTGCATAGGGGAAGAAATTCAGTTTAGGTGAAATAAGAGTAAAGAAATGAGGTGCGGGTATATGTTTTGGGTCCTTTATTATTCTGTACAGCTGGGGAGAAAAAAAAATAAATGTTTTCTTTAGCAGGATTTTGATTCTGCTAATGTGAACTATTAAACTTTATCTAATAAATGTCATAATTTATTACAGTTAATAACTACTTAAAAACATATTACCAAAGGTGATGACATACTTCACGTTTTCTTTGCTCATGCCTGGCTTGTGTCTCTGCTGAAGTTACTCAGGGCACCAGATTTGGAACCTTTGTATGGAGTGTTCAGAGGAAAGGATATATGCCCCAAAGTGTCATAAAGCAAGCCTGGTTTGGTTGGATGAAGTCAACTGGCCTTCTGAACAACTTCATGGCTTTTGTCTAGGAACCGCCTTTTCTCCAGTTTTTCAAGATCACAAGGAAACTTAAAAAAGCAAACAAAACTCTATGATTTTAACATTGACTGGGGTGTCAGCTGTGGGGTTGTCGCTTTTCAGTCCCCCTACAGCAAAGAAGGGCTCCAGGTGTGATGCAAACGCAGCCAGCGGTGGCTTGCTTGGGTTTTCTGATGTTTAGCACCCCACCACCGGTCTGCTTTCAATGCATACTGCCTGGACCCAAAACGTTGATGATAAATAGATGTAGGGGTAATTAACGAGTAGAAAAATCCAGATAATCCTAAAATAATCCTTTTTTTTTAATGCGGTTTAGTCTTTTGTTGTTAGTTTTACCTACCTGTCTTTCCTTTAACTAGTGATCCCCAAAAAGGGGTGATATGTTTATCTTATGTGATAACTGGCTAAGTTAGCACATAAGATAAATTGTTCTTTCTTTCTTCTTTGTTTCTGTCACACAAAACATCCTGCAGTAACAAAACAACAACAAAAATTACTTTCTTTTATAATTAACATGGATTTTGCCGGTTCACCTCATGGTTTTAGTTTCTTAGAAACTGCAAGTCTGGCACCTCTGAATCATTTTGGTATTGTCCTCACCCTACTCCATGTTCTGCAATGTAATAATAGCTTTCATTTGACACAGGAAACCTACTACACGGGAACACTGCAGATGGAGCAGAAGAATAACCCACTCTCTTTTGTTAGCGCTGTGCTCCTGCTCCACTGTAGTATTTTGCTTGCCTGCTTTATTGCAGCTCTTCGCTGGCTTGAATGTCTCAGAGATTGCCTATAATTAGCAAAGGTCTAGGAGTTAAAATTGTATTCTTCTTTGCTTAAAAACAAAACCACAGAAACAGATCCCCCCCCCAAACCTTACAACATTGTAATATCAGCAGGGCTGGAGGGAGTGTCCTCTCCGACAGAAAACTAAAAATAGTGTTGGTTCCAGCATCTCATAGCTGGCTGAAATCAAGACTGACAGGGAATTCTGGGAGCCTTTTTTTAATGAATGACAGCATTAAAATATGACTGAAAACCCTTTTTACAAAAGGCAGAGTCCTCATACTTCATTAATCCCTGTCCTGATAGGCTGTGCTTGGTAGGACCAATATATTAAAAATCAGCATTTTCATCAGTCATCAGCGAGTTCGGCGATGCACATCAGTTTGATTTATATCATTTGGCTTCGTAGCCAAGCTGATTTTACTTATCAGAGATGCTCAGAGTTTCCCCCCAGAGCTGTGGCACCCAGACCGTTCAGGAGTGCAGGGGTTGGGGTTGGCACCCTCATCCCTGTGGCCCTCCTGGGCCCTTCCCTGTAAGGGCGCCTGGGCCACCCTTTGGGTGCTGAATTAAACAAAACTCATCTTACCTTGGATTGCTGATGTGTGAAAAAACACGTGCATTTATTCTGCAGTATAAACAATAACGTTATTAGACTAAGAAAATGCAAGTCAGAGCTGGAACCTGAGGATGGGTCCCTTAGAGCGCTGCCATCTTTGTAGAATCTTTCTTCCCTCAAGACATGACGGCTTATTTGTGAGTGCTGGGAAGAAAGTCACCAGCTAGAGCAGATATCCCCTGCACATCCTTTGCCATCTTTGCTTATTTTGAGATGGAATAAGGAGGCTGAGCCTCGCTTCTATTTTGTCTGGAATCTACCTGGGATGGGAGAGAAGCTGGTTTAGAGAGGATCCATTCTACTACAATCGCAGCTGCTTTTGTAGGGTATGATTTTTAGTTTAGGAGTGATGGCCTTCAGCTCCTGCAGAGACTTGCTGAATGCTGAACACAGAAAATTGTTGCACCTTGTCTCACAGATTTCTAATAGATGCAGCAGTCACACCCCTTGGAAGACATTTTAGTTTTTACCCCCTATAAAAGGTAAAAAAGGGATAAAGATTTTTCTTTGCTTCTACCGGAGTTGACTCCCTGTGTGTGTTTGTTTTACCTCCTGTGGGAAATTATGAGCTGAGGAAACTGATGCCTCTTGTTTTTGTGTTACAGGCACGTGATGTGCGCACCAATGAAGTGGTGGCCATCAAGAAAATGTCCTATAGCGGGAAGCAGTCCAATGAGGTATGTAGAATATCCTACGTATTAAATCTTGACCTCTGCAAGGGCTCTTGTTATGTGGGATGATTTTAATTAGCTTCAGCTACAGCAAGAGAGATCTTCCCTGTAACTGTAAAGGTGAATGAGGATGCTGTGTAAACAAAACAAATTTGTTTACTGTTCACAGTGTATATCTGTCTAATCTGCTCCTGGGAAACGTCAGCAGGGCTCATTGCTTCCAGACATGAAGTGCACATTTGCGCCACATAGTATGTTTGTATTCAATCTTCAAAAAAGGAGTTGTCTTTTTGCCCTTAGACTTTCAATTCTGAATTCCTTTTTTGCTTACTGTACAAAATTTATTAGGAATTACAGCAATGGATGCAGCAGTGAAAGATTTAGAATTTTGCATTATACAAAGTAGCAAGGCAGAATGCATCCTTCCCTGAAATGACTCTTGAGGAGGAGCTAAAACAAAAGCAAAAAAAAACAAAACCAACAGTGAATGGATGAGTGTGAAAATCTGAACAGCGGCACAATCAGGGAGGAACTGTCAGAGCTGGGGATTAAGGTAGCCTTTGCAGAGTGATCTGTGAAAGTAGGCCTCTGAGATTTAAATGTTAAATGTTTTCTTGGCCACCCTGGATGTGTGTTTTTTCTTAAGACGCTTAACAGAGATAATTGATTTTGTACTTGAAACGTTTAAGTGCTAATACAGATTCTTGAAAAGCCCAACAAGACGTGATCAGCTGATTTGCTATTATTTCTGGTAATGACATCTATTAAGTTAGGGTGCCGTTTTTTCAGCAGAAGTATTTATTGCAAGCATATTGTTCGAGGCATTTATAGTTTCCTCCATTCTCTCAATCCCAGTCTTAGAAGCAGTCTAACCGATGAGCTTGACTAACAACTCGCTGCTTTCTGTGCTGCCTTTTGTGTATCGATCATCTGCGCTACAAGGAGCTGAAGCATTGCCTCCTTTCTGTGTGTGTCTGTATGCATGTGTGTAGGAGGTAGAGGTGGCAATGTCTCCAGCACTCCTAAATTCTAGCTTCACAGTTAATTTTGCTATGCATGTTTCTATTTTGTCACTGCAGTGACTTGTTTAACTGTGTACTGATGAAAGAATAATTTGTACTTACTACTTGTCCTACTGTTTTAATTACTGTGAGCTATAAATACTCTATTCACATGAATGAAACAAACTGTGCATGCTTCAGAAATAGCGTTTGTTTGTCTTCAATGCGTGTGTTTCTTTATTTTGAAGAAAGTAATAAGACCAGGATTAAAACACTTTATATTTTACTTCTATATTTATTTGTTTTATTCAGAAGTTTGAGAAAGTTATGATCTAGTCTGTGTAAAGAGAATTCATTAAGGGCATTCTGGTATCGTTTATGTTTACTTGGTTTTCTTAATAAGATGTTATAATTGGTGGGATAAATCACTCCTTAAAATAAGCACATTTCGTTTTTAAAACAAGTTTAAAACCTTTGATATATGTAGCACTGCGCTCTTAATTTGATCTCAGAGCTTTTTTTGCTCAGGAAATCATGAATAAGTCTTGACTAATATATCGCCTCTCTCATCCCAATATAGACGTTCGAGTGGCGCTTCCTCGGTTTGGCTTTTAGTACTTAGTACCTCAAAGGCAACCAGGTCATCCTTGTGCCGGAATGAGAGCGTCACTGAGAAAGTTTATATTAGTGTAGCTGCACAAATGTCCTTCTCATAAGATTTCTGGTATTGAGAAGCACTTAGTCAGTGAGTTGCCTTCAGTATGGCTACCAGGCTCCCTCATTTCATCTGTGCTTCTAACCTCAACATTTATATTGAGGAAGACTGGGGGCTTGTATATGTATTCCAAAGTATTTGAGTCTCTGGACCCTCTGTCCATCGATGACTGCAAGCCACACACACAAGGAATCGAGATTTACAGGGCCTGGAAGACAACTTTTGACCCTTTTGGTTATTGGGCGAGGTTTCTCTGCTTCTGATTAACTTCAGAACTGATATTCTTTCTCAAAAACATTTTCAGTGTCAACACTGTCATGTTGACATCTGCATACTTAAGTGGTTTCAGCTACTGCATTTGTTTTTGAACATCTTTTCCAGTAGTCCTTGTTTTTACCATTGCACTTTCCAGCTTTTGCTTTTCTTGCCTGAGGATGGGTGGATGTGCTGCAAATGGAAGGACTTGGTGATTTTCTCCAAGGGAGCAATGAAAGTGTCTAAGCACATATTGGAAAATGACATTTTGGCCTCTTCTGTACTTTTAAGTTGTACTGGCAAAGTTCCCCTTATCATACACCTGAATTTTATCTGTTTATTCTTTTACTCCTGCAAAACTGTTCCCTTATTGGAAGATAACTCATGTTAAATTGTTCCTTGTAAGGACTAATCTAGTAATGGAGAAGTGTTACCAGAAACCTAGATATTTGGCAGCTGGTAAATGGAGCATCATCCAGTGCAGGGTACTTACCAGTAGGGATAAGTCTTTATAAGAGTTAAATGAGAGACAGCTGATCCTGCCAAAGGACACTTATCCACACCATTTTCAGGTTGGGATGTATGTTTGATTTGACAGCAGAAATGGTATCCCTTAGAAAAGGATTGCTTCTTTTTCAGGACTTCTTCAGGTATTACGTATTTACCTGTATATCCTATGCATACCTATAAACACAAAACATTACACTGATGAGAGATCCTTCCCCTACATTTTAATTTGATCAACTTCTTATTTTGTAGGAGTTGAGGAGTTAAGTAGTGAGCGCCAAGGAGTTGATATCAACTTTTTTTGATTTGGAATTTAAGGATGATTTCTGCCTTTTGAAATAAATAAATGACATACTAACTTGACCAAAAAAAATAAGCCAACAGTTTCATGAAGTCTTTCTGTTCTTTTTTTTCCTACAGAAATGGCAGGATATTATTAAGGAAGTCAAGTTCCTCCAAAGAATAAAACACCCCAACAGTATAGAATACAAAGGCTGCTATTTGCGGGAACATACAGCATGGGTAAGCATCTGCTGCACTCTGCACTTCTCTTGCCTTGGTTAAGGGTCCTTTAAAATATCTCCAGCTGGCTCTCAAGAGGCACCTGAACATTTACATTGCACAGACGCAGATAAGTGTAGCCAAGGACCTTGGAGATGCTCAGCAAAACTGCATGTAGTTTTTGGAAACGAGATTCAGAAAGCTTTCCCTTTAATTTGCAGAGTTAGGTGACTGCGCTGTTATTCTAATGTGTTTAGCTTGGTGGACTGAGTATTTAAAATATAAATAAAAACTGGAGAAAATAAATCTCCATCGCTTTTCTCACTCTAAGGAAAAGTGAGAATTTCACTGGTACTGCCTGGGAGACAAGTATGTCAGCTTTATTGGATATTTGAGATCACTGAACAGAACATTTGGTATGCCCAAGTGTTAGCAGTTCAGTACTTTACAGGTTGACTGAATGTGTTCCAGAAGTAAGAGTTCAATTGTATTGTAATGGAATAGGCTTGAATCCCTACTGATAATTGTAAACAAAGTATGTTTTGAGTTGTTAGTATTTCTGCTATCTAACTAAATGCTTCTGTTGTATATTGTTTACTTCTGCTGTTTTGTTGTTGTTGGTGGTTTTTTTCTGCATGTGTTTTAGTGACAAAACCAAAGAGCTGTTTTTATCTCTGGCAGTCATCTCCTAACCAATTTCAGGCATTTGATTTAAACAAACAAAAAAACAAACCCTCAAACTAAATGTGGTTTATTGGACTTTGTTTGCATAAAACTGTGTGTAGGAATAGATGCATTTGGTTATGCAGAGGAAGCATCTTGTCAAACTAAATGTGATTTAGCACCTTTCATTGACAAGGTCTTTCTAGTATTATGCACTAAAGAAATCACATCACTGAAGCAATAATTTAAGTTGCAAGTAGTGTTCATGTATCAGCTTCAATAAATCTGTAGGACAAAGATTTAGTTTCTTTTTGAAATCTGACTGGAACAAAATCCGAAGTAAACCTCTAACTCGCCCCTTAATACTCTGACAAGCTTGTTAAGTGCAATTCAACATTCGTGTTAGGTACGTGCATATAGAGTAAGGTATGTAATACAGTACATAACTGGCTCTGAAAATGTTCTTGCCTTCCTCAAAAGTGTTGTTGCTTGGTATCTTACACAAGAAGGCAGTGCTAATTCCAGTGAGAGCTGCTCTTGTGTGAGGGGTCAGTGCTCGTATGGGGCTTATGTTATAAGCAATACTTGCATTGTTGTAGCTGAGCACTGTTGATTCCCAGCTAAGTTTAGCATACAATCTGTGCGAGGATTTTTGCTGGTCACTCTAAATGCCATTTTATTGTTGTTTATTATAGGTTTGTTTTGCAGTACAGTAATTTGCTGCTTCTCGTGGAGACAATATATTCTGGAATATTTTTTCACCCGCCTTTCTTACATAAAAGCTATGGAGTTCTAAGCATATGGAGTTTATTAAAGGGCAGTCTGTTTTTATAAAATGTCAAGCTCCTTCTCCTCCTTGCTGGACATTGGCAGACTAACAGTCTGTGCGGCATTTTATGCCTCAGTAATTATTTCTAGATTTCTGTGAAAAAGAAAATCTAGAAAATAGGTGATTACTGTTAGAGATTTTCTAACAACTATTTTGATTTCTTCCCATACAGCTTGTTATGGAATATTGTTTAGGATCAGCATCAGACTTACTAGAAGGTATGTCACACGTGCTTACTTGACAGAAAATCAGAAGTATAGTAGAGAGGTAGGATGTTAGAGAAGCACAGAATGGTCCTTGAGTATATATTTTTATCTGGGAGAAGAGTATGTGTAGACAGTTTGGAAGATGTGGTGTTTTTCTGTAGAATATCAACTTTCCTGGATAAGCCTCGTTTTTCTTTAGTTCATATTATTTTTAAGTAAGTTGTCAGTCATCTACTTATTTTCTTTTGAGTTTGAGGTTCTCATGTCATGGCAGTTCAAGATTTATTTCTGAAAACCCTAGCTGTTGATCCTAATGCTTACTAACAACTGTAGGCCTATTGACCAAAATAGCACTGCAGCAGTATTAGGGTTTTACTTGATGAGATCTTTTGTTAAATGGTCGCTGTTCTGTCAGGCTTCTTGGAGTGAACTTTCTTGGAAGAAATGTGTGTGTTCAGTAAGTTGCTCATCTCCTTCCCTTGCCAGAAACGTTTCAGGACAAAAGGCTGAGCTGTCTGGGAGTCACCTTTATTGCTGCAGTTTGTTTATTCGTCTGTGAATTGTCATAAAGTTCTAGGGCTTGGGAACTTAGATGGAAAATTGAGTTTCAAACATATCTGGGAGAATTGTCACTGAACTGACAAGAATATAGTTTTCAGTTGCAAAGTAGTCTCTTGATAGTAAATAGCTGCTGTTTTACAGTGAAAGATTACATCTCATTATAGAGTATATTTTATGCTGTGAACTACTTTTAAATTGTACATTTGCTTCTCATTCTGGACCTAGTAAAATTAAGTTTTAGTATTTTCTCTGTGTTTACATTGTTAACAGTACTCACTTGCATGCTGCAAACTACATTGTTTTCTTTAATACTGAATTTCAAATAAATTCTTTCCTGAAGTTCATAAAAAGCCATTGCAAGAAGTGGAAATAGCAGCAATTACCCATGGTGCTCTCCAGGGATTAGCATACTTGCATTCTCACAATATGATCCATAGGTAAGTGGTTGTACTTTTGCTGTCTCATGCACTTAGAGATAATTTACCTTGTTGATTGTATCCTCTTCATCCCGAATTTAATATTCGTAAGCAGATATTTTCTTTGCACAGTGGCCATATGCTCCCAAACTAGTAATATATAATAAAAAAATCCTAGCAAGCTATGTATCTCTGTATGCAATGTCTCTGGCGTTCATAATTTCTGCACACGGGCAGAATTTGCTAAGCTTTGCAGTGCTTGGTATGGTGCTGATTGTTCCCTGAAGCAGTGAATAACAAAGGTAGACTGAGCTCACTGAGCTCGAGTACTGTGTTCAGTTTTGGGCCCCTCGCTACAAGAAGGACATGGAGGTGCTTGAGCGAGTCCAGAGAAGGGCTACGAAGCTGGTGAGGGGCCTGGAGAACAAGGCTTACGAGGAGCGGCTGAGGGAGCTGGGATTGTTCAGCCTGGAGAAAAGGAGGCTCAGGGGTGACCTTATCGCTCTCTACAGGTACCTCAAGGGAGGCTGTAGCGAGGTGGGGGTTGGTCTGTTCTCCCACGTGCCTGATGACAGGACGAGGGGGAATGGACTAAAGTTGCGCCAGGGGAGTTTTAGGTTGGATGTTAGGAAGAACTTCTTTACCAAAAGGGTTGTTAGACATTGGAACGGGCTGCCCAGGGAAGTGGTGGAGTCACCATCCCTGGAGGTCTTTAAAAGACGTTTAGATGTAGAGCTTAGGGATATGGTTTAGTGGGGACTGTTAGTGTTAGGTCAGAGGCTGGACTTGATGATCTTGAGGTCTCTTCCAACCTAGAAATTCTGTGATTCTGTGAAACAGCTTGCAGCAGCTTCAGTAGAGACATTGTTGGGAAGAGGAGAATGCTAATATTAAATAAATAAATAAATAAATAAAAATGCTATATATGAATTCATGCATTGAGAAATACACAGCAAGGATAGGATGCAAATGGCTCTTTTATTTAAAGTACCAGCTATGTTTTAGAAGGACGAGTGATTAGAATAATTGCACTGTTAGGACTTTCTGAAAAACATTTATAAATGTTGGTTAAGAAATTATTGCTGAACAGTGTATGAAGCTTATCTAGGTGTGCCATTAGAAGTAGCTGAAATTTTAAGTTGATTTTTAAAATGAGCTAGATTCAAAGATCAAGGGTAACGTTAAGCTATTAGCCCAAAGATTAAAGGTTTGGTCTTTGGAGGAAATGTGGGTATTTTGCAGATTGAACATGTGAATACCTGTCGTTTCCTATAGAAGATTTTCTTTTTTGGAGAGGAATAATACTGACATTTGTATTCTATAACCAGAGATATCAAGGCAGGAAACATCCTGCTGACAGAGCCAGGACAGGTGAAACTTGCTGACTTTGGATCTGCTTCCATAGCATCTCCTGCCAACTCATTTGTGGGGACGCCATATTGGTAAGCCAAGTGTTTTAAGCATTTCTGGCTATGTGAAGTGAAAGGATCATTTACTGGGTACTTAATGCATTTGGACTTCACTGGAGCTAGCTTTGTAATCCTCTAGTTGTGGTAGTGATAAAACGTGCTTTGCAAGAGAGATTAAATCGTAATTAGGTTCTGACTCCAAGAAATTGTGACTCCTTGTACTTGCAGTTCACAAAAAAAGTAATAAAAACATTTTGTTGCTCTATTTACCCTGACTTCAAGTGGTGGGGGTGGGATTTAATAATCTGTAGTATATTTTAATCCCTCCCCCCAGTGGCTTTAACAATTCGTATGTTCTTACTGCATCTGGCTGTTGAAATAACTCAAGTGTTTTTTCTTTCATAGGAAAGGCCAGGTTCATTGAACAAAACCCTTTGCAGATCCCTTGTATGCTTTTGATCTCTTACACCGAATCTGTGGTGTTTACACAACTGCATGCTATAATTATTTCACCAGAGTTGGCCAGCCAGCTGAACTATTGGAAATGTGGGAGGGCGAGATGGTGGCGATACTCATAAATGGAGAGCTGGGCAAAGCACAAGAAAATACTGTGCAGCCTCCTTAGGGGCTTGTACTAATGTGGGCGCCCAGCTGAGTGGCATTCTAAGGTCCATCCACATGCAAACTGATCCTTGTTTCCAGTACCCCATGTTCATGCCTGGTATCTTGGGGAATTGTGTGGTCGTGGTAGCTGAAATCAGTGAAACACCGGTGATGGTAATGTGTTCTGTTGTACAGAATTTTATGAGCACTGATTTGCTATTTTAGGATGGCCCCAGAAGTGATTTTAGCCATGGATGAAGGGCAGTATGATGGCAAAGTAGATGTGTGGTCTCTTGGAATTACCTGTATTGAGTTAGGTAAGTTATTTTCTTTGCAAAAATTATAAAATAGAACTGTTTACTACATAGAACTTTTCAGCTGAATTACAGTGCTGAAGGCATATGTTTGCATCCTTGCCCTGGTTTTCTCAGGGGCTTGAATTTTAGAGAAAAGAACTAATTGTGCTCTACAGAATTGAAGACCAAGTCTTTGACTTGATGTTAATTGAGCTGGTGTTTTCAGGACCCAAAGAAAGAGTTACATAAACAAAGCAAATAGCTGAGCTGTATCACTAAAGGTGTTCGCATTCTGTGAGAGAGGCAATTAACTTTTGAACTGAAAAACAGTCTACTTGCTGAACAGGTTTATAAATGAACCATTGAAAATACCAGTGGTAAAATATATTTAGTGGTATAAATTGATGTTGTTTGCTTGGAACTTTAGGATATATGAATGAGTCCTGCAATGATGGGAAGTTTGGGATAAGTGAACAGTTTCAAAGCTCTATTCAGTGTATGTTGTCATTTGTGAATAGATTTGGCTAGAAAATCTCTTTTACCAAAAGGAAAAAAAAAAAAAATGGAATAAAATCCAATTTGAAGTGTTAACCTATAAATCAAAACCAGAAGAAATATGCTACTGCCATTTGAACAGGCTTCCTAAAGCTGAACATCAATTGAAAAGGACTACGTTAGTATGGCATTCTATTTAAATGTACTGCGTGATATTTTCTAGGAACAAAAATACACTCATGGAAGCACAACACAGCACCACTTAGATGTTAGTCAGGACCCAGCTCTTCAGGAGCACGTAGCTGTAAGTTCCAGGGATGGTGAGGTTTATTCCTGCTCGTTGTACCTGAGGCTGTCCTGCCATCCTTGTCAGATCTCATCGCTCGTGCTCCAAAGCGACCACGCAGGAGGAGCAGCCTGGTGGGGCAGCAGGAGTTCTCAGGAAAACGCTAATCCATGTGAACTGCACAGTTTAGCTAAAAATGCTGTCTGGCATTCCAAACTGTCAACTTCATTTTCTTCCAGGACGCAAAATAGATTCTTTCTTCAGAGCAGAGATTTTTTTGTTGCCAATATAAAGCAAGTTCAAGGGGTGTGACTGCCGTGACAGAATCCTGCTCTGAGTGGACCGAGGAGATTTGGCTGGCTGCAGTGCTCCAGGAATGCAGTTAGCTCATGGCCACCACACCCCCGGGTGCCTTACTGCACGCTGCATTTTTGCAATACGAAGCGTTAGGCTTTGTGTATGGCTTCTGACTTGGTGGGAGGTGAGGCCAGGTCAAGACGGTAGGGTATTATAGGCTGGATTGGTGTGGTTATCTCATGTGTGTTGGTTTGAACAAGCATGGGAAGAAGGCAGGAAAATGAGACATCTCACAGTCTTCTCAAAATGTTGCTTAGCCTTAGAAATGGCCCTCACTGAGGTCTCAGTTTCACTGTTTCCTGAAGATTTGTACTTTATCCAGGTAAGTTAAGAGGAAAAAAGATAGGGAGAACAGCCAGTTAAAATAGTTTAATGGATCATCAGTCTGATCTTGAGTAGAGACAACTCGTTATCTGACAGCTTAGAGCAGGTAAATTGCTGCATGAGGCTTAACTCCTCAATTTACCAGTTGTCAGGAATTCGTAGGGCTTAGTCTGTTCTCCGACAGCAACAAATAGCTGTGATGTCTGATACGTAGGTTACTGCTACTATTTGAATTAAAGAGCAGAATAAAAAAGTATTTTTTCTCCTTTTTTCCCAGGAAGGAAAGCTTTCTGTTGCATTTTCACTGGTGCGGGAATGTCCTCATGGCCTGACCAGCTTCTCTGGAATGTTTATAGCGAGGCTGAGCTTTATAGGTTTACCCTATAAACATTCTGATGAAGCTTCAGTTTTGTTGTTACAGTGAGATCATCTCCTTCCTCATTAAGTTTTCATGCTGTGTCAGTCTATAGGAGTAACACAAGCTTGAAAGAGAGAAGAGCCAAAGAGAACGCAACTCTCAAAATAGTATGAAGAGTTAGCCTGTTACTGACTTCCTGCCCGGGTGCTTAGTCAGTTCAGTGTGATTCGATGGCTGTTGTAACCAGCTTTTTCTACATCATTGCCATGATGTCCTGATAAAATTGAAAATTTATTAGCTTTTTAGCAACTCTAGTGTTGCGCTGTTTTGTTTTCAAACTAAACAAACAAACAAAAGCAGAAGGGTGACACCAAACCAAGGATGTTAGTGGCTAAACACTGAGTATAGATCTTACTGTTAACTTACTCCTATTTTAGTACATTTAAATGAGTCAGAGAACTCAACCATGATAAACCACATAATTTAGAAACTGGAGAGGACGAGGCATTTGATCTTCAAAGTGCTTTCATCTTCTGCAGTGGAGAAACTGATGGTATAGGACATATGCCAACATATCTGTCTGATTGCAGGGTAGGGTTGGTTTGGGGTTCCGCGTGCAGGCAACAGTGATTCTGCTGATGTGGTTTTCTTGTTCAAGGGATGTAAACTAAAAAATATAAAAGAGCAAAAAAAAACTGAGACTATCTCCCTATATAAAAATTATTTTCTTTTGTGTGTAGCGGAAAGGAAGCCTCCTTTGTTTAATATGAACGCAATGAGTGCCTTATATCACATAGCGCAGAATGAATCCCCTACACTACAGTCTAATGAATGGTGAGTATTACTGAGGGAGGAATGTTGTAGGGAATTGCTGTAAATGGAGTGCTTTGTCATGCTGAGTTCTTGAAATGGCTGGATTCCTGTTGGGAAGATGTGAGCTGGAAGGTTCTTATTAGGTTCGCTGTACACTATACACAAAATTGACCAATTACTAAATACACATTTTAGGGTCTAGAATGTAGTAGAAACAGGACGAGCTGCTGGAAGAATGCAAGATCCTGTAATAAATACAATACATGGGTCAGTAAACTTTTGAAGCTCAGAGGCTAGCCAAAAATGTGCGGTTTAGTGTTTTTCATTCTTTTTTCTTTTTTAAATCACAAACCACACTGTCAATTCCTAAACCTTGTTTTCTTGAAGTATGGCTCTGGAAGATGAAGACACTGCTCATATGTGGCAAGTGTCTGTTGCATAAACTCCCGAAGAATAAATCACAGTAGCAACATTTTGTGCCTGCCAGCCTCAAATGACTGTCCTTCTTGAAACAGTAAACTGATTTCAAAAGTTAAAAACTTCCTAGTTATGTTTTTCTGAGCTGTAGTCTTAGGCCCCTAGCATAATACATTGTACCTTATTTTTAGATTTTTTTTTTCTACTTCAGAGATTTTCTGGTTAGGCTATTTCACACCCTGGTGCTTGACAAAACATTCAACTCATTTTCTGCATTTTTCTGACCAAAAGATGCAAGAACTTAATTTACTGAAAAATTGCGGTAGCAAAACCTCACGTTACGTGATGGGGGGGCGGGGTGGGATGGCAAAAGGGGAAAAAAAAAACAACTGTACAACTGATGTACCACCGTTCTTAATGTTTAATCGTGCTCTTCTGAAAACTTGTGTTCAGGGGGAAAAAGGTGACATAGGGAATTTTAGCTGATGGGGGAAGAGGTGGTGTTACTAAACAAATCGTGGCCTTAAGCCTTGCTTGTGACAGATTGCACAACGGGGTGGAAGTCGGGTCTGAAGGCATTTCAGGAATGGTGTGTTGATACAGTCTGAGGATGGAACACACCTGCACACGGGGGCAGAGCAGGGCAGAAGCTCTGCTGAGGCCTTGACAAGTTAGATGCTCACATGTAAATAAGTGGGTGACGGCTTTTATACAGAGCTTCATTGCTCTTGAATTGCCCCATGTTTGTGTTCTTGAGCTGAAATGTTCTCTGGAAGCTGAGGTTACAGGAATCTGCCCACCTGTAGCTGAGCTTTGGCTTTGTTAGGGGTGTCAGAGGCTGTGGTACGAGGTGCTGGGTCTGTTTGGTTTCTCCCACCTCTTCCTACTAGCAGCACCCAAATGCGAATGTCTTGATGCCGTAATGAGCTTTCAAAATTAACTGGGTAGTTAATTCAGATGGATTTTTTTTCCCCTTTCCTTGCCACAGGTCTGATTATTTTCGAAACTTCGTAGATTCTTGCCTCCAGAAGATTCCTCAAGACAGGCCCACATCAGAGGAGCTTCTGAAGGTTGGCTTGCTTGTCCTTTATGTTTACCACGTTGTAGTAGATCGGGGCTGTGCCCCGTGATGTTCTTCTGTCTCACCTACAGTACTAGGTTACAGTTAACGATGCTCTGCCCGTTAGCCTTAATGTCTTTGAGCTAAGGGTCTGGGGAGTGTAATCAGCTGGCATTCCTAGCTGTACTGACCCTTTGCAGCATGGTGGGCAGCTCCCCAGGTGATTCTCCATGCCAGCCTTGTTCTCATGATGAGAACACGCAAGTGACACTGGCTGACCATCAACGTGTCGAGGGTTTCGGTTGCTTAAGCTCAGTTTATCCTTCCAGTGATTATAATTAATCCTGACAGAGCTGCCTTGCATTAGTTAACACATGCCTTTCTTTACTTCCCTCTTTATTCTATGCTATATATACCCCTAAAGGCTTTTTATCCTCTCCCATCACCTATGTGCTTTACACGTAGAACTGAAATCTGCCGTTCTAACGGTATCTCTGGGGGAAAGGGCGTAGAGAAAGGCAGGTTTTCTTCCCCATACTTTACCTGGACATGAATACGCCTCCACCATCTGCAGGTTATCCCCTGCTTTATTTCTTAGGGTTTGGGTTTTTTGTTTGATTTTGTTTTTCCTTCATTTTTCCTCCGGGATGCTGCAGATCCTGGATACTAATGTGGTAGATGGTTGCAAAAAGCTGACGTGTTCCCTGAGCGAACACAACTCGCACAGAACTTAGGTGTTACAGCTGCTTTATTATAACTGTGACTTGGATGGATTTCCTCTGTGGCATTCAGAATTTTGCTAGCTTGTCATTCTCTTTGCAGTGCTCGTGACGTTATTTTGGGGGATTTTCTATCCCTGCCATGTTTCTGCTAAACAGCCATTTTTCCCAACTATTGCATTAAGTGAAAATGGATGCTATTTATGAAGGTTTTATCATCACCTTCTTGCATGTTTTTACTTAGCTGGTTCTGAGGACTTTTGCCTCTTTAAAAATGGTGCATTCAGAAAGTAAAATGCAATTACCCAGTAAAGGTTTTGGTGTGGGTGTGTAGTCCTGCCATTTCAGAATTCTGCAGATTGGTTTTATTTTGAGCAATGCACTGCAATTAAAGAGAACATTGATGGAAATTAAACGTTTGTGAATGTATTCCTTCCATATCTATAGTCTGAAACAGCTGCATGCCACTTTAGAGGGACAGGTAGGGAATGTGACATGTTGGAAATGGCAATACAGCCCTCCAAAGGAACAAAATGAAACTAGTGGTGATGTTAATAATGACTCATGCTTGCACAGCACATTTCATCTGGAGGGAGACTGGAAAAACTGCTTCTGACATACATAGGGAAGGCTTGTGTTACCTATTAGCAAAATGTGCTCTGCAGTGAAATGCAGTGAATATCTCTCAAAAAGAAAAAAAAAGCGTAACATGGCTTTCAGGACTGAGCGTGCAGTTCACAGCCTATTTTATGACTGAGCTATATGCTTGAATATTTGATTCTCAAGCTTTATTAAACTAGGAAATTGGTTTTATAGTAAGAGTTAGCTGATACTTAACATTTGGTTAGCGATGTTAACCAATGTAAGACTTTTAGCATTTGTATGTTATTTGCTGCTCTTCCCCCACTGGGACACAGCTAGATAATGTCTCCAAATACCCAACACCCAAAGAAGTCTAATTTTAAACTGAGCCTGTTTTCGTAGCACATGCAATACCACTTCTGTTTTTTTTTTCCCCCGTTTTGTTTCACATCGTTATTTTTTGGTGGTTGTCTCCCATCAGAAAACAATCATCCAGAAATCTGTCTGGATCATGAAATCTAAATATAGTGGCAATGTGAGATGCCAAGATACTCTCCTCCTGTGCAGAAAAGAGGTCTAACAAAACCAACAAGATTTCCTAACTGTTGTATCCTCAAAGCATGTGCACTGGAGGCATGAGAGGTCCCTCACCTATTTGTGTGTTCTGCAGCACATGTTTGTTCTTCGGGAGCGGCCTGAAACAGTGTTAATAGACTTGATTCAGAGAACAAAGGATGCAGTGAGAGAACTGGACAACCTGCAGTATCGTAAAATGAAGAAGCTCCTCTTCCAGGAGGCACACAATGGCCCTGCAGTTGAAACACAGGAGGAGGAGGAGGTGAGAGAAATTTTGGATGTCATCACTGAACCAGAGAACGATGATGTCATTTAAATAACCGTAACTCAGATTTTGCTAAAATGAATGGAGGCTGTTTACACACCTGGCTATAAACTCTGTCTTTCTGTCTGTACTTGGAATAAAGCCTACCTCAAGGCACATACAAGGACAAACAAGGTAGATGGCTAGTACTGGCAAGAAGCTGTGCTATTTGTCCATGCCTGAACAGTTAATTTCTAGATATGCAAATCTTACCTTCTTTTACCCATTTATAAAGCCTTATGAGGACTTATTCAGCAACTGTAGTTAGTTCCTATTTTGACCGTGTGTACTAGGCTCTTGGTAGTCTTCTGGATACACCCTGAGAATGTTCTTCTGAGTCTTAAGACAGAGAAATTTGTACTTGATTTAAAAAAAAAAAGGCACACGAAATCATTTGTCGTCTTCTGGGTTGCATTCTGCAGTCACCACATGGAAATTCAGACTCTGAATTGCAGAGTCCAGTTCTCTCATCTACAGAAAGGGTCTGTGCAAGGTGCGGGGTCCCAGCTGAACGCTTACTTAAATGATGCTGGTGTCAGAACAGTTTCTGGTGACACGCTGGTGCTGATTCAAGACAGAGTTCAGCTTGTTAACAGGCTCGCTGTTGAAAAGAATCTGACATCAGCCAGTTAATCTTGACAAGGTTGCTTCTTTCTCTCCCCAGCATCCCACAAGAGAAATGTTTCACGACAGTGCCTGGAGGGTGGGAACTGCCATGACATGGCAGGTAGATACCTATATAAAGGAATGGAATGAACATATAATTTGGTAATGTCCATAGGTAGAGCTGGAATGGATTTGAGTTTTCTTGTTTTGTTTTTCTAATAATTCCTTTCTCCTAGGAACAAGATCATGGTGTCGGCAGGACAGGAACAGTGAATAGTGTCGGAAGTAACCAGTCCATTCCTAGTATGTCTATCAGTGCCAGTAGCCAAAGCAGTAGTGTTAACAGTCTTCCAGATGCCTCAGATGATAAGAGCGAGCTGGATATGATGGAAGGGGACCACACGGTGATGTCAAATAGCTCTGTCATTCATTTAAAGCCGGTAAGCATTGAATTTTTGGCTGGGTAACTTTGAAAATATAAAATGGGAGTGGGTTTGTATTGATACAATGATAAAATGTCATTGAGTGCTTCCGACTATAAATCATTATTGGCAATTTGTAATGTTGTGTCCCAAATACATTAATCTGCATTGGAAACTTGGGAGGGTAGCTGTAAAAATCATTTGTTAATTCAGTAACAATTATTTTAGTAATAGAATTGTTTCAAAATTGTTTGCTTGATCATGAGGACATGGAATGGCAGGTTGTGAAACCATTCATTTAGTGACTGCCCTTACCTTGCAGAGCACTGCTTCATGGCACAAAAGGACGTGAGAGTTCCCCTATTTTTCTTCCTAATTAGTGAATTCTTAAATTTAAGACCCCCACTAATGACTGAGGTCTGTTCCTAATGCCCCCAACTTCCCATCACTTCATTTGAATATTTGGTTAATGAGCAAAGAGGCACAGAAAAAGAAATGCAGCGCTGTGGCCATGGCAAGCTGTGAAATCCCTTTGAGTGCCTTACCCCTCTGCATGATGAGGGATAACTGCGGAGTGGCGCTCTGAGCCATGCTGCTCTTGCTACGGAGGGGTTATCATACATTTGTCAAACCAGTAACATTTCCCTAGCTAATGATAGGTGTGGTTAGAATGTTTTGTTCTTTGCCCAGATATGCAACAAAGACACAGGTATTTCCTCAGGGAGTTAATTAGTATATCATATCTAACTACTAATCGCTCTGTGATGAATGACAAACTCAAAATAAGAATGTGGAATACACCATGACAAATTTTAAATTTTGCTTTGAGGTATTTCTGTAGTGGGTGTAATGAAAATCATCCTCTGTCTTTCAGGGTTACAAAGATGTTGTTTTTGTCTCTCTGACTTGATACAATCTACTTTATAGCTTTTATGCTTTGTTGAAGTAAACTATTTAACTCAGTTTTCAGTTTTCCATTTATTTTTCTCATTTACAGCAGTAATTAGTAATTTTCCTCCTAGTAATAAAATTGCACAATGAAATTTCCAAATTAAACATCCTAGATCACAGCTCCCATTGCAATATATTCCTTTGTCCAACCTATTGGCAGGAGGATCCTTAGAGCCGATGAACGTAAAGCGGGTTTACTTTCTTCTCTTTTAAATGTGTTTTGTATCAAACCAAAATAAAAATATTTGGTAACGGTGATTCTTTTTATTCTCTCCTGTTAATATTTGCTGATAAGGAGGAAGAAAACTACAGAGAGGAATCAGATCCTCGAACAAGGGCATCAGAACCCCAGTCTCCTCCCCAAGTATCTCGCCACAAGTCTCATTATCGCAATCGAGAGCACTTTGCTACTATACGCACAGCATCGCTGGTACGTTAAGCTTTTTATTTTGATGAAGTTGTAGAGGAAGGGATGCCTTTGAACACGGCACTGTTAAACTACTTAGAGCTTTTAGGATTTCGTGAGAATATGAGCTATCTTCATTGACCGAGATATTATCACTGAAGTAGCTTAATGCGAGTTAATAAAAGCTTAAATGAGACACCTGGACAAACATAATTTGTGTATATTAGATATTTATAAAACCAATAAGCTTAGTAGAATGCAAGAAACAGCTTATAATAATAAGCTGGCTTTTATTTTCATATGTATACTAAGTACATTTGTGTATGCAAGTACCTATGCACACTCATATTACAGTGGGCTAAAGAGACATTATTTAGCACCAGCTTTATAACAATTGTACAGTTTTTCTGCTGGATCCCATGTGAGCTTATCATCTACAGCAGAATTCACTTTTTAATCTGCCCCACTGCCATGAGGAGGTGTGCTTTTCTTTACAACAAAATTACATTTCTTTACTGAATAGTTTTCCTTTGTGGTCTGAAGACTGCTGAAAAGCAGATGAAGAAGCATTAACTTACTTTGCCCCAATGTGGTTATCTTCCTAGGTGACAAGGCAAATGCAGGAACATGAACAAGACTCTGAACTCCGAGAGCAGATGTCTGGCTATAAACGTATGAGACGGCAACACCAGAAACAACTGATGGCATTAGAGAATAAACTGAAGGCAGAGATGGACGAGCATCGCCTCAGGTTGGACAAAGATCTTGAAACACAGCGTAACAATTTTGCTGCAGAAATGGAAAAGCTAATTAAAAAGCACCAAGCAGCCATGGAGAAGGAGGTAGGAGATTACAGTTGAACAGACTAGTCTGTATTTGTTAATTACATTGAATTGTCCACTTCCCCTCACTGATGAACAGATGACATTGTAGTCTCTTACATGTCTGTTTTCAGGAGCCAAGCAAATTGCTAATTAGAAAAAGGCTAATACAGCACCTCCTTACACTAAGGGGTTTATGTAACTAGAGGAAAGGTATGTCCTTCATCACAGTGCATTATACTAAATGTTAGTATGCTGACCCCAGAAAAACTACTGTAAGGGTTTTCCTTTCTTTTGCCTTGTATATGCTGTCAATAACTGACTGCCATCGAGTGTTACGGAGGCAGATGAGCCTGCAGAGTGCCAGCTGTGCTTAAAGGCTCGCTGTCTAGTTGCTTGTGGATATGGGGGTTTTTATGCTTTTAAATAATTTATAATGAAGTGGTGCCACCTACAGAGATTATTATTGATTTTTTGTTCATCTTAGATCTCTTGGTGGAGGGCTATGGATATAGCTGGTCGTAAAGTGTTGACTTTGTTAGGAAAGAATAGCTGAACGATAGGGTTGAGAAAATGAAGCACTGAAAAAGGACTCCTGCTGGTGCATTGTTGGGGTGAGGGGGGAATAAGAAGAGGTTGAGGGCAAACCCCTCAGGCTTGTGCTTTTTCAGAGTCATGGTGAGTATTGTGGTTGTTGTACCATGAGTTCCAGGTCTTGGGGCTAAAATGGAACGTGAAGTATAATTGATTAGGCCTCAGAAACTGACCTGCTTCTGGATTTGCTGTAGGCTAAAGTGATGGCCAACGAAGAAAAAAAGTTTCAACAGCACATTCAGGCCCAACAGAAAAAAGAATTGAACAGTTTCCTGGAGTCCCAGAAGAGAGAATACAAACTCCGTAAGGAGCAGCTGAAAGAGGTAACCCGTCTGCAATGAGGAATGTGAACCAATAGTACAGTGTATGACACAGTGTGAGAGTGGTGAATGGTCAGAAATGAGTGCCACTGTGAGCAAGAAATCTTTTGCTGGACTGCAGCAAGTTCTGCATTTCCTGAACAGAGTCCTGTACGTACTGTATTTGTCTCATGTCTTTGACCTTAGAGTAAGAGGGTTGAAAAAACAAAGTTTAAGGAAAGTTATGAGCGTTTTTCTTATACCTTGTTGCTGCAGATACTGAACGTGCACTGCAGCAGTTAGTGAAGTTTCTCATCACTTAAATGATATTTCTGCAGCATGAAGAAAACAGCAGTAAAGGTGACCTGTACATTTTTTTAAGGCAAATACCTGTGAAAACACTTAATTTTAATGGCGAAAGCAGTCTAATAGTTCAGTAATCGCTGTATTGTAGTAAAAACCATGACCTTTGTGAAATGCAGAGAAACTGGAGAATCAAACTTCCTGATTCTTTTTATGGGGTGGCTGAAAGTGTAAGCACTATAAATAATTTTTTTGAAAGAACCATTTAGAGCTCAACCATCAACTTGTGTGATGCAGCCTTGGAACTTTCCCCAAAGGAGAATATTCCCAAACATAGACATTTCCTGGGAGAAAAAGGCCAAAGAGCAGTAGAGCCGTGAAAGATGTAACAAAAACTATAGTAGCATGGGCTTTTTATAATAACATGGAATCTTTTCCTGGGCAGGCAGTAGATCACAGTGTAGCAAAAAATACTGATATACAGAGGAATTCTGTCTCATACTTAAGGTGAAATGTATCACAAGTCTAGTTACTGCATGGGCACCTCTAGCATGCAGTTCAAGTAAGCAGATTCTTTTGTGACAGATGCCTCAAGCAGTGTATTTATTACAAATGTGGAAACTGTGGCCTTATGTTTCACCTGTGCACTTCTTCTTATTGTTTTTGTAAGTTATGGAATCTTGGTGAGTGGTCCCACAGTGATGAGTTCCTTATAAAATGTGTGTGTGTTCTGATCAAGGAAGACACAAGAATTTTGTGATGTGCTTTGTGCGGCCGGAGGTTTGTGTGAGCAGTGTTTGTAAATGAGATAGGGTGACAATGCTTTTCTTCTCATCTCACTCCTTTGGGACCATGTAGAAATGTGTCAGGCATCAGGCACTATGGCAGGACCTCCAAGTGCCTGTATTTTCCGTGGCAAACCATCCTTTTTATGTTTTGAGCTAATATATATGTCTGGGAACTGTGGACATGAACCAGCATTTTGACTCATTAAAAGGGCCAATGCAAAAACAAAAGGCAGCTGTGAATTGTCTCCTGGTGTTCCCTTGGATATGCGATATGATGTGTTTTGCAGAGGCTTAAATCATACTGAACAGGAGAAAACCATGTGGAATGGCTTTGTCTGCAGCATGGTTTATTGGGCAGGTCCACCCAGCTGTTCAAGGCCGAAGAGCTACTATTCCACAATTAATTACCTTACTCTTATCAGGAGCTGAATGAAAACCAGAGCACTCCAAAGAAGGAGAAGCAGGAGTGGCTCTCCAAGCAGAAGGAAAACATCCAGCATTTCCAGGCAGAGGAAGAAGCCAACTTACTGAGGCGTCAGAGACAGTACTTGGAGCTGGAGTGTCGCCGTTTTAAGAGACGGATGCTCCTCGGCCGCCATAATCTGGAGCAGGACCTGGTTCGGGAGGTAAGGGAATAGGCAGAGATGGGGCTCTGGAACCATCTGTGTGAAATGTATCTTACCTGCAATCCAGCTCCAATCTCACCAAAGTGTTACTTACCAATCTGAACTATTTTAGTAAAATAATGGTTTAATATTTTTTGCAATCATTAAGAGCCAAATGTTCAGATTAGTCTCTTATTTTGAGAGAATTGTTAGGTCCAGAAAGTCAGCAGATGCAACAATTACAGTCCTTTCCAAAAAGTGCTTACTGTGAATCCTGTTTTGCATCTAGAACGGGAAGAAGAAAAGTGAAATGAGGAAGGAAAAATTACCGGTAGCATACGTCTGATAAGATGTAGAAACTCTGCTTTGTCCTCAAATGTCTTGGAAGGAGAGAAATGCCCTTGTGAACAGAGTGAAATGTCATGTTGTACTTTGAGATTTGCATTCTCAAAGAAGCTAATAATTCCCTTTGTCGTCCTGTTAGGAGTTAAACAAAAGGCAGACCCAGAAGGACCTGGAGCACGCCATGCTGCTGCGTCAGCACGAGTCCATGCAGGAGCTGGAGTTCCGCCATCTCAGCACCATCCAGAAGATGCGCTGTGAGCTGATCCGACTCCAGCACCAGACCGAGCTCACCAACCAGCTGGAGTACAACAAGCGCCGGGAGCGGGAGCTGAGGCGTAAGCACGTCATGGAGGTCCGGCAGCAGCCCAAGAGCCTGAAGGTACGACGTGGTGTTAGGGCTGCTGGGTGTGCGCTGCGGGAATGGGCTGGTGGTGGTGGCGGTGCAGAAGTGGTACATTGCAGCTCGGTTCTCATTTGCAGTGTATGTGAGCCCAGGGTATTTTGAAGCTTGTTAATTTGAAGAGGTGTCTAATTTGACAGTGAATATCTCGTTATAAAAGTACCTTGTTTGTCAAGTTGTGTGACCACGCCAGGTGTCTACGAGCACCATATGTACGAACCATAGCAATGGTGACCAGGGTCGCAGTGCGTTGTAGGCAGGCTGTACCAGCACTGTTCCCTCATTTTGTTTGAAAAGCTGTTATTCTCAGCTAAGTGTCTTCCTTTTTGTGGTAGTTTAAAATCTATTTAATCTTTTCAGTGCCATTTCCCCCCCTCCTTCTTCCTACGCTGTGTTCTGATCCTCTTCTCCTCACATACACAAGAAGAGAATCTACTTTTCTGTAATGAAGCTGTGTCATTAAAAAAAAAAAGTGAAATGCACTATCAGTCTTGGCTTGCACACCTTGCTGATGTTTTTATATTGAAGCTGGTATGTTTGCAAGTGTGGGGAAGAAAAAAAGCTACCAGCCAACTGCAGTGTCCTCAGGAAGCTCCTAGCACTGACCTTTGCCAAGATGTGCTCTCATGGGTTTCTTGTAACTGCCGTGGCTGACCAGAACTGTAGGGCCTCTGTAACTGAGGCTCTTGTTTTCCTTGCAAACCCTCACTTCATCCAAAGAAGTCCAGTGGTTTATTCTGAAGTGTCTAAGGATGGAGTGTAAGGCTTCCACATAGCTGCCTGGTACATTTCCTTTGAGGAGGCAGACTGCTCTCCACCCAGTGTTCAGCAGTGCCAGTAACAAAACGAGTGATGGCATACCAAACATGAGATCTTCGTTGTTCTAGGTCTTCCTGCTTTGCGATATTTCACATCTGACTTAGTTTGCACCAACTGCAAGTCATCTCCTTGCAGAGAAGAAAACAATACAGCTTGAAATGAGAACTTCAGCAAGAAAAATAATGTTATTTATCAATATTAGAATCATATTTAATAGTGAAAACCTAGCTTGTGAGTACAGGGGACCATCTGATCACTGTTGAGAATCTCCAAGGATATAAAGTATAAATAGCTGATGACTTCACAGGGAAGCTGCGCCGCACTCTGAGCTGAATAAAACTGAAGCAGCTGCATTAGGTTGATCCTTCAGAGATTAGCATGAATGAGTTCCGCCTCCCCAAGGTGATGCGGCGCAAACACGAGTGGGCAGCACGTCCCTTTGCGCTCCTTGCTGGCAGTGGGGACAGCAGAATCGGAGGGCTGTAGAGGCTTAGCTGCCCTCTCACCTCTGCAGACCACCCAGCCCCGTCCCCTCTGCGGTGAGGACCGGGCTGGAGCGTTTTGGCAGCGGGCACGGCTAGCTTGCACTGTGCCTTGCATGGCTGTTCTGCGATTAGTGAAGGATTTCAGGCTTGAGCTGTCAATCCAGCACCTTTGCATACACACAGCGCTAATAACGCAGCCTGCTGGACAATTGTTCGGTTTGTAGTACAATCCCCCATTTATTGAGGCTGTTTCCTAGAATTAACTCATTCTCTCGCTTCCAATGCAGGCGAGTATTCTTATTTGCCTAGATAATTTGACTGTTTGTTCAGTTTCTGTCTCCAGCCATGTTTTCCCTGGAGGGCACATCTCAGGCTTTCCCTTTGTTATTACGTGAAGGCTTTTGTCCCGAAAACAGTTTTTTAACGGTCAGTGTCTGTCGCTGCTGTTAGGGCCCCAGAAGGACTGGTAACTAGAATTCAGTAGAAACTGCTCTGTTATTATTTTGAGCGTTCTAATTGTGATGCAAATAGCCTCTTGCTGGTGTTTCACAATACTAGGTCAAAATGATCTTGTCAGAAGTCTGACTGGAAACCTTACCCCTCCCTTCTGTTTCCTGTTGTTGAAGGCCTCGGGTTGGAAGGCAGTAAACAGGCTGGTGTCCAAGTGAAACTTTGCAGAAAGTGAGGACAAAATAGATAGCTGATGGTCTGCTGGGACCGGGTCCTTGATGGGAACGTGTAACCTGCAGACATTTCTCTTAGGGGCAGGGAGACACCACCTTAGGGGTTTCCTGGTGGGAAACAGCGTACTGTGAATTTAGAATTGGTGAAAGTGATGTCTTCCTCCCTGTGATAGATTTGTTTGAATAAAACCCACCTCTGTCCTGTTATCTGCATCAGGTTGGCAAGGTGGAGTTGTTGGCTTATGCAACAAAACTTGTTGATGGCTAAATTGGGCTGGGTGCGTTGTCTGATCCCACTGGGTCTTTGTAGGTAGCTCCAAGTGCTGTGCTCATCGCCTGCCCTGCTGAGCCTGGAGCTGGTGCCAGGAGCAGTCAGTGGAGGAGCTGATGTGCGACGCGCACATATATCTGCACTGCTGGTTCAAGTCCCAGGGCTCTTCCAACTTATTCCAGGGACACAAATCCGCTCCTATGCTCTGTTTCTGCCCCAAGTGCATCAGGATGTGACCATGGTGGCTGACAGTGTGAATGGACCAGACTGTACTGACTGTGCTGGTGTGGTTTGTTCTGGTTTGTTTCGTTATTTGGTTTCGCGTGTTGTTGGTTTTTTTCCTACCATGGAGAACTTGACTGTCTGTCAGTTAACCGCCGTCACTCATCACTTCTGGATTTGTTCGGGTTTTGTTATAAGTATCCCAGCCAGTCCTCCTGTAGAAAGATTCCACAACACCTTCCTTTTCAGGGCCTCAAAACCAGGTGTTATCCCTTACAAGCTGCTCTGGAGGCAGGTAAGGGAGGTGAAAGAAAGAGAGAACTTATCCAAGGGCGTACAGCAAAGTCGGGCCCAGATACCTTTTCCAAGTTTGATGTCTCCCGGCCCTGAGTGCAATACCAAAGTTACATCTCTGCACCGTACTGAGATGCAGCAAGTGCAAAAGGAAAACTCGATCTCCAGTAAGCCTCTGTTGGGACTGGGGAATTGTTTTGTTTGCTAGACTGGCACCACACCAGTGTTGCTTGTGGTATACATCTCAAGTGTCTCACCTTTCCCAGCCATTTTTGCTTATCTTTATGAAAACCAGACTCTTAAAGTTAAGAGTTAAACATATCTTACCTTCATCAAACCCTCAACGGAAAAAGTGTTGCTCTTTTTCCCTGTCCCTTCCCATGCACCAGATCTGCTTCTTCTCATAACATGAAGTGCTGTTCATATATATATGTGCCATACAAGCACGGTCATGTGCAACTATGGCTTTTGGTGCTAATTAATATTAGTCCTGTCCCTCAAGAACTCTTCTTGAAAAGCAACACCCAGCACTGGATCCAGTCCAGTGACAAATGTGAGGCTCTTTGTGCGGAGACAGCTGTATTTAGGCTGGAGCTTTGTTATAAAAGTGTCTCTATTGTAATCGTTTTGCACAGTGGCAGTGTCAAAGCAGCTGCAGCAGTAGTCATTGCCTCTTGTATATTTTGCTTCCCTCCTTGCACTGTAGATGTTAATATACATTTGTGTATTCTTGAACTCATATCCTTAATGTAATCCTAAATATCCATTTGAATGGATATTTCTCCCATTTGAAACACGCTGTTGTTTTTTTTTTTCTTTTGTTTATGTCCCCTCCATCTTTCCAGTCAAAAGAACTACAGATAAAGAAGCAGTTTCAGGATACATGCAAGATCCAAACCAGACAGTACAAAGCACTGAGAAACCATCTGCTGGAGACCACGCCAAAGAGTGAACATAAAGCTGTCCTCAAACGGCTCAAGGAGGAGCAGACCCGGAAGCTGGCTATCCTGGCTGAGCAGTATGATCACAGCATTAATGAAATGCTCTCTACACAAGCTGTGAGTCGCCTCCGAGGGACCCAGGGTTCCTCAGCCAAAGAGGGATGTTTGCATTTTAACCGATCTGTATCCTGACAGCAGGCTATCTGCTTCCTTGCTACACATGCCATACCCTGCGCAGTCGTTCCTCTGTATTTAAAAAGCTGAATTCAAATACAGAGGAAAGAGGTGTTACTGCCATCAGACAGGTTGGAGCTGAAGCTGCTCTTGCAGAGATGCAAAGTGATGCATCCATGTGGCTAAAAGTCTGCTTTTGCATGAAGTCTGACAGCTTGAATGTCTCTGTTAGAGCATCATTAAATCATCTGCAACTTGCTGTCATAAGTCGTTCAGGTTTTGATTTGTCGGTGATACCAACCAAAGCATGTCCCACTGGTGGAAGGTGCTCGGTGAGTCATGGAGGAGTTCAAAGGTTTGTCTTTAAACCTGAAAAAAAAAAAAAGTGTTAAAAGTGTTGTGAAGGTTCTCTAAAGCCTTCCTAAGGAATGACCACCTGAGCAATTCTTTGAGTCTTTGCTACAACTGAACGTGCAGTTTTCTTTGCACTTCTTGCATATTGCATCCTGCTTATCACTCTGCACAGATTTGACACTGTGAGGCAGGGTAGCTGGCCTAATTTATGTATCAAAAGTGAAAAAGTTCAGTATTGTATTGCTTTTAGGTTTGTGTCATTTTATTCTTTTGCCCTAAGTCATGCACTGGCAGGGATATGAACTTAAGTCTCCTGCTCACAGAAAATTGGCTAATCCAGTTGAGCAGAGCAGGAGACCTTTTCTTTGCCTTTAGCAAAAAGGACAGCTGTGGATATTAGCACCCCCAGCAGTCTGCTCTCTGCAGCATGGATCGTGGTTCCTGAGGCGCCACTGCTCATCAGTGTCACTTGCATCAGCACTGTGGGCTCACGGTCACCAGTCTTTGTCACTATAGGTTCTCTGTTCAGTGAAACTAAGTACAATAGAGACCAATTGTATTGCTAAGAAAACAAAGTCCCATCCCATTCCCTCCCTCTCCCCGCAGTCCTCCCCGAGAGTGTCATGAGTGGTTACCCCATAGTGAAACATCTCTATTGTCTGCCTTTCCCAGCTGCGTTTGGATGAAGCACAGGAAGCAGAGTGCCAGGTTTTGAAGATGCAGCTGCAGCAAGAATTGGAGCTGCTGAATGCATATCAGAGTAAAATCAAGATGCAGGCAGAAGCCCAGCATGATCGGGAGCTGCGTGATCTTGAGCAGAGGGTATCCCTCCGTCGGGCCCTCCTTGAGCAGAAGGTAAAATGGGCATGCGAGCATCATTAGAGCACACTCCATATTTCAGATCTTAAATTGCACCGTACCTATCAGTACACAGAGAAATTGCTTTTACCTTGCTGTATGCAGTAACATAGATCATTTGGATATTCGCCTTTCTGGGATGATAGCTCAGTGACACGCAGGCTAAACTTTGCCAGCTCAGCCATCCTATGTAAGCAGCTTCTGGCTGGGACAGAACTGCTTGAGGCATGCCAGAGCCAGAGAGAGTCATGCCTCTCTGCACAGAAAGGAAAGGAAACTCTTTGTTCTGTCTCTGAGCTGCAAATTAACGTCCCCAGTTCATAAGAGAACAGACACAAAAATCTAAAATGAAGTTTTTTGGCTTTGCTTTGAAGTTTGCATGGTACAAGCAATTCTGGGGGGCAAAAAGGTGGCAGGGGGATGGGTTAAAATGTATTATTAGATGGACTTGGGATTTGAGACCCTGTGTTTTGTGGTAATACGTTTGTTTATTTTGCTGTAGCTCTGCTCCATTTGTCAGTGTGTGGAGACCCAGCTGCAGTTCCCTATGAAATGACACTTGTTACAGAAATACTGCTGCCAGCAGCGTTACCCTTAGCAAACTGCAGCAGCCAGAGCCACAAGCATGGGCAAACTGCTGCTCCCTAGGTTTCAGCTTGAATTGGCTGTTCTATGTGTTAAGGGGCTCCTTGTTGAAGCACACTTTTCTATGCAGTGCCAGAAACATGGTGTTTATAGAAATGTGTGTGAGGGGCCTACACAAACCAGCCGAAGGGCAGTTAGTGCACAAGTCAGTGAAAGGAAATGCACAGCCTTCCTCCTGCAGTTTTTTTTTCCCGTTTTTGATTTGCTCCGTGGGTGCCAGCTGTCACCATTCACACAGCAGTCCCAAACTTTGCTGCTGCTGGGCGATTATTAAATTACAGCAATTACTCTGTGGCCTCGAGGTTCTTCACACTTCTCCCAGAGGCTAACAGATGGATGCTTGGCTGGTAGAGGGCCCTCGTTGGAATAAAACTGCTCCACCTCACGGTGAGCAGAGGAAGCATCTCCAAGAGCACAGCGTGGGCTTGCCGTGCTTTGGTCTCCTGCAAGTAGCTGGATCTCTGGAAGTAACTGAATTTGTGAAAGCAGAGTTCCCGTGTGGTACCCACGTGTGGAACAGCTGTCTTTAAATTCCATCATTAGCCCTTCTACTCCCATCCAGCGCCTGTCACAGCCCTGCACTTAAGCGTGTAGCCAGGCTGGGTGTGCATTGCCCTCTGGCGGTGTGAGCTGACGAGCTCTGGGAAGAAGTGTGACATAGCAAGCCTGCTGCTGGTCATGGCCCTTTGTGCGGGGCATCAGCAGATATTGCACTGCGCAGAATGCTGTGCCAAAAGCTGAACTGAGGCCAGCGACCTACGGACACGCACAGCAACCAATACTAAGGTTGTACAAGCCTTTCAGTGGGGACAAGGATCTAAGGCTGTGCATAGAAGGCCCATGCACATCATGTGGCATTGGTAATGGGGCTAGGAAGCTTAGTAATGTTATAGTACAGAGGAGAAAATGAAACAATAACAAAGTTCTAAGATAATTTTTCCTTTTTGTGTGTCCTGTATGCCCCTGCATAACTACTACCTTAAAATAGGGGAGGGAAAAAAAAAAAGGATCAACTTCCATAGGTGGGGGCCTTTATGTGATGTTGTTTGTATTGCACCAGTAACAAGCGTGTCCCAAGAGTGTCTTTAAAGCACTTCAGATTTACTCATTTCCTTCATATGTGCTTCAAACACCTCATCTTCAGTCCTGAGGTCATTTCTAAGTGATGTAATTTTAATGCAGTGCGTTGGGCATGCAAAAAGTTTGATTGCACAAAGTCCTGTGGTTTTGCTGTCGCAAAAAATGTGCAGCTAGACATGCTGAGGATGCTGAAGTTCGGAAAAAAAGGGGATTCTGTTTAGATAGTGGCACTGGAAGAAATAAGTGCAGCATTTTGAAGAGCTAACATCAGAGAAGGCACCTTCTTCCTCTTGCTGTTTGCAAGCCAGCTGACCACTGCACGGCTCTCAGCAAGAGTAAGGAAGGCTGCTCCGTGGAGTCAGTGTCACTCACCTAGCACTAAGAAACAGGCAAGTGGATAAGGCTGTTCCTGAGAGCCCAGAATGGCTCAGGAGATGACTCACATGGGAGCAGATTGTTTCCTAAATTCCAGATGAAGTCACTTTGAGTATTCCCTGACTAAGGCAAGAGAATGCTTACAGCGCTCTGCCCAGTACCTGCAGCACAGACCAAGATAACTCCTCTTGACCACGTTGCTGCTGATGCTAGTGAGCTCTGCTGAAAAGCCTTGGCTACTGCTTTTGGCCTATTTCATTGAAGCCAAAAGTAGCTTTTTCAGTGCTGGCAAGAAGATAACGGAGCGATTCTTTGGTTCTCCACCTGACTGCAAAGATTTCAATGAGAAAGGCTTTCATCCCTCCCTGATGGGTGTCAGGAGGCCGTAGCCCCACGTTATCTGCTCTGAAGAGAGCTGATCCTAGCGCCCCTACCAAAGTATAGCTGGAAACTGGTTTGGAACAGTGTTACAGGGAAGACACTGGAGTTGCCAGCTTGCATATCATCTAGCTAATAATCTGCCACACGGTGCAAACATCACTGCCTACTTTCTTAAGTCGCACACACTGGGGAAAGTATCAGGGTAACACAACCAATTTAGGAAATGGATAGATAAGAGGTGATAAACATGAGCTAAGAAAAGCTGGCTGATGAGCATTGGAGAGGAAATTGAGTGTGGGCTAGTACATTGAATCCTGGAGAAAAGAGCAGCTGTCATCGTCGGATTCAGCTACGAACAGTGGAGGTCACATTAAGCTGTGTTGGCAGGTATTTGGCTGTATAGATACTGTGCTTGGCTCTGTCTAAAGGTGCTTTTGCAGTAGGTTACTATGGCAGCTGTAGGCTTTGCTGCATCTTAAAAGATTTATCTGTGTCAAATTGTCAGTATCATTGCAGACTTGGGATTCACATCCCTGAAAGGCTCTGTATTCACAGGGGAGCAGGGACCAAGACACTCCAGCTAGCACTCGCTGAGTTTTGCCATGCACAGGACTGAAGCTTACCCTTTTGCATTCAGAACAGATTGTGTGTTGGGGACATCTGAGCTAGATCCAGCCTCCTCTAGAAGTATGGGGAGAAGGTTTTGCATTAGTTTGCTGTTTCAGGTCCTTTGGAGACTTGAGGCCGTGCCCGTAAAGGAGCCCTGCTGCTACAGACTCTCTCTTCTTTTTTTCTTCCCAGATTGAGGAGGAGATGCTGGCATTACAGAATGAGCGTACCGAACGGATACGAAGCCTGCTGGAGCGTCAAGCTCGCGAGATCGAAGCCTTTGACTCAGAAAGCATGAGGCTAGGTTTTAGTAATATGGTTCTTTCTAATCTCTCCCCCGAGGCGTTCAGCCACAGCTACCCGGGAGCTTCTGGCTGGTCCCACAATCCTACTGGGGGTGCAGGACCTCACTGGGGTCATCCCATGGGTGGCCCACCACAAGCTTGGGGCCATCCAATGCAAGGTGGACCCCAGCCATGGGGTCACCCCTCGGGGCCCATGCAAGGGGTACCTCGAGGTAGTGCTATAGGGGTCCGCAACAGCCCCCAGGCTCTGAGGCGGACAGCTTCTGGGGGACGGACGGAACAGGGCATGAGCAGGAGCACAAGTGTTACTTCACAAATATCCAATGGTTCACACATGTCTTATACATAACTTAAACAATAACTGAGGGTGGCAATTCCACTGGAGCTGTCTGCCAACAGAAACTGCCTACAGACACCAGCCCAGCAGCCTCCTCAGTGCGGTGCTGACGTGTGGAAGCTGGGTGCACATGGAATATTGTATTCATTTTGTAAAGCATTACGTTTTGTGTTTACTAACTGGGATGTCATAGTATTTGGCTGCAGGGTTTGGGGGGTGGTTTTTTGTTGTTTTTGTTTTTTTTTTATTATTATTATTATTTTTTTTTTTTTACTTTTTGGAGGGGTCTTGGGAGGGCGTCTGAGAAATATATGCAATTAGTCAGAAGAGTTGGCTGGTGGTCATCACACTGACAGGACAGAAGGTCCTCAGACTGCCCTCGTCACACCATCTGTAGTAAGTCTGAGGGAGAATGGAGACCTCCTCCCATGTCCATAAATTTCGAACTGCCACCCTGCAAAAACCAGGCAAGCTGCCTTTTAAACCAACATCCAGGGGAGGAACAGCTGGATCTTCTGTTCCGTTTTTATTTGTCATTAAAGTGGAAACATTTCTAGGGTATTGCCTCTTCTAGGCATTTTCAAAGACTTGTAGGTGAGGAAGAAGGGTCAGAAGAGAGGCCAGGAGACACCAGGGCTCAGCAGGGCCCTTCTACCCAAGTGCCCGCTCCGTGTTCTGTAAGAAGTGAAGTTCTCTCAGATGGCACTGGTCAGCTTCCCGAGAACTCTGTAGGTAAACCTGTTTTTGAGGGAACAGGCTAGAAATGTTAAAAATAAAATTTAAAAAAATTGTATTCCTGCTTTAGCACTCCCTGACTGTGCTGCTGGTAGCTCAGACGAGGTTGGGCGGAGGAGCGTAAGTAATGCACTTGTACAGCTAATACTGTGACATCTCATCTTAGCTAAGCATCAGAATAATTCTTGGAGCCCAGCGTAGTCCTTTTTGCTCCGTTCAGAAATGTTAGATTTTCAGCCAATCAGTCTCAAATGCCAGAGGTATTTTGAAGGATGCCATAGTCACAAAATGCCATTGATCGGGTTTTTCATTATTACACTACATCCACCAATTTATTACCTTTTTGGCTTGTTGCAATTTCCTGTTTACATGTAGAGTGTAGCCAACTGTTTAAATGTTTAGTTGCCACAGTGTACCAGGAGGAGCTGAGCCAATGACTCTTCCCAGTTGATGACTAACCCACATCACCACCGTAGATCTTGCTGCATGTGAGGCTCCTTTTTATTATTTTTGTTGCTGCAATACTTTACAACCTTCACAGTCCCTTGAGATGCTGTGATTGTTTGGCAGCATATCACACCACGCAAGAAGGCACTACTTCCAGAGGCTCCTCGGAGCTGCTGTACTACTGAAAGGAAGCAAAGGAGGTCGTGAAATCAATACCGTGATAAAAGGGCAGGGAGTCGAATTAACCGAGGGACTTTGTGGCATAGTGTCATCCCTTAGTGCTGGGAACTGGAGATGCCGCCATGCTCTTGTGTCAGTGCCCGAGCGGGCTGGGTCAGCCAGTGCTGTGGGGTTAGGAGAGGTGCAGGTAGATGGAGTTTGGCTTGAGGCAAAGATTTCTGTCTTGGGGACTGACCAGCCAGGGTTCTTTGTAAATGTTTTTTCCTTGCACACTAATCATCTTGAAGAAAACACTAGCTGCTAACTCTAGGATTTGCCTTTAATATGTTTATAGGGCTCAAAAGCAAGGTTTTCCGAATGTGTTTGTCCACGTGACATATTTATAGTGTGAATACTCTAGTGTCTCGCTGCTGTTTGGAACTCTCAACAGGGCGACGTTCTTTCGTTAGCTAAATTAACATCCACTCCCAATCCTTAACACTCTGCCAGTGTCCAGTGAATCCAGCTGGGAATTTTAGCATCTTGACGTAGCATATCACTCTAAGGAAATACGGAAACTACCAAAACATGTTTGAGCAGCCCCTTAGTGAAGAGCTTTGTAGTGCTAACAGGTCACGGAAGCTTGGGACGAGGCAGTGGTCCCAAGGAAGTGACTGGTTGCCCCCTGCGGACAGTGGTGACTATGAATTGTCCTGTCCCTTCCTCTGCTTTGTTTTTACGTGGATGTTTTGGGGTCACTCCTTTGCATCGCAATATTGTTAAAATGCAGTGAAACCGATTTAGGAAAGGTACCTGTATTTTCCTGGGTTTAGAAAAGGAAGACAAAAGAAACGAAGTGAAAGGCCAAAACCCCCCAAACTGTATTGGCATTTCCCATGTGAGTGTGGAGTGTGCGTCCAGAGCATGGTGCTAACACGAGGTTTGGAAGTTCAGCTCCTCTATCGCGAGCAGCAGCAGCGACAGTGGGGACAGGCTGTACCCGCGAGTTCAGCGGGTTCATTCTTTTGCTTCTGTTATGGTTTGAATTTGGTCAAAGTCTCTGGCTTAAATTGAGCTATTTCAACAGGATTCTCTCAACCCATCTCTTTGTGTAATGTCAAGCATGACTGAATGCTGAATCCAAATGATGGCTATCCCATATTGGCTTTTTTTGTATTCAAAAAGAATTGTGTAGTAACCATTTTTACATGTATATCATGTGCAGACCTGGACTATTCCAACAAGTTAATATTTTAATTAAAATAGTTTGCAAAAACTGATTCAGATCAACTGGTCTAAATGTGTGTGTCCCTGTGTGTGCCTGGGGGAAGGAGAGCTGTCCTAAACAAGCCTGGTCTCGAGAGGAAGCACCCCGCTACGCAGGTGTAGCCCGAGGGACGCAGTCAGGTTGTGCGTTGGAGGTGTATGAGGAGGTCGTTGGTGTTGAGAATTTGATTGCATCTCGGATGTATTTCTGAGATACTCGAACAACTCTAAATGACGCTAGAGCGACGCAAACGCTTTCTGAATCAGTTTGCAAACTCTGTTTTTAAAAGCAAGACCAATTGCTCCCTATTGTGCTTGTTGCAGTCATGCCCTAGCCTTGGCTTTTAAAATACTGTAATCTCTAAATTGTAGAAACTGCTCCAGTACCTCAGCAAAGATGTTTTTACATCTTTTATGCTCGTATTTAACACTGGGGAAACTCTGCTGTGTGGACTACTTTGCAAATTTTATTGCAGTATTCTCCAATCACCAGCTTGACACCTAAAATCTGTTTTTCTGTGGTTATTTTCTGTTCCCCTTTGCAAAGACCTGAAGTTCTGATGTAGTTTAGCTCAGAGATGGAAAAACAGTGGAGCCAGCATTTTCACCTCCTTATCCGATTTCAATTTCTTTTGATTTCATTTAAGTAAAATCAGCGAAAGGGACCACCTTTTTCTTGTTCTCCATGGTCGCAGGGAGTCAGCAGCCGCCTCTCCCATCCGTGCTGAGCGTGTTCGTGCTTTCTTCCTGGGATGCAGCGCTGAAATGGAGGCCGGCTCTATTTCACCTGCATTCGGTCCGAGCCTGTGAGCTTCAAAGGGGTTGAAGAAATCAATGTGGTACGATACCAAGCTTCCCACAGAAAATTCCCTGCAGCTGTTCCTCGCCTGGCTTGGGGACAGGCTGGCATTGCTCTGCATCCCGTTGGGCCCTCACGCTTCGGAAGAAACGCGCGCTGCACGTGAGCTGTAACCCGCACAGAGTGCCCCGTGGTAGATCCTGGAGTAATGCCGTTTATTAACCCCCCCCCCCAGGGAAAAAGGGCCCGTTGCACTTCCAGCTGCCCTGCCCCGCTCACCCTGTCCATGTGCCATTTCCTGAGAGGCAATAAATCGTATTGTACCACTGTCTACCATTACTCTGTTGAATACGCACATCTCTCTGGATATAGATCTGGTCTCTCGTCTGTACATATTTATATACTCTGTGGACGTGTGTGTGGGTATGCGTGCACACGCGAGTCATGCTGTGCATTTCTGTCAGGGCACTTCAGTTCCGCTGTTCTTTAGCGCTCCCTCCCTTCGTGAGCTAGCTCAGCCCGTGCAGCGGGGCTCTCTTAGGACAAACGGTGCCGGGGCTGAACGCCGTCAACAGCCCTTGCTTAAACGCTGCCCTGTTAATTGTAGCTTTCTTTTTCCGGGGAGCAGGAGGGCAGGGTAGCTGCTGGTGGTGTGCTATAAAGCAGAGACGAGAGCTCCCAGAGGGTAACCAGGAAGTCAGAAGACTGCAGAGAAGAAAACAAGATGGCATAGCGATAGGAAAGCGGTTCAGGCCATGCGCCGAGCTGCCGGAGGGGCGCTGAGTGGGCAGGAGAAGCGCTCAGCAGGCTGAGCTCAGAGTCCCCAGCTGTGCCTCGCCACGGAAGGTCGCGAGCCCGGCGTGGTCCTGGCACGCGGCGCAGGCACCGACTTTTGGCATTCCCCAGTTTAGGCTGCCCCTGACTCCGAACGCGATGTCTGCCTTTGTTCGTGGCTAATAGCTAGGGCAGGTCATGTGGAGGATCGAAAGAGAAGTGGGAAGATTTAAGGTGTGCGTGTATACACTTGCGTATACACAGACACTTCTGGTGCGTTCTTTATTCCGCTAGGCACGTGTGCTTTGTTACTCAAGTCCCGTGAGCAGAGGAGAGCCTTGTTCTTCCCCTGGGTGCCTGCTGTGGCTTTCTGGTGAATCTGGCTGTGGTCTTGTCTTGTAGCAGAGCGGCGAGAGCCATGCTGGCCAAGTGGCTGCCCCCAAACACGAGCTCCTCAAGCTGTGAAGACCCTTTCTTCTAACCTCCTCCTTTGTCCTCTAAAGACCCCGACATTTTAGTGAGACATTTGGCATGCTGGGGGATCAAAATGGTTCTTTTGTGCGTCAGGTCGTTCGTCCAGCCGCAATCTTTACCCCGTGGGGCAGAGCAGCCCCGAAGCCCAGCCAGCTCAGCAGCACGCCAAACACGGGCTCTCTTCTTCGTGCTACCAGAGAATTCGGAGTCGATTTTCTTTCTCCCCCTTTTCATAGGTCTCCTGCAAGCTTTTTAGGAGAGGCTTGGGTTTGGTTGTGGCATCCAGGAGCTGAGCTCCTTCTCCTGGGACTGTCCCGTGCCGGGGGCGAGGAGCGTTGGGTGCCCGGGCAGGGACGCTGCTCCGCGTCCCTCTGCTGTGGTTGTTTCAGTTTGCACTTTTAAGAGTCGATTGAGCCGGAGTCTGTGGAGAAATGTAAGTGTGAGGCACTTCAGAGGGCTGTGGGTAGCTGTTTATAGCCAAAAGAAGAAGAAAAAAAAAAAGCTGATGGATCTGGTGGTTGTAGTAAACATCACCCCACCGGGGAGAGGTGGCAGCAGATCACCCCGATTCCTGTCGTGCAGCGCAGCTCAGCCAGCTGCGCCTGTGCCGTCGCCTCGCGCATCCCTCCCCTGCCCGGCCCCGCTCTGCTGGGGAAGGAAAGGCCTTTGTCAGCTAGAGAGGGACTTAGTGAACGAGATCCGCCGGCAAACAAGCACCTTAACCACTGAGCTGCGGGTCTCTGAATACTTGCACTTCACCCGCAGGCTCCTCGGGGCACGGGGGGGGGTGGAGGAAGGCACTTTGGCACAGGACCGTTTGCTTTGCACCTACCCGGTGGCCTCGAAACATCCCGAAGCCATGTCCTAGAGCGACCCGGCGCCGGTTCCCTCTCTGCTTGCTTTCTCCGAGTGCACACACCGAGTCCGGACACCCGGGGTAACCCGGCCAGGAGCGGCGGGCGCTGCCACCGCTGACGTGAACGAAGCCGGGGTGCCCGCCACCCCGCCTCACCCCTCTGCTCCCCTGCTCCCCACCCCTGAGTACGGGTACCTCAGAACATGCACAGTTTGAATTTTTCACTGACAATTAGTTTAATTATTGTGAGTGAAAACAGTTGTAATTATCTGTAAATATGTAGTTAACAAATTGACCTAGTTTCTGTATTTTTTAAGTTTTTGTACTAAAATTTATAGATACAGTATGTGCCAGCTAGCAGAAAGCTACTGTAATTGCCAGTCGTAGTTCAGCATGCGTCTAATCCCTGAGACTTGTCGAAGTGACACTGTAAGGATTTGTGCTTAAATATTGCGAGCAGGGGAGGCGGGAGCTGCGGCCGCAGCCGCCGAGCGGGCCGAAGGACTTCCTCCGAAGCTCGGCCGTGCCTGGCAGCTTCACGAGGTCAGCGGGGTTCCCTGCTCTGACTGCTCGTCTCCTCCTTCCCCTCCGTGTTCTGTGCAGGTGCTGTAATGTAGGCAGTCCGAGGGACGGCAGCGGTGGCTTGGAGCTTTTTCTGGGGCTGAACTCCATGGGAACCGAGTTCAGTTTCTTTGCTGCGGTTTTAATATCGTCTTCTAACTCTATTTTTCAGCCTCTGTAGAAATGATACGTTTTCCCCCCCACCACCACCTTCTAAACGCTTTTGTCTTAAGCCCGAGCTCATCTAAACTGGAGAGAAACAAAAAACAAAAAAACAGAAAAAAAAACAAACAAAAAAAGAATTTTGCTTAAGATCACTGCCTGCTTTTAGCGCCGGGATCACGCATTTCTATGGCAACTCCGAGCTCGGCACAGCTCAGGCACCAGCGCAGTTGTTGCCGAGGAGCCGAAGGACGCGGCTGCTGCTTCTGCACGGCTCAGCCGCAGCCGCCATGGGCGAGACACGGGTGCCCGCGTGGGGCTCGTGGCCGCCGGCGTCCCTCGGCACTGCACGCGGTCGTCGAGCCCCGGTCGTCCCCAAAGACCTGTCGCCGAGCGAGGGGTGGGTTCCCCCCCCCCGCCACGCTGCCTCGGGGTGCCGCCGCCGCCCGTCCCGCCTCCGCTCCTCGCCTCGCGGCCGAGGCAAGTCTGCGAGTGGAGGCTGGCTTTGCCGCGTGTCCTGGGAAGCTGCGAGCAGAGGAGGTTGGAGCGCGGGCGAGGCCGTGCTCCCCGGGGCTGGTTTTCCAGTCGCCCCCATCGGTCCTCGGGGACGGGAGCTTTTTAAGGACTCAAGCGGCATCAGAGGAGGAGAGGCGTCCTCGCGCGTACGGGTTTGGCTTCTGGCAAGCAAACCACCTGCTTCCTTTCTCCAGCTTTCCTTTCCTCCTAACCCCTCGCAGCTCTTCCCCTCGCTTGCTCGGAACAGGAACATTTTCCCCTGCCTAGGAACAGCTAACCGTGGGGGGGCAGACCCGATGTAAATACTTAACCGTTACAAAGTGAAGTGTGTATAACATAAAAGGCTACAGCCGTGTTTGGTGACTTGTGAGTGCTTGAGAAGGTCGTGTTAACGCGTGGGTTGCTCAGTCCCGCTTGCGGTGCCGCAGACACCACTGACCCATGGACACCGCGAGGCGAACAGCTCGGGCGAGGATGGACTACCTTGCGTCAGTTAGCCGTGAGACCCCCTTGGTTTAGTGTACGAGAGGGTAGCGTAACGTGTGTAATAAGGGTAGGAGAAGCTGTGTGAGGTGTGTATAGTGTACATTTAAAAAAAAAAAAAAATAGCTTGCTTGTATTGTGAAGATTTTAAAGACAAACTTGAGAATTCTAGCCTAACTATTAACACAATTTAACATCAGTTACCCCACTGGGTTCAGAGCCTCTTGAATGTATATTCCTTTTTGTAACCTAAATGACCTATTCTTCTACCAGTCAGCCAGACATCCTATTTATATTTTTAATTTTATATATTACTTTCCATTTGTTTTCATTATTTCCAGCATGTTTCTGGTTTTTTGGTTTTTGTTTGTTTGGGGTTTTGTTTTGTTTCTTTTTGCACAAGCGTTGTGTGAAGTCAACGAAACGTTAACTCGAACCTGGTATTTCCCAACCTGTTTCCCCACCCCTTCCTCCCCTCCCCCCCCCCCCCCGTTGTTGTTGTTTTTTTTTCTCCCCCACCATCCGTTTGGGTTTTCCTGGGATGGGACGCAGCGGGTGGGAGGAGGGGATGGCTATTTCCCATTTGCAGCTTCTGTGCAAATGCCAGGTCTTTTGCCAGTCAACTAAAAACGCTTCACTCGCTGGTTGCTTTAAAGAAAAAGAAAATAAAAATAAAAAAAATAAAAATGTAACCTTATCAGTGGAAGTAGACCATGGCGGGAGGAGGGGAAGTGCACACCTGTAGCGACACCAGTCTAGCTTTGGCTGCGAAACAAAAGCAAACCCTTTCTGGCGAGGCCTCAAGGCAGCCTCCAGCCCCTCGGGCATCCCGCACCCCGCCGGGGCCGAGGTTTTGCCGGGCTGGGACGGGGCCGGCGGAGCGACGTGCCCTGGGCTTGCTCCTACCCCCCGCTGCCTGCGCCTTGGAGCGCACAGAGCGCAGGGCTGCCTCTTGACGACAGCAAGGCCGTGGCTGCTTTCCCCATCCTCCTCCTCCTCCTCTTCCTTCTCCTCTCCCCCATCAGGACGTCCAGCTCCCCACCAAGAGCTCGCCCAGCGCCGCGGGGTTTCACCCGGGTACAGCGACGCGGCTTCGGCAAAGCCGGGCTGCCGCGGGGGGGCCGGGGAAAGGCGCCCGCCGTCGTGGTTCTGTGCTGCAGAGCATCAGGTAGAAAAACACACACATATCTGCTGTTTTACTATGAACACTGGTCTGAGGGTTCCAGGCCCAGCGCCGACGGTGGTGGGCCGCGAAGGATTTAAATAGGGGACTTGAACTCCTCCCTGCTTCCGTGTCTGGTAGCACCAGCTGGTATGAGTGAACCTACAGGTGTGCGTTTTCCTTCTGCTAGAAAATGCCACGAGCACTAACTGGTAAGGCTTAATGTACAGTATATTGTCAGTATTCTGGTATTCTTCTGGTTCAACATACATTATAGCTCATATATAACCTGTATTAATTGTATAGATTGTGCATTTAAAGCTGTTACCGAGTTGTCAGAAGATAAGAGAAAAAAAAAAAAAATAAGGTCATATGTAATATTTTGTTTGTAAGTATCCTTTGTATCATAGCAAAGGAAATGTTAAAAAAAAAAAAAAAATCAACTGTAATAAAGTAATTTTAGTACACGGAGTGTCTGCCTGCGTTCCTTACCCGGTGGGGGGCGGCTACCTGGTGTAGGACCGCTGCCAGGTGAAAGCGGGGGGCTCGGGGAGGGGACCCCCCCACCGGCGGGGCTGCGGCACCCCCGTCCTCCGCTCCTCCGCCCGCAGGAACTCGCCGATGGCCCCGAAATACTCCAGCACGGCCTCGTGGCCCCAGCATCGCCCCGAGCCGCGCTGGGGGAAGCCGCAGTGGCCCCCGCGTGGGGTGAGCAGCAGGAAGAAGTAGGGGCTGCTGCGGAACAGCCCCACGGGCAGCGTGCGGGCGGGGGGCCCGCGGACGGGGTCGTCGGCGCTGCAGACGCACAGCACGGGCACGGCCACCTCGTCGGCATCGCGCAGGGGCTCGTTGCGCTCCCAGTAGGCTTCCCAGCGGCTCTGGGTCCCGCAGAAGAGGGCTTCCTCCAGCTCCCGCAGCGAGCGGCTGCCCAGCAGCTTGGCCACGTCCACCGCCTCGGCCAGGGCGCCCGCGTACCTGCGGGGACGGGGGACGGGGGACGGCACGGGCTGGGGGGCGCTGGGGACGGTGCCGTGGGGGGGATGGGGGTGCGCCCCGCTGACCCTAGGACAGGCTCGGGGTCCCCCCCTCCCTGCGTGCTGCTGCGGGGTGGGGGTGTCCCTGCAGCATCCCGGCGCCACCCCAGGAGCCATGGCAACGGGAGGGAGCCGGAACCGTTGCCGTGACAGCACCGGGTGCAAGGGGTAGGGGGAGATGGGGAGGGGGGGCCCGACCCCCCCCCGCTGCCACCAGGCCATCAGGAGTGTCCCCATTTTAAACCCCCAAATCCCCAGCCTGCATTATACACAGCCTGGCGGCCCCCACCCAGGCTCTGCAGAGGCTTAGCGCTGCCATGTTTTGTTTATTTTCCCCTCCCCAGTCATTTTGGGGGTTGAATGATTATTTTTGTAATTATTTATTTATTTTGCCCCTCATTCCCTCCCCCTGTTAAGCCCCTTTTTCCCCCACAGCCCCCAGCACCACCCCCGGAGGTGACGCTTGCTCAAGGCCCCCGGCACCCAGCCCACGCTGGCACTTGGGTGACACGGGGTAACAGGGACACGGGGGACGGGGGGGGGCTGCAGCCACAGGTGGGTGGCCAGGGCCCCCCCACCCCACAGGGGAGCCCCCCAGGGTGCTGGGGGCAAGCAGCGCTGTGCCTGGCCCCGCTCAGCACCCCGTGCTCTAGTGCTGGGGGGGGGGGGGGGGGGGTTAAAAAACCCCCCCGGGGGGGGGGGGGGGGGCCGGGGGGGGGGGGGGGGGGGGGACGTTTCCCTGCGGGGAGCTCCCCAGATGGCTGCCACAACCCCGCCGCGCGCTGCTGCTGAGCCCAACCCCGCGGCCGCTGCCAGATCCGGGGGCTGCTGTTCATTAACCCGCGCGTTTTGCTGCCCTCAGCACCTCCGCCTGCGCTGGGACTCCCGGCACAGGGACACCCCCCCCCCGTCCCGTCCCGTCCCCCATCCCCGTCCCCCGCTGACCTGCTGAGTCCCTGCTTGAGGTGCAGCAGCAGCGGCCACTCGTAGAGCCGGGGCAGCGGGGCCTCGAACCAGTCCCGGGCGCGGAAGACGGGCGAGAGGCAGGCGGCGGCGGCCAGGCGGCTGGAGGAGCCGCTCTCGCCCAGGTAGGCCAGCAGCAGCCCCGAGCCCGAGCCCTCGCTGACGGCCAGCAGCGGGGCGGCCGGGTGCCGGCAGCGCACGTAGGCCACGGCCTCGCGCAGGTCCCCGGGGTCCCCGAAGGCTTGGAGCCTGGGGGTGGCCAGGGGGCAGCCGTTGTGTCCCCGCCGGTTGAAGACGACGGGGACGTAGCCGAGCTCCAGCGCCCGGCGGCCCAGCTGCAGGAACCCCCCCGGCACCTTGCCGGCGGCGTTGGGGATGAGCAGCAGCACCGGGCTGGGGGGGCCACCGCTGCCACGCCGACGGCTCCCGGCCCCCCGTGGCCCCACCAGCCAGTCCAGGGCCACCAGGCCTCCGTCGGGGACCTGCAGGTGCTCCCGGACCAGCGCCGGTGCCGGCTGGGGGGGCAGCAGGAGCTGCTGCAGCAGACGGAGACGAGGCCAGCGAGGCCATGGCCAGGGCCCCCCCCTCAACACTGCCGAGCGCCCCAAGCTCCGCTCCAGGTGCTGGGCCAGCGCCGAGGGCTTGCACAGCAGCCGGCAGCACCCCACGCCGTCCTCGGTGAGGATGGGGGTCCCCTCCTCTTCCTCCTCCTCATCCTCCAGCCCTCCAGGCACCTCCAGGCTCCCACCCAGAAGGTGCCAGGCCAGGAGGCCCAGGAAGGTGACCACGGCGGCCACGGCCATCAAGCCCTCCGGGGACAACATGAGGGCCCCGGCCGGCAGCCCCGGTGCTCGGCGGGTGCTTGGAGAGGCGGCGGGGCCCTGCTGGGAAGGCCCAGCCCCGGGGCCGGGCGAGCAGCGGGGGCCGTGCCGGGGACGGCGTGACCGGCCGCCAGCCGGGGCCAAGGGGACTGGGTGAAACGTCAGCGTGGCGCCGGGCTCCCTGCAGCCCTCGCCACGGTGGGGACAGGATAGGGGTCTGTCCCCCCCCCCCCAGCTTTGCCCCAAAGCCCCCCGTGCCGTAGGAGCCGGGGGTCCGTGCAATGCTCACATCTTTATTGATACAAATGTACAAGAACACATCTTACAGTAGGGAGCGCGGCCCCGGCGTGGGGCAGGACGCCCGGGGAGAGAGGGGGGGGCCGCGGGCATCCCGGTCCAGTGTAACGCTGCGGGGGGTGGGGGGGGGGGCCCAGGGGTACCGGCCGCCCGGCGAGGGATGGGGGGGATAGAGGGGACATCGCCGCTGCCGACAGGGGCAGCTCCACACGCTATGTACAGGATAAGTTAGGCTCATGCCCCAGGGGGGGGGCTGCGCGGGGCGGGCAGGGGTCTGTACAGGGGGACGCAGGCACCTACCCCACAGCTGAGCACCAGCTCCGCGGCGGCACCGGGGGGGCGGGGGGAGGATGCAGGGGCTCGCCCCGCACCCTGGCCCTGCAAGGGCTGAGGCCACTTGCACCCCGCGTGCCAAACGCCGCCAGAAAGGAGGGAGGAGGAGACGGGAGGGGGGGGAGGAAGAGAGGAGAGGAGAGGAGAGGCCGGGGAGGTGCAGGAGGGCGCGGGCCGGCGCTCACTGCTTCTTCTCGCGGGTGGTGATGGTGACCAGCTGCTTGGCGGCCTTGGCGATGTCGTAGGCACACTGGATGACCTGCTGCGTCAGGAGCTGGTAGTCCACGGCGGCGCCCGGCTCGGGGGGCACGGTCTTGCGGCACTCGCTCTGCAGCCGGTAGGCGCTGGCGTTGAGCAGCCGCAGCGAGCTCCGCACCGTCTCCAGCGCCGGCTTCTGCGGGGGGGGGGGACAGCGTCAGGGCACGGGGCGGGGGCGACAGGGGGCAAGGGGGGCTCACCCCTACCCCCCTACCTTGGGGAAGAGCGATGCCATCTCCGTCACGGCCGAGTGGATCTTCTCCGAGCAGGGCACGAAGCTGGGGGACAGCAGAGGGGTTGGGGGGGGGGGGAAACACGACAGCTCCTGGCCCCCCAGGGCCGTGGCGCAGCCCCTACCTGTCGTGCTTGGACTCCTGGGCAGCCCGCAGCAGCTCCTGGATGTTCTTGGTGACCTGCTCGGTTTTGAGGATGACGTCCTCGGTGCTGGGCAGCCCGGGATCCAGCTCCCCGTCCAGCGGGTCCAGCTCGTGGGGGAAGTCCTCGTCCTTGCTCAGCTCCACGAAACGCTTCCCCTCCATGCTGCGGGGACCGAAACGCCCGCAGGTCAGCGCCCACCCTGCGTCCCCAGGTCCCCAAAGCAGGGGTGGCAGCGCAGTCCCCAGCCCCGGTGCTCACCCAAGCAGGATCTCGCCCGCCTGGGTGTTGTCGTAGTCGCTGTCGGTGCCGCTGCCGTGCCGGTCCAGCTTGCTCTGTAGGGCAGAGGAGCGGCGTCAAAGCCCTGCCCAGCCCCAATCCCGCACGGGGCCGGGGTCCCCCCACCCCAAATCCACCCCAGTACGTCACCATGTGCCGGGCACCGTCAGGCGGGCAGGAGAGCAGCGGGGAGGACGGGGGAAAGGGCATGGAGGAGGCCGAGGGACCTTTCCGCATCTGGAGGGGGAAGAAAAGGGGGAGACGGCGCTGAACGAGGCGCTCAGGACCCCACGGAGCCGACCCCGGGCACGCGCAGGGGAGGATGAGCAGAGGGGACACGGCCGCCCTGCATGCGGGAACCTCCTTGGGGGGGGGGGGGCCCCGCGGGGCCGGGAAGGGGGGGGGGCACACATCCCAGGAAGACGTGGAGGGCTGGCACTTGGGAGGACGATGGCCACCACGTCCCATGCAGGAGCCGCCCCCGCCGCGGCCCCCTTACCCGGTACACGCTGGCCGGGATGTGCATGGAGTACAGAGCCTCGTCCTCCGCCTCCTGGCGACACACGAAAGGGTCAGGCCCCGCCGCCCCCGGCCCCCCGGGGAAGGAACCCAGCTCTGCAGCACCACCAACCCCTTGGGGTGCCCTCAGCTCCCCCCCAAAGCCCCCAAATCTCCCCGTTCCCCCCCCCTCCGGAGCACTCACGCCGCTGCCGAAGGGCTGCAGCCTGGTCACCAGCTCCTCCACCGGCTGCCCAAAAGGTTTCAGCGCCGAGCCGGGCTCGTACATGGAGAAGGCCTGGCGGTCCCGGCGGTGCGGGGGGGCCGTGCCGGGGGGGTGCCCGTGCTCCGGGCGCTCGCTGGGGGTCGGGGCCGGGTGCGGGGGTCCCGTCTGCTGCCGGATCTGCGTGTTCTCCGACTGCAGCTTGTGGATCTGCGGCAAGGGGAAGGAAAAATTAGGAGCGGGGGGGGGGGGAGATACGCAGGGATACGGGGGAGTACGATGGGGGTCCCGGCGTCCCCGCGCCCACCTCGCGCTGCAGCCGGCGCAGCTCGTCGCTCAGGCTGTTGTTCACCTTCATCAGCTGCTGCACCTTGGCCTCGGAGGCGGCCAGGGCCTTCTTCACCTCCAGGTACTCCTGCAGCGTGATGGGGCCGTCCGACAGATCCGAGGAGTCCATGCTCTGCGGGGAGAGGGGCTCAGCGCCAGGATGCGACCCCGGCGGGGTGGTGGTGGGGGGGCTGAGCTTCGGGGAGGAGAGGGGGACGGGGGGGGCTCACCCGGGCACGGTTGTTGCGGGAGGCGTTGCGCAGCAGCTCCTGGTCCGTGTCCTCGTCGGAGGCGACGCTGTCGTAGTCGTGCTGGTCGTCCAGGTCGCTCTGGCTGCGCAGGGAGAAGTCGAGGTCGCCCGTGGGGCTCAGCAGGCTCTTCCCTTGCTGCCGGCGCTTGGCCTCCCCGAGGATGTCGATGAGCAGCGTGGCGAACTCCCTGGCGTTGAACCTGGCCAACTTCTGCCGGCCCTGGGAGGTGAAGGAAGCGGGGGGGGGAGGAGAAAAGGGGTGAGGGGGGGGTCCGGGTGTAAGGCTGGGGGGGCTCGAGGGGCCCATCGGGGCTCACCTGGTTGCGGGTGGCCGAGTACTCGGGGTTGACGGGGAGGAAGGGGACGGCGCTGCGCTCCGTCACCAGCGTGCTGTGGTTCTGCGTCGTCAGCCACACTGCGGGCAGGGACACGGCGCCGGGGGGGCCCCGCCCCCACCCCGGGGGGGGCCTGTGCCGGAGGGGGGGGGCCCAGGGGTGCTGTCCCCACCCCGGGCAGGCCGCGGGGCCGGCAGGACGCAGGCGCGGGCTCGGGGCCAGCGTGCTGGGGCTGGGAGCGGAGCCCAGCTGTGCTGACGGAATCGCCTCCCCCGGCCACCCCATCTGCCCGGGGGGGGCTCCCCGCACCCAGGACCCCCAGATCCCTTTGGGGTACAGCCCTGTGGCCCCCCCCCCCCCCCGCCCCGGGGGGGGGGGGGGGGGGGGGGGACAGCACCCACCTCCAGCACCCCCACGTCCCGTCGCGTGGCAGCGGCCCCTTGCGTGGAGGAAACAGGCCCCCGGCCCCGGCCGGAGGAATGAGGAAGGAGGGGCCTGCGGTGCCGGATCGCTCCCCCCCTGCTCCCTGCTCCTCCCCGAGCCGGGACGCCCGCCAGCACCGAGCGGGGGGGGG